>NC_030433.2:15953898-16323898 GCF_001660625.3 Ictalurus punctatus
TTGTGAGAGGTTACCTTAAAATTGCAAGAGAAAATAAGTCTGAATTGTGACATAAAATATAAAGTCGCAATTACTTTTTAAAATGATTCTCTCTGTGGCAAAAACTGGCTTCCATAGAAACCTGATGTTTTTCAATATTTAAAAATAGTAAAATCTTTATTTTTCGTTACTCCTACTATCAGTAATAAATAATGTACATCTTGGTCAGTTTTTATTTATTTTTTTTTGTTACATTTTTTAAATGACTGTTTTGCTAGTAGTTTCTTGGTCAACCTAAAGATTGTGATGCATTCTGTGTATAGTAGAAATGTCTAAGTATCATGATATGACAAAAAAAACCTTCGCTCATAACACTGACTATATGCTACAGGAGTTTTTGTAGATCCTCTCTAACTGTGACACCCTACACCCGTCACCACCAATAAGCCCAGTAGCAATAATCCCACACTCAGCTCCAGTCATCACAGCTTTCTCAGCTCCAGACTAGCAAGGTTCAGACATCGGAATCGAGTCACGTTTGCGGACTGAAAACCGGCTGTTCTGATGTGGAAAATGGATGAAAAGATGACAACTTGCAACAGTACATCAACAGAAAGTCATCTTCTGACAATTCTGTAAATTGTATTATAATCTCTGGGGCCTTTTGGCAGCCAGATGTCAAAAAACAGCAGGGATGTAAGAGATTTCGTTACCAAGTCCTCTTGCAGCGATATCTGTGGCAAAAAGGACAGCAGCTTTCTTGCGGACAAAGTCATTGTAGACCTCCACCCTCTTCATCTGCGGCTGCTTTCCGTGGAGGGCCAAAACAGAGATACCGGGCCGGAGCCGGCAGAACACACGGAACAGGTACTGCACCTGGAACAGCACACAGGTAATTGTGGATGTTAAGGAATGGAATAAAAATGGATGGAAATGATGCTGATAAAGCATTGAACATCTCTAACTATTTCATATGACATCCATAAGTAAACAAATAACCATATCTAAATAATCAATAACAATATCAATCGTCACTATCAACATGGAAGGGGCTTCACAACTATATTATTGCAATTTCATCACAGAAATATGTGAGATATGTAAACATTTACCTCTTTGCAGCAAGCAAAAAAGACAATAATCTTCTTCTGCAGGTGACTCCTCAAGAAAGAGAAGAGCATGTTGATCTTCTCGTGCAGCTCGCACACTACGTAGCTCTGCTCCAGAGTAGCCGGAGTGCTGAGGGGCACAATAACCAACAAGAGAGAATTCGATTTTAAACACACAAATGAGAACTCTTTCAATCCCTCCAACAATGGTTTATCATCCGCTCTTTCTTTGCGAATCTTGTTCAATTCAGGAGCAAAAACCTCACTAAAGTACACAAGCCTCTGGACCAAAGTCTAAAATTTCTATAAACAAAATTTAAAACATTTTAAAAAACTAAAAATCAGTGTAAACAGAGCGTGTGAATTAGTTTTTAAGTAGATTTACATATAGAGCTGCATGAATCAACTTCAAAATCAATGAGAAGGAGAAATTCTTTCCATCTTTATATAGGATCACTTTTTCTTACATGAACATCTCAGGATTAGACCATTTATCAGTCCAACACAGGATTGGGTGGAGGTTTTTTTTTTGTAATTGCTGCGGCCAAAATGCTTGATTTTGCTGCAGCTTTTTAAAAAAAAAAAAAAAAAAAAAAAGATTGTGTGCTTTTTTTTTTTGCAGAAAGCTACTTGAATTGGCAAAATTGTAATTGCACGAAATTGTTTTGACGGAGTTATGAAACGAGGCCTTTTAGCTGTACCCATGTTTGGCGCACGTGATTTGACGATGTCACACAACGAGTCCTGGCCCAGATCTGTGGAACATCTGTGGTCATGTAGAAAAATTGCAAGCTTTTTCCAAATATTGCGGCATTTGCTTGATTTTGTGTGAATTTCTATGAGCAGTTTCTTCTTTCTGCACTGATTAATGTGCGCATATGTTCCCTTCTTATGCCACTGTAATGCTTGGAGGGAGGTAAAGATAAATTTGCACACCGGGTCATGTTTTATTCATTCCTCACACCACAGCACTTTTAAATTCTCAAATCTGATTGGTCAGAAGGTGTTGATTAATGTTAATATTGATGCTTCCATTTGAATACATAGTAACAGCTCATTACCGATGACTTGTGTGGCTGACCTTCTACATAATCTAGGGTTAATATTGATGGTTACTTGGGTTTGGAGGAAGAAAGAGAGCAGAAACAATAGGCATACTCAAGCTCAAGACTCTACAACAAGGAGAGACTAAATAATTGGTGTAAAAGTGAAACAGATGCAGATACATTGATGGTCATACCTGAATTTAGCCTGCTCATGAACCCACACATACTCGGGGTTCTTCAGGCTGAGTCTGGCCAAGTCTTTAACAGACTTGGTCTGTGTGGCGGAGAAGAGCAGCGTCTGTCTGGTTTTTGGAAGGTTCTCCACAATGGCGTTGAGTGTGTCGGCAAAGCCCATGTCTAAAATTCTGTCAGCTTCATCCAACACTGTCATGATAAACACAGGCAAGTTTCATCTAATCGGTGCATCTAGTTTTTTCATTTAAGAGATTATTTAAGTGATCATGTAAACAGCACACTAGAATAGCTTGTACCAGGTTGTACTGTTGTCTATGGGATTTGAGAAACTCCAAGCAAAATAATCTATTAAATCAGGTTATTTACCGCATGTGAGGATACATTTTTACAAAAACTTTTTTTGTGTTAATAAAACCTTTGTGTACATTTAAACCTAAATGAAATATTCTGGATTTAGATTTATGATTTTGAATCATCTCACAGATCTCATTCCAAACCAACACTGAGTAACACGTCAGCGTTGACCCTGAGCAAGTGTGTACCGAGCATGTGCAGGTCAGAGGCGTGGAAGCTGGAATTTTGGTCCATGTGCTGCAGTAGACGTCCTGGTGTGCAGATGACGATGTTGGTACGATGAATCTTCAGAGACTCGTCCTTGAGGTCCTGCAACCAGATACATTATTAGCAAGCGTTAATGACAGGTATCTATGTGTACTGAATTTTTTGCACAATAAGTCATTCTGGAGGAGGGGAAAAAAGTAAGTACGTGATTTGGGACGCAGCTCACGGTTTCAAGTAGTAATCAGTAATTAGATTACCGCTGTCCATGTAAACGTAGTCGATGACTAAAGTTTACATGGACAGCAGTAATCTAATTATTGACCTTACTCTGAGTATAGACAATATTGTGATTAAGGTGTTTACATGAGTCACTTTTAGAATACTCCTTTCATGTTCCTGTTTTACATGTTATAGAACATAGTTCGATTAACAGCACATGTCATTACGTCACCGTGCCACACCGTCCGACGTCCCTCCAGAATTTCACTTATCAACATACAGTTCGTCTTCGTTATGGTACCTATTAGTTTTGGGTGTTTTTATTTAAAATTTTTACGAACACTTCAAGTGCAGTTAATTAAATGCAAATAGACGACTGCTTGAAACCGTGGGCTGCGTCCCAAACCGCGTACTTACCTACTATATAGTAGCCGAGATACATGTATTTCGTCTATTACAGGCCTATAGTAGGTAAGTACGCGGTTTGGGACGCAGCCGTGCTCTCTTTTTTGCCGTAAAACGGTTGAACACTGCCGTGTGTGTACGTGTCCTGTCGCAAAATGTGGTGAAAACTCCCAGACGATGTTAATGTGATTGAGGTGTTTACATGTCTGTAATACACATCGATAATGCGACTAAAACAGGAGTACTCCACCTGTCTTAATTTGATTTGTGTTTACTTCAAGTATGACCTTAATTGGATTAAAGTAATTAAAGAATCGCTGTTTACATGCTAGTTTCTTAATCAGAGTATTGTCTTAATCGGGTTAATATTGGATTATTGTTGTCCGTGTAAATGCACTGACTGACTCTAAACATGGACTTATCTGATACTTAATATCATAAACATAAGACGAACTGTGTTAAAGCATGTCCCCAATGTACCACTAATAATTCACAATATTTAAATCAACTGTCCTTCCCTGTAGGTGTGTCACATGTAGTTTACAAGTTGCAGCACAATATTTCTCTTATAAACAGAGAACACACCTTTCCACCAATAACAAGTCCAGCTGAGAATTCATGGTTCTTCCCAACTTTCCTCAGAACCTCGAATGTCTGATAAGCGAGCTCTCGAG
Source organism: Ictalurus punctatus (assembly GCF_001660625.3). Lineage (NCBI taxonomy): Eukaryota > Metazoa > Chordata > Actinopteri > Siluriformes > Ictaluridae > Ictalurus > Ictalurus punctatus. Next base: position 15,958,087 of record NC_030433.2, read on the forward strand.
TGGGAGAGATTATAAGAGCACCGAGACCGTCCATGGCTGTCCACTGGTTACGGTACAGGCACTCCAGCACCTAGCAGAATTCAGAAAAAACAAAAACCAACAAGCTATGCATGTTGTGTGGCAGAAGTAGAGCAGCAGTCTTTTTCTGTCGTTCAGCAGGTTTCACTTACAGGAATGAGGAACGCAAGAGTTTTCCCCGAGCCGGTCTTTGCAGCACCCAAGACATCTTTTCCCTGCAGAGCAAAGCCGATGGTCTGTCTCTGGATTTCCGTGGGCTGCCGATACTGAGCCTCTAACAGGCCTGTGAAAATGATAACACATACTCGTTCATGTTGCTGTTATGGGCCTTAGCCACAAATTAAAATATAGCATTAACATAAAATTATGATAATGATAATATCAAATACCTTTCACGGTCTTCTTTGAGAGTGGAAAGTCAGAGAACTTAACAGCTTCTTTTGGATTTATCTGTGAGACAAAATATATATAGATATGCTCAATTTTTGGAGAACTGGTGCTTCTTGAAGAACACACGTTGAAACAAAATGCACCAAATCTTCCACATTTATCCAAAATAATACAGTCAAGACAAGATGTCTGATATCTACCAGTTTTGCACTGTGCATGTTCAAATCACACAAATACATGACACCCCGTCAAGTTCTTCTGTATCTCAGACACACTTGCTTATATGGTTTCTGATACTGTATGATAAAAATTCTGGCAAAATCAGCTGTAGCTCCATCCAGAAGATGGAATCATCTCAACTCAGCACTTATTTTGGATGATGATGATGATGATGATGATAAACCACCAGTAACAATTTTATATTCTTCAGGGTTGCAGTGGATCCAAAGCCTAACCAAGGACTACTGGGTGTGAGTCATGAAAACACCCTTAATGGGCATGCATACACAATCAAACCTAGGTGCTATTTAGAGTCATCAATTTACCTATCGGCATGTTTGAGTGTTGGAAGGAAACCGGAGAACATGGAGAAAAACCACACAGATACGAGGAGAATATGCAAAACTCCATATAGACAGTAACCCGAGCACGGGATCAAACCATGCACCCAAAAGTTCTAAACGTGAATATATCAACTGATCAGAAACTCTCAGTCCAAATTAGGTGTACAGCCAGGCTTGCTGTAGGTAGTAGCAGAAACTCCTCAGCATCATGGACAATACTGCTCAACCACTCAAGAACACCGTAGGCAGTCCCAGCAATACCTTCAGCCAAAGACTCGGGCCACTGAAGAGCAATACAAAACACCACAGGCGATCTTTTCTCCCAGTGGCAATCACACTGTACAATTCCTCCCCACAGACAGCCATGCAAGGATCAAACCAGGACCCTGAAGCAATGAGACTGCAACACTACCTGCTGTTGGAGGAATTCTAGCAATAACAGCTAACAATGGGGGCAGGTGAAGGCTCACATGGGTTTCCTCTGAGATATGTGAAGCCAGCCAGCCAACCACGTCTTTTCAAACCGCTGCACATGCTGCAAAACACTCAGAGGAACGCGCTATCTGCCTTCTTCCACATACATGAGCTCACAGTTGGCCAGGATTGGCTAGTGTTATTGTTATTGTCAGGGAAAATAGAGCATTAACTTGTTTTACATTTAAAGTTCCTGCAAAGTGCCTTGAAACAGGCTGTGGTATTAGATGTGTTGCCGTAATTTCCTCTGAAACAGGAAGTCAGGGCGGGACATATCAATTGGCTCCTCCCCCTTTTTAAATAGCCAACAGCATTTAGCTGACCTCACAGCCTGGGCTAAGCCGTACTTGACAGTTAGTACCATGGATTTGTATAATGTTGGGAGCGGGATACTTAAGATTCTAGAGCGCATTTGATTGGACAGAAAATCTGATGAGTAGCTGAAGTGCAGAATGATGTCCTCAAAATTGTTGCTCTGTATTGGTGGTAGAGACAGACTGTAAATTTTTGAACGTATATTATATATATATATATAAATAAAATATGCACATTTTAGCATTGTTTTAGAGCACAGTAGCTTATAGATAACAATAAGTCTAATATTCACACTAAAAGCCACAAAACTTCAATTATGATTTCATAGGGACTTGATTACAGACTTGTTCTGCTATTTTATGAATTCTGTTGTTATGAAACTGTCAAATAATGTGAATTGAAAATAACTTGAAAGGTGTGATTTAAAAATGCAGATTCGTTGAACCCATCCCACTCTAAACAAACAAACAAATAAATAAACAAACCCTCTGTTGAGCAGAACTAAGCAGTTTTGCTCCTAAAACTGATACAGAGGTTGGTGTGTGTACAGTTTATATTTGAAGTATCTTTAAAGTCTGAATATAAATATTAACCGCTGCACCTTTAAGTCGCTGTGATGGGCTGTGACGGCCTGTGACGCAATACACTAAAGCACAAGACGTTAAGCTACAGTACAAAAGGTTTGTTAACATTTACCTTTAAAACACTGATTTAATTATAGTTATATTATTACGTAAGCACTATTTACTAATATTAGCACTACAAAATCATTTCTGCACAACCAACAACAAAAAAATAAACGTGGAACAGCATGAAAGCAGCAAAGCCTATTTTCTCTGCATACTATCATACTAAACAGTATGTTACATCACTGGTTGTGTACTGATTTTAAATACTATCTAGTACAGTAGAATGCCTAGTAGTACAGTAAGTGTTGACTTACCTCTGCGTATTTGGCGACCAGCTTCTGTATGATTTCTCTTTCTATCTCCCACTCGCGTTTCTTCCTCGGCCTTTTAGTCTTTTTCCTGCTTTTGTCATGCTTTTTTCTCCATTTCTCAAAATTCTTAACTGGGTCTTCAGGAAGGGTTTTCTTCTCTTTTCCTTTCTTTATTCGCATTTTCTTCGCAATGTACGTATGTAAATACTCGACTGTTAAACGCACTTCATCAGATACAGCATGTGGAGGAAACGTTGTCCTGTTCTTCGTGAACTCTGATCGCTGTGCAGAGGAATGAGAGCTCATTAGCACCTCCTGTCGGAATGGAGTAAAGTAAAACCTACTAAATATACCACTAGGGGCGTCCAAACGATCATTATTATGGTGCCTAATTTTGTTTTAGATTTCACATACTATAGACATACATGCATCCAAGGTCAAAAAATACTTTAACATAGTCATAATTTAAACTGCAGCGTTATTTTTTCCCCAGTGTCAAAAACGACTCGTTAAATGATCCATTCTAAAAGATTCATTCTAAACTCCTCCTTTCAGAGAGCATACTCTGCTCTGATTGGTCAGATGTCCCAGTCTGTTGTGATTGGTCTACCGCTGTCAGCGAGCAGCCGATGAAGACCAGAGTAGGGGCTTTTTGTTACAAACCTACGTAGGTTAGTACAGGAAGCAAGTCTGGAATCACTAACAACTGGTTTAAGCTGTTCAGAATCGGTTCCTTCTTTTGGGAGACAGTAACTCGGTTTGTCGTGCACTTTGATTTTTTAAAAACTGTGCCACTTTTTACATTCACAAACAGCTATAACACACTACATGAAAGGTAATATTAAAAAAAAAAAAAAACATAATAGGTGCACTTTAATTCATCTGCAGTAACCGCTTTATCCTGGTCAGGGTCTCAGTGGATTTGGAGAATATCCCAGGAAAATTGGACAGAAGACTTCACCCCCAGATGGAGCACTAGTCGAACATTAGTCCAGCACAGAGCACCTTTCACACCTTTCTAAGCAATTTATTGTATCCAGTACACCGACATGCATGTTGGACAGAGGGAAGAAACCAGTGGACCCAGAGAAAACCCACTCTAGCAGGGAGAGAACATTCAAAATCACACAGACAATAACCTGAGCTCAGGATCAACCCAGGGATCCTGGAGCTCTGAGGCAGCATCTTTACCCATCAGCCATAACATTAAAACCACCGACAGGTCATGTGAATAACATTGATTATTTTGTTACAGTGGAACCTGTCAAGTGGTGGGATATATTAGGCAGCAAGTGAACAGTCAGGAAAAGTGGACAAGCATAAGGATCTAAACGACTTCAGCTTAGAATTCTGATGGCTAGATCAGAGCATCACCAAAATGACAGGTCTTGTGGTGTGTTCCCGGTATGCAGTGGTTAGTACCTACCAAAAGTGGTCCAAGGAACTACAACTGTTGAACCAGCAACAGGGCCAGGGGCACCCAAGGCTCACTGATGAATGTGGGGAGTGAAGGTTAGCCGGTCTGGTCTGATCCCACATAAGAGCTACTGTAGCACAAACTGCTGAAAAAGTTCATGCTGGCTGTGATAGAAAAGTGTCAGGACACACAGTGTATTGCAGCTTGCTGTGTATTGGGCTACATAGCCACAGACCACTCAGAGTGCCCATGCTGACCCCTGCACAACACCTACAATGGGCATGTGAGCATCAGAACTGGACCATGGAGTAATGGAAGAAGGTGGCCCGGTCTGATGAATCACGTTTTTGTTTTTTTTAACATCATGTGGCCAGTCGAGTGTGTGCGCGTCGCTTACCTGAGGAAGAGTTGACACCAGGATGCACCACGGGAAGAAGGCAAGCCAGCTGAGGCAGTGTGATGCTCTGGGCAATGTTCTGTTGGGAATCCTGGCATTCATGTAGACGTTGCTTTAACACGTACCACTTACCTAAACATTGTTGCAGACAAAGTAAATGGCAACGGTATTCTCTAATGGCAGTGGCCTCTTTCAACAGGATAATGCTCCCTGCCACACTGCAATAATGGTTCAGGAATGGTTTGAGGAACATGTCAAAGGGTTCAAGGTGTTTATGTGGCCTCCAAATTCCCCAGATCTCAATCTAATCGAGCATCCGTGGGATGTGCTGGACAAAAAAGTCAGATCTATAGAGGCCCCACCTCACAACTTACGGGAAGAGAGGTTAGAGGTTAAGGTTTGTTTTTTTTTTAATATAATCTATCTGTGTGTACTCTTCTACAGCTGTTCAAGGTAATTATTTATGATCTCACTATCCTGCTTCACCTAGAAGAGAATGTGTTCTGGTCTCTTTCAAGGTTTCTTCTACATGCTGTTTCAGGGAGTTTTCCTCAGCACTGTCGCCTCTGGTTTGCTCATTAGGTTTCGAATATACATCCAGATTTCTGTAAAGCTGCTTTCTAACACTATATATAGTTAAAAACGCTACATAAATAAAATAAAATTGAATGTTGGTATTCACATTGTTTATTTGCAATCCACAATCCAACTGTTATTAACAATCACTAGTGGGAATGTTATCTGAGTGACGTTGCCAAGGTTTCAAGTGCAACACTGAACAGTACATGAAATGATATATACCTATATTAAAAAAAGCAACTTGCAGTAAAACCCTCAAACATTTATTTCAAACATTCATAATTCATAGAACACTGATCATATAAAATCATGTCAAGTCTCTCTTTCTGAAAAATAAACATATTTACATACATGTTTAAAATGTAAAAGCAACACTCTGGTACAAATCCTATTCTGATGACCTTTTACCAGTATAGTTCAGTCCAGGCACAACCGGGTTCTACTCTGTAAACTCTGCTAGTTTCCAAATCAGTGCAATGTAAATATAGACTTTACTATCACTCACAAACTGATGCAACTTCAAATAACGGAGATGCCTACAGACGGTTAAGACGAGGCAGACATACTGAGCTTTTATACTTTATTTGTGCCATTCAGTGTTAGTCTTAAGGCAATTTTAAATCCTCTGGTGTTTCTCAATGTGCGTTTGAATTTGTGACTTCATGCCCATGCACTCGGTGTCGTCATCTTTTACTGCCCAAGTAACCAAGAGTGAGTAAAATAAGAGTGTCCATGATACTACCCAAATTTTAAAAAGGTGCACTGGTTACCGTCTTACTACCTACAATGAACTAAAAGACCCAGAATTCATTGCAATAACAGACCAGTGGTGGAGGAGGCATCTCATAACTGTGACGTTTTCAGCTCTTTTACTACACAGCAATCTCTGAAAAATGTGAGGTGAGAAATCGGTAATGCAGCAATGGAATCTTTGCTCCTTTGTTATAAGTAGTGCTTGTCTGGCTGTGTCCGATTAGCTACCTAGCAAAAACCTCCTCTGGGAAACGTAGCTACCTGTAAATTGCAAGCACAAGGGTTAAGTACGAATCACCTCCCATACTTTAACAACCCTATTCTCTGTTAGGAGTGGGTATGATGATACAAAATGAAATAAAAATGTGATAAATGATGTCACAACAGGTTTATTCTAATGCATTATCGTTTCCATAGTAACAGATCATTCACAGGGACTTGTATGGCAGAGGATCCACATAATCTAAGCCTAAAAACAAAAGCACATGATGGACAATATCTCTGTGAGGTGAGATTTATTTAACATTTGTGGATGGCGTCTCTCGGTAACAAGCTACTGTTTTTTGTTGTACCGACTTCACGGGAAAGTGAGGAGCAGCTATAGCGCAAGTGATAACTGGAACTAACTTGTTTGTCTGAAGTTTGTGACATTCTTTAATATATATATATATATATATATATATATATATATATATATATATATATATATATATATATATATATATATATATATATATATATATATATAAACTGTAATAGTCTGTAAATTGCTGCAGTGTAACGGGAATAAAAACTTGCCATTTTAGGACGTTCTGTAATTGGAAAAGAATCAACTTGGGTGGTAACAGTCACTCCATTTGGCCACAGGCTGCATGACCCCACCACATCATTGATCAGTTTTCTATAACTGAATGTCCCCAAGTGTTTAACTCCTTAAATATCATCCATCTCTCTTCTCTGCTAGTGTCCTTGCTAATTCATTCTTAAAAAAACAATCATTGTTCCCAGGAACACAAATCCATTTCACACACTCTTGGTATTGAGAAACACTCAGACTAGACCTTATTTATATACTACTAAACCAGCATGTTTTAATATCGTCACCTCACTTTGGTCCTGTAAACTCAGTGCTTGGGCTGTGTATTGAGAAACACAAGTAAAGTTATTTCTCTGCCAGTAGAATCTTGACTGACCTAAATTCGAATACACGTTTTCACAAAATAATAGTCCGGAAAACTCAAACTTCACAAAATGAACTGACTAAGAGATCGAAAAAGGGAAAAATTTGCTAAATTGCTGGTACGGGCCTAGCCTTCACTGAAGGCGGCGTATACCTTAAACCTTTACACACCTCTTCTAACGTGATATCAGTCAGTTCGGCTGACATCACATTAAAATTGTACGTAAAATTCCTTCTGAGCTTCGTGCCGTAGGCAGCTGGTGTATTCGACACTTGACGTGGTTACTACAGTGTCAACAGTTATCTATAATCTTATTGCTAGATAATGTGAACTGGGTTTGGATTGTAAAATCGATCAATTTAAGGCTGAAATATGACACAAACCCTTCTAAAAATCTTTAAACGTATTACACACCACCGTGTTCACTTACTCATGTCATAATAATACTGTACACACGCACCTGCTCGTAAACTGTCTTTCCGCTACAAAAAAAAAAGTATCGAATCTCTGGCCGTTCGACTATAAAATACAAGATTTATGACGAGAAGCTCTTTCAATGTCTAAACAGAAGTTCTTATGGTCACAGTGAAACACTAATTTGACACTACAGATGTCTGCAGCACGGCAACTCGTTAAGGAAAAGCTCCTCAGATTAATCATTGGCGAGGAGCCTGTATTTTCTGTAGACAGCTGTTCGGAGAACAGAACGGACAGGAACACGTTCTAATTAACCTCCGGGTGTCCCTTCTGTTGTCCTGCTTTCACTTGACTCGCACAGAAACACAGAGGTACAGGGAACAGGAGGATTTTCGAATTCCAAGTGAGAGAGCTGAGCATCTGTACGTTCGGCACAAGCACATTTATTCTGACAGATCGGCACAGTTCATCCTTCCTGTCACATCTGATCCCGGCTGGGCTTTTCTCAGGCTTCCTGTTAGATCCTATGAGGACACAAAAAGAGACAGAGTGTAAAAACAGTGTGAAACCAACTGCACTGTAGTGCACTACACTGCAATGTTGGGCAAGCTACTTTAAAAATGTACTAAGCTGCAAGTTTTATTAGGTTGCAGTGACGCTATATCTATGACTAATTTCACTTTAAAAAATAAATAATAATAAAAAAATAATAAAATGGGACCACTGCACACTGGAAATACTGGGCGTTAGGTGGGAATACACCCAGGATAGGACAGCAGTCCAGCAGTAACCAGAGCTCAGGATCAACCCAGGGACCCTGGAACTGTGAGGTAGCAATACTTCCCACCATGTCACCCCCCTTTTCTCAAAAAACCCCCCAAAAATAAAACCCATGTTGATGGTGTTTACCGAAACATTGAAAGTGATATGAAAATATATTTGTGTGCAGTTCCTGTGCTTTACCTCCCCTCGCCGTGATCCTCCTCCACCCATGCCACGATCTTGCCCTCCCAGCCGGGCACCACCGCCTCATCCTGGAACACCTGATGGACAGAGTCAGATTAATTTATATATTCATATTACCTATATTTCTTAATGAAGATAAACGTGTAAGAACTTCAACATTGTAAACATGATCACATTCAGGTTTAAAAAACAAACAGACATACCTCCTCTTTCACAGTGCCGAACTCAGGGTCCTGAGCTTTAAAATGGTATCTGTAACTGCCCTCTCGATCTATAGCCACTTTAAAGTCTCGGAGGGTAATTTCTCCCAAACTGACAAACACATGCAGAAATTAATATTTTACATCACGTACCAAAAAAATACTGCAAATTAAATTATGTTGCTTTGGTGAATAAATTGTATTATTGGGATTTTTATTATGTGGCATTCATACATAAAGATCTTCCTCTCAGCACCAAGTCAAGTTATATATAAAAGTATACACTCAGTGGCCACTTTAATAGAAACATCTGTACACCTGCATATTCACGCAATTTCGCAAATCAGCCAATCATGTAGCAGCAGTGCAATGCATAACATCATGTATATACAGGACAAGAGCTTCAGTTAAAGTTCATATCAAAACTTTCCAAATGGGGAAAAATATCAGATATCAGTGATTTTGGCCATGACATGGTTGTTGGTCCCAGATGGGCTGGTTTGAGCATTTCAGAAATGGCTGATTCCTGGGATTTTCTAGAGTTTACACAAAATGGTGCAAAAACCAAACAAACAAGAAGGCTACGGTAATTCAAATATCCATTCTTTACAATCATGGTGAGCAGAAAAGCATCTAAGAATTCTCAACAAGCTGAACCTTAAGGCGGATGGACTACAACAGCAGAAGACCACATCAGATTCGGTTCCTGTCAGCCAAGAATGTTAATATGTGGCTATAGTCGGCACAGGCTCACCAAAACTGAACGGCTGAGGATTGGGAAAAAACGTTGACTGGTCTTTTTTTGCAAACAGTAACTGTCCGGTTTCAATGAGACTGTCCCCAGTTATCTCATAGCAGTATTTATTTATTTATTTCTTGCTCTGAAAAACTTACAACCGAAATCTTTCTCTTGCCATATCAGCAATGCAATACCCCCCCCAATGCAATACCATTCTGCTCTCCCTAACAGTGTAGAGTGTCTTAGAAAAACTTACATGGAGGTCTTTTTATTCGGCAGAGCGTGTCTCTCGTTCAGTTCTTTCCCCATCTGAAATACATTTTTTCATGTGCCAGATTTACTCACCTCTTAGGGATGTTGATCATGAAGGGTGTGAGCGAGCGGTCTGTGAAGTACAGGACTTTGGTGGAGGATGAGGAGTTAAGCATAGGGCTGCTGTGAGAGTGGACCATTCCTGTAGCAAATAGCAGACAAAGCAGACACCACTTTAACAATACATTCACCTGAAAAACAACATTACCGGAAAATGTCTTCTTATAGAGCAAATCCAATTTACTGCAATCATAACACAGTAACATGCTAAAGCTTTTAATACCGCAGGTCTGTTGAATGCTTGATTCTATAACAGCAGCTCGGACAATAGTGCCAAACTGCAAGGTTTATATTAATTCGTTGGTTCTAACATGTTATCGCATCTATAGAAACAGCTTATACAGGCACTTGTATATTTAAAGCTTTCCATCAAGAGATTATTTATTTATTTTTAAGCATTTTTGGAAGGAGCCTCCAGTGTCAGAGCTTTGCAGCAGTTAGAGGTGAAGCTGTAGCTAAGTTTTCTGGCATGAGATCATTGTCAGAGAGTTAAAGAACTTTGCAAGTTTGGTGAGGGAATTAGCGTTTTTAGCTGCTACAATGTAAACGATAACAGGAAGTAACTTGTTGAGCAGACGTTCCACAACATTAAACATAACTATAAAACGTATGCGATTTTCTTTAATTAATAAAAATGCGTATTGGTTACAAATTGCTGTGGTGTAAGAGGAACAAGGAAAATTACTGGAACAAGGAAACAAAATTACTGCTACTGGAAAATAATCAACTCTGTCGTAATTAATTTCCTAGAACAGCACAACCCTGTTGTGTTTTATTCCTTAATTAGATAATTTGTATTTGAAAAGGACACTTACTGGTGCTGGAAGGCCAGGAGTCCCTGTCTGTATGAGTGGCCTTGTGTCCTGGAGACCTGGCCCTTGCCTAGAAAGAGTTGAAAAGCCTCGTTTCAGTCTAGCAGCAACGGTCAAGTCTCGGATATTGATTTAAAACCGAATCGTGCTAATGCACAATGTGTATGGAGGTACATGGGCTGCAGAGCAGGAGGCTAAATGTCTGAGAAAGCACACAGTTTTAGAAAACGCTCCTACCTTCCTGTCACGTCTGGTCTGTGACTCCAGTGTGTAGAGGCGGTCCATAAGGCTGGCCATGCCCTGCTCCAGTGTGTCCAGTGTGTGGTGCTGAGGGTCGTGGCCTCCGAAGCTGTTCCTCAGACTGCGCAGAGCATCCCGTACCAACTGTAGCTCTTCCGTCTGCCAGGAACACAATCCATTAAAGGACAACATAAGCTCCATGTCAACTTTTAAATAGAGCTATACAATTCATGGTATGTTTGATTTGAAAAATGTTTTAACTGTATTTTTTATTTAGCTAAGATTCACCTAATTTCACATGCTCATAGATTTGCTTCAGAATGTAAACTGTTTCAAGATACATATAGGATAAAAGTCTTTGAATGTAAACACAATTATTATGCTTGATTCAAGCTTGAAGACTTATTCAACTGGTTCGAGAATTATAAAATGAAACATCTAAAGACTGATGGATTTGATGAAATGTTTGTTTGTTTTTTACTTTGCTGGCTGCATGATTCAGATGGGTACTCACTCCTTTGTGTGATCGTGCTGTGCTGAGCTCTAGCGCTGCAGGATCTGTGTAGCCGTTGCTCGGAGATCCAGGTAGCTGAAACCAAAAAAAAAAAAAAAAAAATCTTAAAGCTACTAATTGCTTAAACAGCATGTTGAAAGTGTCTGTTCATTGCTTTGGTCTCACCTCTTCCTCAGCACGATCGGTGAGCTCCTGAAAAAACCTCTGCTTGTGCTCTGGCTCCCTCTGCAGGTCAGCCTGAGGGTTACACAAGGATAAATAACATCAGCTGAAGCTTGTGGAGATTTGCCTCAGGTTCCACAAAGCATGTGGTTTGTATTTTGATGAAGGCCATACCTGCTGGCTGTTGCTGTCTGCCACCTTGCGTAGAGCTTCATCCAGTTTGAACTGCTGTTGCTGTAGCAGGCGATCCTTCTGTCCTAACTCTTTCTGCATACCAAGAGCAAAAATTCTTGAATTATTAACCAGAGCAGCTAAAATATAACAATACTTTTTTTCCTGGACTATAAATACATGCCCTTTTCACTCTATATCATGAGAAGAGATATCTGTGAGAAGCATATAGGTGTTATGTGTTAGTGTGATTTGCACTTAGTGCACCTTATATTCACTGAGAAGCCTGTTCCTTTCTTCTAGCTTCTTATGAAGCTCTGCCTGAGGATCCATAAACACAGATTGATTACCACACACACCCTCGCATATAGTACATTCTACACACACGCATGCAGTTGCTAACGTTTTCGCTCACGTTTTGTCCTGCCAGTTCATCACGGTTCATGCTGGTGCGCAGGAGCTCCTGTTTGAGCTGTAACACAGACGACTCCTGCATGGTCATACGCTGCTGGAGAGCATCCTGCACACACAGCACACCATCAGCACATACTGTTCCGTTTCTGTAGCTTGTACACTGATTTTCAGGGTTTATATTATTAGAACTTACATTTATATACATGTATAAATTTGTATACACACACACACACACATATACACACACACACACACACACACACACACACACACACACACATATATATATATATATATATATATATATATATATATATATATATATATATATATATATATATATATATATATAAAATTTTAATTTAAAAAACGAGTAGATTAAGATAAAAAAAAAAAGAGTAACTAGTGTATACAAACTAATGTATCAGACAAGGTAACATTCAGTGTGTCTAGGACGGGTAATATTTGCAGCAGAGACAATGGCGGTCACAAGAAAACATTCAGCTAAATAAGGAAATATATATACATATAACTGTAAACTAAGCCATGTATAGAAACCTTTGAATTATAAAGGTTCCAGTTGAGTGTTTTTTTGTCAGAAATTAGATAGTGTAATAACTACGTGCCACTTTTTAGGGGTTACTGTAGGATGGGATACATCCTACAGTAACATGACAGTGACATCTTTTATGTGATATATACACTACCCATCAAATGTTTAGAGACACTTGACTGAAATGTTTCTCATAATCTTTTGATCTGAAGGTGTATGATTAAATGTTTGAAATCGGTGTTGTAGACAAAAATATAATTGTGCAAACATATTAATTTCTTTCATTAGAAAACTAACATTTTATTTACAAAAAAAATTATTTTTTTTAAACTGATGACGCGAAAAATATGATGCGAAATATTCCGAAAAGCAGCCATTAAGTGTGCAGCGTAGGTGAGAACTTTAATACGGTTTAAAAAGCATCTCAGTGGGATTTCTCAAGAAATTGGTTGAGAAAATGTCAAGAATACATTTCTGGAAATTCTAGGCAAAAAGGGTGTGTACTCTGAAGATGCTAAAATACAAAATTATTTTGATATCACAACATAATTCCCATAGTTCCATTTGTGACTTTATTGACTTTATTATTAATCTAAAATGTGGGGGAAAAAATAATAAAAACAACGAATGAGTGTATCTAAACTTTTGACAGGTAGTGTATATACAAACTGTATATATATCCATCCATCCATTTTCTGTAACACTTATACTACACAGGGTCACAGGTGAGCCTGGCGCCTATACCAGAAAACTCAGGGCGGGGGAAAAACCTGGATGGGCAGGGCACAATCACACGCATTCACATACTACGGACAATTTGGATATGCCAATCATCCTACAATGGGGGGGGTTGTTCTCGGGGCACGGGGAGAACATGCGCACACAGGGCGGAGGTGGGATTGGAACTCCCAACCCCAGAGGTGCGAGGCAAACATGGTGGTCCCTTGTCACATAAACACCATGTGACTTTTAATTTATTTAACATTCTAATAAAAAGAAAAAAAGAAAAAACAAGATCATACTAATGTTATGAGTTTTTTTTTTCTTTCCCCATTTATGGTCAGTGGAATTTCCTGAAAGCAAGGTTACACTCTCAGCTCTAATGGCAGAAGGGTTATGCAGCTAAAATAAAAAAGCTATTGAAAACGCTGAATCGAATTGACTCACTTTGACTCCTTGTAGGTTGCGTGCCTCCTGCTTGTACTTCAACAGCTCCCTCTACAGGACAACCAGGTATCATCAGAACAACAAGAACCACAGACAAGGAAAGCAATGTTCATGTGCGCAGATGCATAAAACACCAACAATAACTATCTGATCATTTACACTACATTCACACAAGTGTTACATCTCAAGTAATAAACTTTATAGAACAGGACAGAATTCCTGAAAAGAAAATGGCTGTAAAAACAAGCATCATATTACAACACTGCTACAATAAAAGTACAATACGAGTCTACCTTCAGCTCCAGACTCTCCTCCATGCTCTGGTCAAGACGACTGCGGATAATAACCTGCAACAACCATGGACGATGGTAATTCGCTTGTAGACTAAACACGCTGTGCTAAAAAAGACAACTAAACAGCAGCTGAATGAGGCAGAAACTGAGCTGGAGAGAGAAGCAGGTGAACAGAGACGGCGGGAAATGGATACTTGCTCCTCACACGCAGACAAAGCAGAACTCACCACACGGTAACCTGATCTAACCTGCCAGAACTGAGCAGCACAGAGAGCTAATAAGCAAGTGTGAGAAAAAGAAGAGGAAGAAGACATGGCATGTAAAGGGGTTTCTTATGAAAAGGCTGAAACGAGTGAGCAACACAAAACTGAAATGCCACCATTTCCAGGTGAGAAGATAACTATTTGTAAAATAAGTAAATAAATAAATAAATAAATAAATAAATAAACAAACAATTTTAAAAAGGGTCATACCAGTTGTTGCTCGGCATTTTCCCCTCCCTCTCCCAAGCTCAGCGAATCCTCCTGCTCATCGTCAGGCAACGAGCCATGCAGAAGCAAAGCCTGTAAACACCCAGCACCACGCACACATACTTCAGACACAGCGGCATCTGACACACGTTTTACATCGAAAATCCGTTACCCACACTGCTGCTGTGGCAGCGGTTATCAGACACTTATAAAGTGAATTTCAGGATTTCCGCATTAAACATTGCTGTACAATGACGTCTTCAGAATGATTTCTTGTAGGCAAATCTATTTTAGGGCTAACAGACAAATCAAGATTAAAAACTAGCGAAAGTAGCATCGACCTGCAAGTTGTGTCACCATACCCTGTCTATGCTGCCTCTATGGACTTGGTCATGGCCGATGTTATGTGTGTTTAGTGAATATTGTGCCGTATCAAACATGTCTTTGAAATGTCTGTTTTCTTTTTTGCATTTTATTAATGCAATTGGAGGAATTTTAAAAATCTGCCCAGTTGGCTGTTAAAGGCTGTGACAAACAGCGTTCTATCCTAACCTCAGTAAAGGTTAGGGTTGGTAAAGGTTATGAACAGCACGAGAGATGAAATTTGCTGAACTTTTGCATCTACGTGATGAGCAAGCGATAAAAACTGAACTAAACACCACCAATAGGGAGCTCCGAAGTATACTTTCATATTGTGTATTTAGATTTCTATTTACGCAGATATAATTTTGAGATGTGACCCCAGATTACAATATCTATTTCCTGCACTGGATTCCTCATTTTTGTCTTCCCATTCTACAATCATAAGATCAATTCTGAAAGCTTAGTCCACCGCCAAGAGCTACTTGGCACTGGATTCACTGTTATTTCTATATGCACACATTTAATCAGGTCTGTACTCATACAAAAAAAACAGTGAGGAAGGAGGGTCACCTGTAGGCTGGACACCATTCTCCTGGCCTCCACCATCTCCCTCTCTAACTGCTCCTGCTGCTCCCACAGTTGCTCTTCCCAGGCACAGTTACTCACACACCTCCCATCATGCTCCTTGGCTGCACCTAGGCCACTTGTCAAATTGTCTAAGAAGCAAGACACCCTGGTCCATTAGTACCTTTGAAACACCAATGAGCATTACTGAGAAGACAAGTGCAAGTACAAGAACCTGCTTTACCTTTGGTGTGTCCTAATTGGATACTGAAAAGCTGTCCGTTGTCCTCTGAGAGGCCGGTGTGGTCTTTGGGCGTGTGGTCAGGACTGGAGGTGCTCAAGCTGAGAAGAGAGAAGAATCCAAGCTTAGAATCTGAAATGGCTAAATTAAGTTAGACTACTCAGCAGCTATAAAACATCACTATAACCACACAGTCCTTTTCTTGCTGTGTGTATTGCTAGGTTATGAGCTACACCTGCCATCTAGGCACACATTACTAACTGTCTATCTGTGGCTATGCCCAGTTTCAGCCATCTACTCAAGCCACTAAAGGAAAAATCCACCCTGAATGACCTGAATAATCTTTATAATTAACATGCATCCAAGATGCACCTCGTAATTAAATTCTGATCCGATTTTGTTCATTTGTTCGTTTTTCTTTCATCTACATTTACATTTATGGCATATGGCTAATCCAGAGCAACTTACACTTATCTTTACACAACTGAGCAGATGAAGGTTAAGGGCTTTGCTCAAGGGCCCAGTAGTGGCAGCTGGCGGTATTGGGATTTGAACTCATGACCTTCCAATCAACCCTGCGATGGATTGGCACCTCGTCCAGGGTGTACCCCACCTTGTGCCCGATGCTCCCTGGTATAGGCATCAGGTTCCCCGTGACCCAGTAGGATATGTGGTATAGAAAATGGATGGATGGTTGGATGGATGGGACCTTCCAATCAGTAGTCCAACATCTTATGCACTGAGCTACCACGGTAGTCTACATGCTGGTCTAGTTTCCGTCCCACAATGCAGTTCAACTTCCCGTGACACTGGTGCAAGTGGGATTTAACCTTTGCTTCCTCTCTACCTAAAGAGAGCGATGCAGCAGTGCTTTAGCCCTTTAGTCTCTCCAGCTTTCTCACCTCTGCATCTACGCACTTTGCTGAAACAGTTCGGTTTCCAGAGCTTTAAGATTCATGCAAATACGGCCATCAACACTACCATGTTTGTCATCTTGTAGGTCACAAACTAACCAAGCGGAGTCTCTGCTGTGACACTGCATTGCATTTCTCATTACTATGACACTGACAGTCACTGGAAAATGGTGAGTGACAGAAGTCCTTGCTGTCCTCTAGCCCTTCATCAGTGTCTGTTTCTGACCACAGGACTGCTGTTGGCTGGATATTTTTGATTGGTGGACTGTTTCCAAGACAGCAAAAAAGAAACGATCCTAGAAATGTAATGTAGTGCCAGTAATGCTGTGGTGTTTGGCACATTTGTACCACCACAACATCCGATAACATGGCCTACCATAGCACTGCTGTGCTGAGAATGGTCCACCATTTTTCGGTCCAGTGGTGTTCTCTTTCTATGAATGGATGGGGTAGAGTGGGGTACAGCAACAGATGAGCTACTACCAGTAATTTTAAACCTACAAAGTGACTGATATGTACGTGTCTTGATAAACGTGGCCACTAAGTGAATGGTTGGACTATGGTGAGTTACAACTGCAGAAGAATGAGGAAACGTGGCTGATTAAATGACTGAATTGGTTAATGTTCCATCTATCTTCTCAACTGAAAATGGCAGAATCTGACCAACATTGAAACAAGTAATCTAGTGTATCATAGGTCTTCTCTCAGCTGGCTGTTGTGCAGTAAGGTGGTGTCCCAGATCTGAACAGACCGTAGTAGTGGCTCTCACAGGCCCTCCAGACCCAGCAGTACTACACTCTAATCTCTGCTCAGTTCTCCACGGACCAGCTGCCTCTCAGTCCACATCAAAGGAGCAGAAAATCTCTCTCCCAGTCTCTCTGATCCTTATTAATCATGCTCAAATCCCCAAAAAGTCAGTACAAAAGAGCTCCCTTGATCAATACTGTCCTCGTCTCTCTCTCTCTTAATTCCCTGTACAAGGATTAACTACATCTCATAGCCAACTGGACCATTCAGAAAGCAAGTGAGCTAAATAACCTCTGGAGAGTGTCAGATCTTGCTGAAAAGTGAACTTCCATTAAAAGTTGCAATTCTCTTGGCTATTTTGATAGTGTGGGTTTGCCACTGCCTTCTGCTTCAATCAGGGTTCTGTAGATGTGCTGTGTTTGGCAGGCTACTTTAATAATAATAATAATAATAATAATAATAATAATAATAATAATACTGAAGCTATAAATACCATGGCAAAAGTATATTATACACTCTGAAACTACATCCATGGTTAAGGTTACATCGTCTGCATAAAACCACCATTAGAAAACACTCCACTGCTTTGACTTAATTAGTACTGTATAAAGACAAGCTCCATTTTTCCTCCGCCACTTTCATTTCTGTGGTTTTGGTCTACTAGAAATAGCACCGCTGGGTAAGGTACAACTAACAACAAGGATCCAGCTGACTTCAACCAGAAACTATCAATTATCATTCTGGGTTTAATTATTTTTTTAGTTTTTATTTTGAACTCCAAAGTACTTGGGTAATTATTGTAGATGTACTGAAAGTTGGTGAAGTATACACAGTTTCTAGAGAAGCAGGACATTTTGGACAAAAGTCCTTCATCAGCTGTGCAAGCAAAATGCTTCTGAGGTTGTAGGAGATGAAATGAATAATGTAGCATTTATCAATTCTACTCCGCTACCTGGTTGACCTGATTTAAAAGTAAGTATGCTACAGCCCCACTACTGGAAAATGTCTCTAAAGTGATATCTTCTGTACTTGTAGCTATGCTACTGCTTAACACTGTGAGTGTGTCTGATGCAAGGATGTGAGAAGATACATGAGCTACTTTTTCTTTTTTTCACAACAACAATAACAGTTCTACAAAGAAACAGAGGAGTAGTTGTTTTCTATAGCTGCTGCTTTTGTGTGTGTGTGTGTGTGTGTGTGTGTGTGTGTGTGTGTGTGTGTGTGTGTGTGTGTGTGTGTGAGAGTGTGTGAGAGAGAGAGAGAGAGAGAGAGTGAGAGAGTGAGAGAGAGTGCAGGACTGAGGTAGGACACTGTAGAGAGAGGAGGAGCACTGGCCTCTTTTGGGGTTTGACCCCAGTCAATAATGAAATACCTTCACTTCTCTATACACGCCACATTTGGGAATAGAGCAGTGCATCACGATGCTACCGTTTGTGCGGTACGAAAATAAGACGTGGGAAACAATCTTGATGACATGTTCGTAATTGCTTCTCTATTTAGAAAGCAGGCTGACAGTTCTAAATAAAGTGTTAAGATCTGCCTCAAGTGCTGCCTCACTGTACATCACAAGGATAACACCAGATGAGGAAACAAACTTCATTGTTTTCATGCTCCTAAAATCTGGAACTCATTATCCCTATATAAATATCAGCCTCCCTCTGATACTAGCGTTACAAAAACTTGGCTTTTATGACTCTACTGTCACTCTCATTTTCTTGCTTTTACTTTCAAATCTCATGTTTAATTTATTCACGCTATGTAAGGAATAATAATAATAATAATAATAATAATAATAATTTTTTAAAAAAACGGTGGGGCATGTAGTTATAGGAAAATAAATCAACGATGAGGTGGTGTAATGGAGCCTTTAGTAAAGCAGATTTACGGTTACCAGTCTGAAGTCAAATAACCGCACATCTAGAAGTGTTTTATACCTTTTATACCACAGCGATTTGTCAACGGTAACATTTTCAAAAAAGTTGTACTTTTTTTTAATCGGTTTAGTCACATTTCATGCTGTGGAACGTCTGTGAGACAAGTTAGTCCCTATTATCACTTACACTATAACAGCTATACACATAAGCATTCAGCTCATGTCAACAGACTTTTTCTTTTCTTCTCTTGAAGTTAACAAAACAAACAAAAAAATGCATCTTGTCATGTTTCCTGAAAGATCAGAACATGCAAAATCCTTTAAGATTGGAAAATCTTCAGGTGACCTTTTCCCAGTCTTCATCTGTCCAGTTTTGGTGATCATGTTCCTGTTTTTGACTGATGGGATTGCAACCCAATGTGGTCTTCTGCTGTTGTAACCCACCTGCCTCAAGGTTTAAAGTGTGGTGAGTTCTGAGATGCTTTTCTGATCACCGTGGTTGTAAAAGAGTGGTTATCTGAATTACCGTAGCCTTCCTCTCAGCTCAAACCAGCCTGGTCATTCTCCTCTGACCTCTCTCATCAATATGGGTTCTAGGTTCATTCCGCTCACTGGATGTTTTTCGTATCCGCACCATTCTGTGTGAACTCTAGAGACTGCTGTGAAAATCACAGCAGATCAGCAGTTTCTGAAATACTCAAAGCAGCCCGTCTGGCACCAACACCAATGTCACTGAGAGACTGCATTTTCCCCATTCCGATGTTTGCGGTGAACATTAACTGAAGTGCTTGACCCGTATCTCTATGATTTTATGCATTGCGCTGCTGCCCCATGATTGGCTGATTGGATAACTACATTCATGAGCAGGTGTATAGGTGTTCCTTATTTATGAGTGTATGTAATACTTCATCATAAAATAATTATTCAATTAATTCAACTGTCTAAATTTGTTCCTACATAAAATAAGCATGACCATCATTTTAGCCATCATTGTGCATCCCCAACTTCAGTTATGCTGCCCCACATCCATCTGTGCTTTTACTATATTAGTCACTACTTTCTACAGAACTAACCACAACCACCAAAGCTCCCTCACTCATCAGAACATCTCACGTTATTAGACTGAAATTCGTTAACCAATGAATTCAGAAAAATGCTGAAGTTTGAACACTGATATGTTCAGCATGACAGGACATTGTGCAATCATGTCATTTCAAAATGCCTGGATGTCAGAAAACCAGGGTACAGTGAATGCTGCTGCTGTGAAACATCCTCTTTTTTTTGTTGAAAAAACCAAAACCCATGAATAGCTGCTTGGAAAATGAATAACTATTGCCTGTGGCTAGCAAACCCACATCATGTGAAAGCGTATCCCGGTCCAGTGCTCGAAATAAGCTTCGTCTTTGCTGTTAGCATGACTCAGAGTGTCCTCAAAACAAGCCTTTCTTTTACAAAATAAAATTTAAAAACATGTTACACTTGTCATAAGACAACAGATCACATTTGTCACTTGTCCTGTGATCAAGCAGTGCTTCGGGTCTGTACGTTTTCTACACTAGATGTTTCTCCAGAATATAAGGTGCAACTGCTCGGAGAGAAAAACACATCAACGTGTTATACTTTTGTACATGGTGTATCCTGATACATGACTGTACCAGGCACTTTACAATTTACATGATAAATATGGACTTTGGTGCATTTTAGTAACTCCTACTGAACTAGACTAAAGTCTAATTTAGTTTTTATCCCTTTAGTGTTTTTTAGTGTTGCGTTTCATGACCTCATTTCCACAGCTTTTCAATATTACGTTAATCTTAAAGTAATTCACTTTTCCCTAACCATCCTATAACTGGTACACTAGCATAAAACACTAATGAATGAGTATACTAGGCTGTTACAAACATTATACTATATACATCGCTTTGCTGTTTAAGTCATGGAAATGCCTAGAAGGTCTGGGGTGGAGGGGTGGGTGGGTTTTTTTTAGGTTGAAAAATACAGTACGTCATACGTAACCCTCCTATTATGCTATGGGCCTAACCCATTTCCATTTCCACATTTGAGATGTTTGAAATTCTGTTTAATCTCTCTTTTCCTCATTTAGGGTTATGAACTTATATGCAAATATTTCTTTTTACGGATTGTCTCAGACAAGCCATAATAAAGGTTTACTGTTTTTAGCTGTTCTTTGCTGTTTTTTTGCATGTATATAAACTGCAGGGGTTATTTTGACCCATAACATAAGGGATGTAACTTTTTACCAGCAAGAGAACAGGAGGGTTAAAGCTGTATTGAGCTCAAAGTTAAGCACGTCTAGTGATGACTTAATCCCAAAGTTGGTATTGTACACTGGTAATCAACCCTTCCAGTCATGGAATTATCTACAGAATTATGTGCTGCTTAAATAGTTGAATGTGTGGGGCAGTGTATGCCCAATCCAAAGGTCAAATAATTCCAACTAATGGGGTAGGAACCCCAATTGTTACATTGAGACATATTTTGCATAGAGCGCAAATAAATGTGATCATCGTCATTAAGACTACTCATGTACTCATGAACTTTACTCTTAGTATACACACCGTATATTAGGATTACATTACATGTTATAGTAATATCAGTGTCTTCTTTATTTCACCCATAAAATGTTATTGGACTATCTTTTCTATAACATTTTATGCAGGCGGCTGGCAAGTACATATTTTACCATTTTAAAAAATCCGAATGGACCACCCAGAAAATTTAAAGTAAGCATTCACACATCACAATTTTGAATATTAATGGAATTCCACACATATCAACTGACAAAAACACTGAATACAGCTCCTGGTGAATGCATACAGCAATAATTTGTACTGCGTCCGAAATCGCGTACCGTGACAGTACCTACTGCTTGGCCGTTGAAACAGTACGTACTGTTCAGTATCTTTTTATCAGTATAAAAAGAGCCAACACGCTGCCTTCTGCCATTTTTGATTCTGCAGAATCTCAAGGGAAGCAATAGGCTATCCGGGTATTTCTTAAATACTGTTTTATGAATATTGAGAATTCGGACATACTACTCCTTTGGCATACTGCTTTTCGCCCTACTGTATAGTAGGGTAGTGGGGTTGCAGCCTATGTAATAATCTGCTAATGTAAGCATGAAGCATTTCCTATTATGTAACTGTCCACACAGCAGGAAGTAGCTCTGAGCTCTAGGAAGTTTAGAGGTACCCATCAGGAAAACCATAATCTCTATATCTGTGCTTGCTGCAATCTGCATCTGATACGACTGCACTGATGGAGGCTCATTAGACACCCTACATTAAACACTAACGATAAGATGTAATCACAGGAAGCAGGGTAAACCAATGTATTTACACTTCAGCATTTGGAATTTGGCATGAGTCCCAGAAATTCATGCTTCTCTAACACAAAACAGTGACTCTGATGAAAAAAGTGTTGACTCATCAAAAAAAAAAAAAAAAATCTAAAATAAGAAAAGGAAAGGAAGTAAAGGAAGCCTGACCATTGATATTCTAAGCATTTAATTTGATTAAGAAGCATGTTAGTAAAGCAGAAACACAGTGTTTGTATAATTGTTTTAAAAGACAGCGGGCATGGAAAGAGAACCAAAAAGCAGGATGGTGTCAAACCCATACACGGTGCTAAAATACAGACTCCACATACAGCTGTCGCCAATAAACCTTAACATTGTGTTGTGTCATCACAATAGTTCATAGTCATAAAGAGAATATACAGAACAGCCAAGCACAGCACTTCAACCCCGAAGCATTAGGCAGAGACTTCCTATTGCCAAAGAATGCCGGCTTATTTTTGAAGGGTTTCAGCCAAAGTGATGAGCAGCGCCAAATCAAATATCGCGAGGCACGTCTGATCTGTGATATGCACACAGCTCGTCCAAAGTAATCAGAGATGTTCACGAGTCGCTTTATGCAGGTCCGAGTCTTCTGTAAGCATTTAATTGCATGTTAAAACTGCTATAACATAGCACTGCTCATATTTAAATGTCCAAAACTATGTAGCCTAATCACTCAATCCAATTTGTCCACACTCAATTACATGCATATATTGAAAACAATAAAACAAAATGTATGTCTAGCATATTCTACACATAAATCCAGGCCCACTGAGATTTTTATTTTATTAATTTTTTTAAACTGGTGTTGTACTTAATTGCCACTGATAATCAAATCGCCCAATAAATGTTCCACTTACGCTAAACTAAGTGCAACAGCTGGTTTTATTTTATTCATGGGTGCTGAGCATAAAACGTTGAGCATGAACACATACCATTCATGCTCAATGGCCCTGATCTGGAGCAACACCAAAGTTAACACCCCTGCAAGCTGCACATGAATACCACTACTATAAACTAGTGCACGCTAATTAATTGACTGAGGGATGAAGTACGTAATTTTATTCGATCTTTTAAAATGTTTTACTCAGGGAGAAAATTTAATGTTGCGAGCTTTGCAGTTTTGTGCCAAATTGGGCTAGTTTCGGAACAAGGTTGTGGGTGGAAAAGGCAAATTAGCAGGTGGCCTTAAAATGTTTGTTTTTTTAAAGCAAATAATCATAATTAAAGATAATAAAATTCTGCAAGCATACACTATGCCAAACAAAGGGAAAGTGCAAGTAGTTACAGTGCATCTATGGTGTATAAGGCAGATCGCAGATAGTGCAAATTCGAAATGCGTGTGCACTACGGTGACCTTGTTTCCGCACACAAAGACAGAGGGAAAAAAAAAGAAATAAATGTGTCCCTTCTCCAATTCTCACATTGGGATAGTTTCAGGTTTTTTTGTGAGGTTGGACTGGAGATTTTTCTGAGACGTAGGAACCCTGGTCTAGCGTCTGGGTCAAGTCATGAGATAGTCAGGATATAATGAATCCCCACCTTGCACTAATCACACGGACAATCTGTAGGAGACTGGGAAAACTTTAGACTGGGAAAGACTATAAAAAACAGGATCACTTTTCCATACAAAAACTATTCTAGGAGTACCAGATGAACCCTCAACCCTAAATTCTGTCAAGTCAATCAGTACTGCAAATTCAATGTAGATTATGTTGTTGTACAAGTTTGTAGGAGTTGCATTAATATACACAATGCATTTTTATTTGAAATGATGTTTGTATTTACTCTACACTCTAAAGACCCCCACTGTTATTGTTTAGTTTTTGTTCCATTAGTGTTGCGGTAGTTCAGTGCTGTGTTTACTGAGCTCAAGCTCCAGTCTTTCACGGAAAGGTCATAATTTCCGACCTCCGACTAGGAAAAAATAAAGAAAATGACCTTAACTCTGAATTGAGGAGATCATACCTAGTTTCCGGGTAGGAAATCAGAGTTCATCAAGTGAGATCAACTCAACATGGCTGCTCACAGCAACAGCAGTAAACACAAAATACCTTTAAATAAGTTATGCTGTATACAAGTATTTGCTTTAGCTCAATCAAAGTACAGACAAACTCGCTTGTTAAATCTATAACACTGATTACAGTTCATTGTTCTGAGGACGAAAACGTGCACCACTCAAAGTTAGCTGGCGAGTTTGTTGACAACAAAAGACTAACATTAATAAATGGGAACGTTGCAATTTCACTAATGAAAAAAATGACATTTCTCTGCACCATGTAGATTGAAGCAGCTGTAAATTTGTCTTATCTAGAAAAGCCTCCTAAAGGCTTAAATTTTCAAAGTAAAATCTCTCCTTAACTGAAATGTGGTTAAGTTAATTCAGCTAAGATGTGATTGAAGTTTGCTTTGCGCTATATTTATGAGCCTCATGTTGCTATAAAGTAAGGAGCAAGGAAAGCTCTTACCATTTAATCTGTTTAGCGCCCATGCTGGTCTAAGTGGCTATCCAACTGCACTGCTCCTACTCATCCATGTCGGACCGGCTAGAAAACCGCTCACAATCATCCTTCTCACTCACGCTCTCTTCTTTAGGGTCCAGTCTGAGAGCCATCCATAGACTTACAGTAAACAGAGGCAGATGGAAGCAAAGGCTCACCAAGCTGTCCTTTGAGAAATCACTAAAGGACAAAGTATCATCTCAGAGAGAAAACCTCAAAAGTCCAAGCTAATACTGTGAAACAGTTAAAAGCTTTTGATGGTGTGATCCACAGATCTGCTGCTCCCGACGTGCCACATATGGAAATCCTATTTTGCTTCAATAACAGAGGAGCGAAGCTTTACTCTGTCACCAAGGCAGCTGCATCCTGCCCCGTTCTCTCTTTCGGTGTGCCCATTTTTCTGTGAAATCTCTCTTCCACATTTTTATGACATACTGTCCACAGTCAGAGAGGTTGCCGAGAGCCACAGAACAAAACCGGGTTCCTCCTGTTTATCTTTCTCACTCTGCTTTCCCTCGCTGAGATGTCAGACATAGCTTAACCCTCCTCTGGTTCTGCTCCTCCTACCTCACCAGTCCCTCCCTCAAACTCTTCCCTCTCTCCCTCCCCTTCAGGTTCAGTGCATGGGTGAGGTGGCCAGGGGGAACAGCAGTGATTGGAATCGGCACAGGGTTAGCTCAAGAGGCTCTGCTCTGTACTGCTTACTGGAGGCCCCAGCATACTTTTGGATCTTCTCGGAAGTGTGCACAAAATATCTCAGGGTATTACAGGGTTCTTACTATTTCCACAATTTAGACTTTGTTCCAAATTTTTTTTTAATTTTTATGTAGGCTAATATTCCAAATCTTCTATATTGTTTTCTTGGTCATTTTAAAGGTCATTAATGCCATAGTGAAACACAAAAACACGAAATATATCCATCAGGAACCTAAAGACAGAGACCTACAGGCAATACCTATAGACAACAAATATCTGTAATTTTTCCAAAATTTGAAAAAAAAACCCAACAAACTAATTTCTATACTTTTCCAGATCAGGAATTAAGTGCTGCTCAACTCAAAATCTTTTCCTGACGTTCCAGACCTGCACATGAACATGTGTTAGTGTTACCATTTTTTTTTCCTCCTTGCGTGCAGCAGCTTTTAAAACTCGTCAATTACACAAGAACACTGACTACGTGGACTTTAGGGTGAAACTATCTTGGCAATAGGTAATTATATTATATTATACTATACTACTTGGATATGTATAATATCCAAAAATATTATTGTGGCCATACAACATATGCCCAAAAAATTTGTTGACACCTGACGATCACAGCATCACATATGTGGGTCTTCCTCAAACTGTTGCCAGAACGTTGGAAGCACTCAACATTCTAGGACGCCGTTGTGTGCTGTAACATTAAGATTATCCTCCGCTGGAACTAAAAAGCCCAAACCATTTTTGTTTGTCAAGTTTGGTGTGGAAGAAACCCCGTGTCCTGCACAGAGCCCTGAATACCTTTGGGATGAACGGGAATGCCGACTGCACCCCTAGGACTCCTCACCCAAGATCAGTGCCCGACCTCACTAATGCTCTTGTAGCTAAATGAGCAAATCCCCACAGCCACGCGTCAAAATCTACCTGAAAGCCTTCTCAAAAGTGTTTAGGCTGTTATATGTCAATGTTCAACAAGCTCATAACGGGCACTAGTCAGGTGTCCACAAACTTTTGGCCATATGGTGTACTGTTTGTGGACTATTTAGTGTTGCTAATCTTAGTCTGATTTTCACTTTTGGATCTTACGAGTCATTATACCTTTTTCTCTTTGCATTATCCGGATGCCTTTTTTCATACAGAGGCTCAAATTCTTGGGGCAGTTACATGTTGTTAAGGGGTTACGGCGCTCGAGCAGCAATTTGGACAGGCAGTGGTACCTGAGACTCAATCTTTTGGTCACAGGTGCTAGTCTTTATCCACGGAGCTTTCACAGCTCAGGGAAAAGAAACAGAAGATTTCCACTTTTGGGTGAACCACATTTTTCATCATGGTCTTTCCTGTCAGACCAGTTTGCCCACTCACACATCACTTTTTGCTTTCAAAAAGGAATAAACCTTCACGGAGTAGCGAGGGCTCGAGACAGAGCGGACGTCTCTCTGTCACTGACCCCCCCGCTTCTGCACTCTCAATTTCTTGTTTAGTATGTGCTTGTATAGCCTCTGGCCTTTCTTATGGAATAAAGCTCTTAAGAGATGTCCTACTTGTACATAGCTCATAATTATATCAAGCTCCAAGACGAAGATGATCACCGTGTTCTCACTAACATGGTGTGAGGCTGGTGAGAAAACAACTGTCTATAGCTGCTATAATGTAAGAGAAAACAGGAACATGTTTCATGGATGCTCCAGAATATTAACTATAAGTAATAAATGGGTCAAAAGCACAACACGATTTTAGCCTTGGCAAATCGCTGCAGTATAAAAAAACACTTCAGGAAAAGAATCCTGCCATTAATTATTTTTCTATAACAGCATGAAGGTTTTATTCCTTACTTGAGACTTGCATTTGCTTATAAGTGAATCTTCTTGGCTCCTCTATTAAAGAAAAACCTTTACAGTAATCCTAACTTATAGAGAATGAAAAAAAGGACAAGCATAAGATAGCAGAAGAATAACGGAATGTGTTTGGTATTTATTTATTAATTCACTTTAGGTATGTATCCGACATTCAGAACTTCTATAGAGAAGCAGCCTCACACTACTCCTGACTAATCAGCTGCTTCTGACAGCTAGGAGGAGAATGAAGAGCTTTTGTCAGCAGGTGCTGGAGGGTGTGTGTCAGAGCTTCAACAACAAACAGAGGCAGTGAGCCGATCTGACGCCGAGTAAAATGAAGGGGGTATGCAGAATGCCACTATTGTTCTCAGTTCTCAGACGCAGACAGAGAGCTGGCCGTGCCAACGAGCCATCGGGTGTAAACTTTAACCCCTACGCATCTGTGTTCATCTCGTGCCTGGGTGAAGAAGCACCTCACCAGATGCTGCTCCGAAACACATGAACAGGTTTCAACATGAGAGACCATGAGACCTAAGCAAGCTGCATGAAGAGTGCCTTAATGTTTACATTCTTTTGCCATTTGGCACACCTCTGCCTCCTGGTACTGTCAAAAGATTGTCTTCTGGAGCAGGACGATCATTTACATAGCTATCAACATATCGCGGTTGTTTCTGAAAATCGGATATCGTCAAGAGTAACAATGCATCTATACTGCTAACGTTCAACTGCCACTGGAGCACATGGCCTTACCTTGGGTCTCCTGTCTCTGTGTCGTCCACACCGGCTCCTCCCTGTCCCTCATACTGCTGGACCAAAGCCCGCACACTCCAGCATGGGTTCTCAATCTCTTCATCAGCACTGGAGCTTTGCCTGAGGGGTGTTAAGCGTGAGTGGCAATCAGCCTGGAGGACTTTCTAATCAGTGAGACTTTAAAGCCATACAAGAGGGTTTAGAGGGCTGTATTTCAACTGAACATCTCCCTTGGCTAAAAACACAGATTTAATCTTAATAGGAATTCCATCAAGTTTGAATTTTAAAAATTATTTTCTTTTGGAGAAGTAATTCAAAGTATGTCAAGAAAAATGGATCATTCTAGAGAAAATTAGATCAACTTTACAGGGTGTGATAGGAACTTGGAATCATGTCAAAATAGCTGCTTCTTATCCAAATGAAATGTTCTGATATCTCTTGGACTTGTGTATTTAATAATACCAAAATGTGGTGAATTTTTTGAGGAATAAAAGACAACGCAGTGACAATGCTGTTACATGAAAATAGCCAACGACACGGATGTGTGATGCAACTGGAGATCGACCGATAATCGGTTTTACCGATATTTTCCCCGATATTTAAAGATTTTTTCCATAATCGGATATCGGATGTGTAATATCGGATCCACCGAAAAATGGCCATCTTGTGGGCGTTTTGAGAATTGCATGCAGGACCACGATCGCAGCACTGATTCTAAGGAGAGACGGGTCAACGACGGTGTGCACAGGTAAAGTATACTTGCTTTGCTTTAATGAATAAACTTTATTTAGCATAACAGACATTAATTAACAAATTACATGTCTTACATAAATGCCCAATATGTAGTTTAAGCAGCTTGGTATTAAGAAATAGAGGCGAACTCACGTTATCTGTTTACCTCATTAAAGCTTTTATTTTTTAAAAAGACACTTTAGTAACAGCGCACTTTTTATTTTATTTTTTGCACTCTTTCAGACCCCTTTATTTACTGGTGTTTAAATAAGAGTTTTTTTGTATTATTTTGTACGCAAGGAGTTAGTGACATTGACAAAATTCGTATAAATAAAGCGGTTTGTTCAGTTCAGTGGTGTTATCATTGGGTCAAAAACAAAAGCAAAACAATAAATAAATATTGGTTCTGCACGTCGGTTATCGGACGCATAAACATGCAAATGATCAGTATCGGTAATAAAAAAAAAAAAAATCAATATCGGTCGATCTCTAGATGCAACCTGACGTTAAGTGGAGATACTTTTACATCCCTGAAGTTGATGTGTGGGATTTATTCCTCTTATATCGAAGCAATTTGCCAACAATTACAATTTAACAAAACATTTATGAATAAACAACAGGTCTGTTTTAAAACGCACGTTTCAACTGTTTATACAGGGTGACCTGAATGTCTCCATACATAGAGGATATGAACACTTTTTTAGCAAAATGTCTTCTAAAATGTAGTTTTTGTTATTTATATATTTTCGTAGACAGCCTTTAAGAATGCCTTTGACTAAAGAACAAATTGGAATCATTCTCATGGCTGGATCGGGAAGCTGTCACAAGGTTACGATGGACCATACACACACACACACACACACACACACACACACGACACTGCTGCCAAACTTACTAACAAATTCAAAAGGAATGGGAGTGTTGCGGACCGACTGAAACGTGCCCGTCCACGGCCATCTACTGTCAAAGGCACAACCGCCGAGGTGCTGGCAAACATAGTCCCTTATGTATGGAGACTTTTGAGACACCCTGTACTTACATTTAATGCTGAGGGTTTGACCACGAAACAAGTTAGTCCCTGTTCTCCCTTATAGCATCCATACGGTTATTCTCGCACCAGTCTCTGCTTTTTCTTCCTCTCTTAACGTTAATAAGATGACAGGTTGTGGTCTCTTCTTTTCTCGAAAAAATTAACAAACAAATAAACTGAACTAGTAATTGTTGAGTAGCGGCCACAATAGCGTACACTTGAGTATCGTCCGTGCGATATCTCTCTTTGACCTTCAATCTTCATCTCTAACCGCCAACTACTGGTTGCCTGAAATTTAAAACATCCTGCACTCACTTCTGTGCTGGATCCAGTCCTGATGCAGAGTTCTACTATTGTCTATATTAAAGGCATGAGAATCTGTCATGGTTTCAATGGAGGAACATGAACTGTAGCAAGAATGAAAATGATGTATCCAGAAAATAATAGTTTATGAAAAAAAATATATTGTGGGCGAAAACTTGATGGCAAAACATATCTTTATGCATCACTCAATGTTTTCGTCCATATTTCATAACTATAATTATACAACAGTTAATTCTGGTCCACTATGTGATCGATTGAGCGATGTTCCGAGATTACTTATAGTTAGTATAACCTGGGATGAGATATTTCACTGCGTGTATTCAATCTGCTCATCACTGTTCGCCTAATAAAATTCCACTTCAGAGTTCAAAACGGTTATTACAGTAGAGGTAGCGACATCATCAGTGGACACGACAAAGAATCATTTTCAGGAATTTGACTTATGACGTAAAATATGAAAACTGGTTAGATGAAGATGAAATGGAAGAAGGGATGCCAATTTCATCCGAAGCACCTTCAATGGGAATGTACAAAATGATGTGAGCTAGCTAGCCAGCTACCTGACGGGCTATAAAATGTGGCTCCTTCGGGATCTATTTCCGCTACTGGAGCGAAAAAACAAAAACAAACAGAACATTTAGACATATCACGTCAGAAATGTCACTTACTCAATATTACTTTCTTGTTTATAGAACTGTCGCATAAAAGCAACATCACACACGCAATCATGAGGTTATGGCGAATATCGGTACGGCTGTGATATATCGGCACGTGCTGATGTTCAGTATAACCGCACTCTTGCTTGTGTGATATTGCTTTAGTAACTTTCGGTGAGTTCACTTTTAAAGAATTTAAACACTTCTGTCCCTTTGGTCCTATCAGGAACATGAAATGTCTGCCATAGCATGTCCCAGCTTGTTTACAGAATTTAAAAAAGATGCTAATTAAACTTAGGAATTAAGTATATGTATGTGTGTGGCTGTGCTCCTTTAATAATAGAGCTGCAGTATACGCTGAAAAGCAGAAGAGGGCAACACTGTACACAGCAACAGCTCCTCTTACAGCGAGAGAGAGAATCCATTCTCCATCCTCTTTATCATGTTAACCCCCTGAGCATTAAGTCACTGAGCGCCAGTATTTATACACTCACTCTCTTTACACAAGTATATGTAGAGAATAAAATATCTTTCTGTTACAGAAATGTGGCTATAACGTGTGCTGTGAATTTTACTGACTGCAAATATATTACTGCAATGAGTCATCACGATTTATTATTTAAAATGATGATAATCGGTTTACTTAATGCCAATAAAAGACAAAAGAAAAACACAAACACAATGGAACTACATGAACCAAAAGGTTGTAAATCATGTATCTTTATCGATTGTGTCAAAAGAACAGTGAATAAAGGCTGACCTGTGCCAGTCCTGTCTGAGCTGATGAACGCTGCGCCCTGAGCGAGACGCATCGTTCCGGGCAGCTGCTAGAGCCGCTGCTGCGTTCTGGGCCATGGCCATAGTGGAATGAGGTCTGTGGTTGGCTGAGGAGGCGGTCGAGTTTCTACCCGAGGCAGCTCCTGCCCTGTGATTGGCTGAGGCAGAAGGCTTAAAATGTGCTGCTAGAGCCAGGATGAGCCTCATGGCAGATTTGAGGTTCCCTTCCACAATGTCTGTGAGAAGCGAGAGCAGAGATAAACAGGAAGACTGTATTTCGTGGTGGGTTTAAACGTGTACAGAAGCTAGTCTACATGCGAGTGACTCAGAAACTCACCTCTGGCAGACGTCTGGGGCATGCGTATCCGCTTGGAGGACACAAACTGCAAAACCTTCTCCACATTTTCTCTCTTCTCTTGGTTGTCCTTTGGTGAGTAGTGAATACCCTCAAGGAGCTCGCCAGCTACCACACAACAAAATAAAAGCTATGTGAATAATAATATACTTAGATAATAAAATTGTCCTATATACTTTGATAGCATAATTAACAGCGATAGCATGCCATGGGAAGAAGGTTTATGGACATTAAAACCTCACAGCAGAATCATTAAAATAATAATAATAGACACCAGGAACAGTTTAATCTTATTTGGCTATATAAACTGATACTCAGGTTTACACCAAATAAAGAATAAACCACTCTGCGGTATGCTCTTACAGGAAAATGAATAATGTGGTGGCATGAAATGGAGTTACTGTTCCCACCTTGATTATTTTCCCAAAACAGCATGGGGAGATCATGCAAACTCCCCACACACACACACACACACACACACACACACATTATATTATTATTATTATTATTATTATTATTATTATTATGCTTTTATTACACGGAACATTTGCCATACAAGTCCCAGTGCACTTATAGTCCCCACATAGAAATGATAACATAAAGGAATAAACAGAATAACCAAGTTAGGAAAAATGCAATATGTCCAGCTCCATCTTTGTATCACATAGGAAAACAAGATTACGCTGGAATTAGGAAAGAAACCCAAAAAACAAACATTTCTTACATATAGACAATGCTGAATACATATTATATATTCAGAGTACCTGTGAAATAACCTAAGTGTATTTATGGTATAACCCGAGTGTATTTATGGTATAACCCAAGTGTATTTATGGTATAACCCGAGTGTATTTATGGTATAACCTGAGTGTATTTATGGTATAACCCAAGTGTATTTATGGTATAACCTGAGTGTATTTATGGTATAACCTGAGTGTATTTGAGTGTATTTATGGAATAACCTGAGTGTATTTATGGTATAACCTGAGTGTATTTATGGTATAACCTGAGTGTATTTGAGTGTATTTATGGAATAACCTGAGTGTATTTGAGTGTATTTATGGTATAAACAGAGTGTATTTGAGTGTATTTATGGTATAAACAGAGTGTATTTGAGTGTATTTATGGTATAACCTGAGTGTATTTATGGTATAACCTGAGTGCATTTATGGTATAACCTGAGTGTATTTGAGTGTATTTATGGAAAGACACCAGGTCTTTCCATAAATGTTTAGTGTGTGTTTGTTTATGAGGAAAAAAGTGAGATGCTGGCCATTTTCAAAACCTTTTTAGAAATATTTAGAAATTGTGATTAAATCATATAACTTATTAATTCTACACATTTTAGAATTCTTTTAATTATTAATTAATGTTAATATATATATATATATATATATATATATATATATATATATATATATATATATATATATATATATATTTGTATGCACACACACACAAATAACTTTATAAAAATATAAAAAAGCACTTTTAATTACATGGTGTTAATTAAAGGTTAATTAATGGTTCTAATCAAGGATTTTTGTAGCTACAGAACCACAGAGTACAGTGTGTTAGTTTAAAAAAAAGAGAAATAATTACTGTACTGAGGATGGAGATTGCAGAAGTACTATAAGTTTGCCATTACCTAATGTAGTACTGTAAGGAAACGACCCAATATCATAAAACATATAGTCAGAAAAGAATATAGATATCAGAAAAGAAATGCAGTTACTTTCAATATGTCAGGTCAGAGAAAGAATTGTACGGGTAATAGCTTGACATTTATGACTCCATCTTCTTACCCACTATCTCAATGAGGTGTGCGAGCACCACACCGTCTCGGAGATCCTGCCGCAGATCGCTTACGGGCCTCAGACCGGGCTTCTTCCTCAGCTGAGCATTCACCCACGACACATACGCCACCAGTTGTTGCTGAAAATATAACGCTCGGTTATACGACCCATGCTAGTAATAGCACGCACATTACATTACATAATATTACAACAGCAAGGTCTGGTGCATAAATTAGCTTTAGAACTGGACTTAATCAATTCAAACTGTAGAATAAAACAAATGAACAAAATGTACGTGAGAAATGTAATTTAGAGCACGATGCTACGACACAGCTTACATTCTCAGACACACCCGCAAATAAAAGAGCAATGTCAGTTACAGATTGGTGTCATTTCAACAGTCTGGGTTAACACCACACAAAACTGAGAGCACTAAACAACAGAGCTGAATAGTGACGGTGCATTTTAACAGCCGGGAAATCTCTCTTCCAAGTAGCATCTCTATAGACTTACAAAAAAGTGTTGAAACAGAACAACCAGTTACAGATGAACTTTTATAAATAAATTTAAAAAATGTTAAAAAAGGGCACCAATCATTTTCTCTCCACTCTCAACTTGTTTTTACAAACGTTTATCTCCCTATGTTCTCGAACACTGCTACTGATGTATATTTCCGTCTTTTGTATTTGTAGTACATCACGGTTTTGTGTACATTATGTACACCCGCATTTGGAAAAAGTTGGGACAGTATGGAAACTGCAAATTCAATTCACCCTGTACTATATTAAAAACACATTATTAACACATTATTTGATGTTTTACTTTGAGAATTTAATTTATATTAAAAAAAATAAATACATACACTCATATCAAATCTGATGACTGCAACACCCTCCAAAAAGTTGGGACAGTCACCTTTTCTTTTAATAACACTTATTAAGCATTTGAGCACCGAGTGAAGACACTAGCTGGTTAAGTTTAGCAAGCAGAATTTTCCCCCATTCATTCTTTATGCATTTCTTCAGCTGTGCAAATGTACAGGGCCTTCGTTGCCTTATTTTGCGTTTTATAATGTGCCACACATTCTCAATCGGAGACTGCAGGCAGGCCATGCTAGCACCTGCACTCTCTGAATGTGCTTGTAATCTGGGCAGAATGTGGTTTGGCGTTGTTCTGCTCTGTATGGCAGCATATGTTGTTCCAAAACGTGTACGTATCTTTCGGCATTAAACGTGCCCTCACAGATGTGCAAGTTACCCATGCCATGGGTACTGACACACCCCCATACCATGACAGATGCTGGCTTTTGGACCTGACGCTAACAACTTGGATGGTCCTTTTCCTGTTTGGCCCGGAGAACATGACAGCTGTTTTTTGCCCAAAAACTATTTGAAATGTTGACTCGCCGGACCACAAAACACGATTCCACTGTGCTACTGTCCATCTCAGATGAGACCGAGCCCAGAGAAGTCGGCGGCGCTTCTAGACAGTGTTCATGTATGGCTTCTGCTTTGAATAGTTAAGCCTTAGCTTTCATCTGTGTATGCAGCGGCGAATGGTGTTGACTATTAAAGGTTTACCAAAGTATTCCCGAGCCCATGTCAGGATATCCATTACAGACTCATGACGGTTTTTAAGACCGTGACATCTGAGGGATCGGAGATCATGCTCATTCAGAAGTGGTTTTCAGCCTTGCCCTTTACACACTGAGATTTGACAGGATTCCTTGAATCTTTGAATGATATTGTGCACTGTAGAAGGTGAAATGCCCAAAATCCTACCGATTCCTCTTTGGGGAATGTTGTTCTCAAAGTGTTGGATTATTCCCTGATGCATCTGTTGGCAGATTGGCGAGCCTCGACCCATCCTTGCTCTTGAAGGACTAGGCCTTTTTTGGAGGCTCCTTATATACTATGATTAGACGATTGCCTCATTAGCACCCTGTCCAGGGTGTACCCTGCCTTGAGCCCGATGCTCCCTCGGATAGGCTCCAGGTTTCCCCGTGACCCTGAAAAGGATAAGCGGTAAAGAAGATTGCCTCACCTGTTTCACATCACCTTCTTATTTCAACTCGTCACATTGCTATTAGTCCTAAATTTCCCCGTCCAAACTTTTTTGGAACGTGATGCATGCATCAATTTCAAATGAAACGTTTACCTTCAAAAAACTATGCCAGTGATTAGGTAAAACATCAAATACCTTGTCTTTATATGTTTCGGAATTGGGGTTGTAAGAATAAAAGACTTACAGGAAAATAATCAACAATGGGGTGGTCTGATACGGAGCAGAGTAAAAGTTGCCACCCTGAAATTGATTGTTTTCCTATAACAGCATGTCCCAAAGTGTTTTATTCCTCTTATACCAGAGCAATTTCTCAATTATTTCAATTTCTTATTTATATTTACATATCATGGCTGACCCTGCACTCTGACCCCAACCTCCTAACATGCTGGGATATGCGAAGAAAAAAGAATTTCACTGTTCTGTAATGTGTATGTGACCAATAAAGACTCATTATCGTTCAGAAATGCTCAGACCTAATGGTAAATGGATGGATTACAGATCACTGACAATCCAATACGATTAATACGATTAACATTTTTACTTCCAGAACCACAGTTTAAGTATCATTTATTCTATTCATCATAAAACTTTAACGAGTACAAAAGTACCTATGGAAGCCATCCATTAACATATCCAGGGAAAGTTAAATGAACACAATTTTTTACGTCGGTGAAGCTTTGGACTGAGGCCTCAGGACTTATGGCCTCTGATTCCCAGAAATCCCTCTCCTTTCACTCAGGCCTGAATCAAAAGTGCAGATTTGTCCACCTTGCATTTCCACTGTCTCGTCACAAAATGAAGGCTTGGCTCTTGTTTCCTCTGCAGCCAGTACACAAACGACTGCACAGACAGTACATTCATACCCTTTCAGGAATGGCATGCCCCAATAAGCACTGCTGTCATGTCACGCCTCCTGGCAACATGATGACATTTTGAATAAAGTTTCGGTTTTCAAAGTGCTGGAAGTGAAGAATGCTTTATTATTCAGAGGAAAAATGGGTCAGAGATGGAATGCTACAGTTTGGTTGTTTGCACACATTTAAACATTATTAGAAGGGCTGATCCTTCTGATTGAGGTATAAGTAGGGCTGTACAATTATGGCCAAAATGATAATCCCGATTATTCTGATCAATATTGAGATCTCAATTATTTATCATGATTATTAATTGATTTTAGTGACAACATTTTTACTGCACTTTCACATTTATTAAGTTTTCTTATGCCACAATATAACACACAAGTAGGCTTGAGAAAGCTGGACAATTATGACAAAATTTAGAAACATAGTGTGAGCCATGACAAATTAATTTACCTTCTGATAAACTAAATTTAATATTTTCAGTTAATTTTACAGACTGTATGCAAAAAACAATTGTTAACCTGTTCCACCTTGTAAACAAATACAATAAAAATCAATGTTCAGTCTTTGAAGTCTGATACTCATCAATATATTTAAAGCTACTCTATTAGACATTTTTCACCATCATGATTCTGGGCTGGAGCCACTTCTCGACCCGCTCTGTGTATACTGTGTGTATATCTGAATAATCTCATATAGGATGTGATTGGGTCTGTTATAAACAGTTAAACGTAAGCTCTCTGCTCATGGTCACTGTTAATTGAGTTAAAATAATAGCAATGAGATACTGTTGGTTAACTGATAAATAAAACAAGCATAACATTTATTTTTAAATATCTTAAACAATAAAGAGTCCTAATTAAAAGTAGACTAACACAAAAATGATCATATTAGGAAAAAGGCTAATGGCTTTCTAAGGAAATATTTAATTTAATTATTTAATTTCTCATTTTATTGTTATTATAATATCTATTTTTTAATATTAAATGATTTATTTATAACCAAGCATATTTTCTGTCTTTACAGTTAAGTAGTTTTATTTTTGTTTGTTTATCAGTTTTAGATTGGTTCCCCAGTACCAGTCTGCTGATAATATGTTTTTGGGGGATGAAATCAAAACATGGAAACAGGAGTTGACTTTTCTAGTGATACCTGGCAACCCTGAGTTTAAATGAAGTAAATTAGAGTTAGTGAATGGAAAGCGGCAGTGTACTGTATGTTTACATACTGAACAGTTGCTACTCTTGATTATGATTGGTGAGGAATTTTTTAATAAAGAAGTTTGAATTAAACCCACCTTGTAGCGTTAGCATTATTATTAATTTACTCCGTAGCCACTGTGTCTACACGAACAGATGCAGGTCATTTTGCGGGATCAATAAAAGATGATGGTTATGAGATTGGGAAGTTGAAGCAGATGATGTACAGAGTTACTTGTCATCATAATGGCTTCTCTGCAGTATTTCCACACTTGTTCGGTTAACTGAGAAGATGAAAAGCAGTGTGAAAGTAATTGTTGCGTACAACAACTCCGAACAGGTCACTCACACCGGTGCGAATAAATATTTATTCACAGTCGCACAAAATACTTTTCAGTCACAAATGCAAGTGAAATGGTCGCACTGTACAGCCCTGAATTTATCTGCAATGTGTTTTCCCGTTCAGCGTGATGACGTTTAATGTCCCCGACAACCTCTGTAGTGCCATTTAGCATCATGTGAATGTCATGATTTCTCCTCGCGCAAAGCGCTGGAGCCGAAGCGAAGCTGGCAGCTCAAGGGCTAAAATGCTAACACCGTTTCGGGGTTTTGGCACTACAAAATGACGTCATCCCTGTGCCGCTCTATGGTGATTGGCTGTAAGTTTAGGAAGCGCTTGACTTGATCTGCAGTGGAGTTCTCTATTAGGATGAACTTTAAGCATTAATATCGCAGGCGATCATGTTCATTTAATCGTGGGCAGTCAAAATCGGAACCGCGATCAATATTCGATTAATTGTGCAGCCCTAGGTATAAGTAATACAGACAACAAAATGTGATAAACATGCTGACAGACCAGACTGGGAATCCAAGCCCAGTTCACAATCATTTTAGACAGAAAGACTTATAAAAAGATTATGTTCATATTATAGATGACTCAATCACACCTCTGATGTTTTGCATAACTTTCAGAGAGTCAGCCTGGTTACTGAGGAGGAGTCAGTATGGCATCAGTACTGGGTATTAGTCGATACGCTCGATTATTGCCATCATATCTATCCATTTTCCATACCACTTATCCTAAACAGGGTCACGGGGGAACCTGGAGCCTATCCCTGGGAACTCGGGGCACAAAGCAAGGGAAAACCCTGGACATCGTGGGGCACAATCGCGCACACACACAAACACTATGGACAATTTTGGAATGCCAATCAGACTACAACCAGTCCATATCTTTGGACCAGGGGGA
The DNA here is from genome assembly GCF_001660625.3 of Ictalurus punctatus. Classification (NCBI taxonomy): domain Eukaryota; kingdom Metazoa; phylum Chordata; class Actinopteri; order Siluriformes; family Ictaluridae; genus Ictalurus; species Ictalurus punctatus. The sequence continues at coordinate 15,997,494 of NC_030433.2, forward strand.
AGAAACCAGAGGAAACCCCGAAGCACAGGGAGAACATGCAAATTCCGTGCACATAGTGCGGAGGCAAGATTCGAACCCCCAAACCGAGGCAATCGTGCTGACCAATAAGCCACCATGCCTGTTCTGCCTGTTGCATCCCTATGTAGGGTGTGAAATGACTTGCTTTAACAGTAAATTCACCAGGCTGTATTATACATGACTGCAACAAAAGATTTCTTTTACAAAGTTATGATTTATTTATTTATTTATTTTTAAACAGGAAAAACGATAGATGGAGTGAATTTTGTGCAGACACTGTATGAGAAAAGGTGTCTCATTAGACATGCGTACTAACAATACAAATTCTTGCATGCAACATGAGATTTAAGCCCAAAGTATATGTCAATTTTTACGTGTAAGCTAGAAACAGCGTACAGTATGCGTGATGCAAATTTCATCAACAGCAGAGTATGTGCACCGCCAGATTGTTCTAACCGTACGCTGTTCCTAGCATCGCACGTGTAAACGTGCTGAAGATTTCTGTGAGGAGATGTTTATTATTAGCATTTATAAAATATGAGTCTACAGTGTTGGTGCTTTGTAACAATCAGAGGTGAAGCTGTCACTTTTCTGACATGCTGGAGGACTTTCCGATTGCTGCGCAACAGGACATTTCTGTCCAATAGGACGATTTCTGCGCAACAAATGTTTTCCATGGGACATTCCACACCATTAAACATACCTATAAATGGATATAACGTTGCTGAATGGCGTTCATTATTTAATAAGTTATAAGCAGCAAACTGCTGCGGTACAAGAGGAATAAAACACTTCATGCCTCCCCATTGGTGTTCCTTACTCAGAGGGAAAAGTCCACAACTGAATTGCAGCGTATTCAGTCCTGACAGCCTCTATGGTACAGCGATGAATAATAAAGTGAGGCAAAGTTTAAAAAGAAAAGCAATCCTGTACTCCTTTGGAGTTTTTCCCATGCAAACAGATATTATAATGTGAAATATTTTAACAGCCACACAAAAAAACAGTGCTAATATTTGGCATATGTTGGGCTGGTGAGAACAAAGACTGCCTTGTCTGGAGCATATCTGTCTCTCTAAAAGCTCAGAGTGGTCCAGACCGGCTGCCTTCTCGAGAGAGGATGCTGAACACAGGAAGCATTCACAACACCGAGGCAGTGTTAGCTGCTGACCATGCTGGACAGCCGGAACGTGTTGCTATCTCGGTGCAGCCAGGCGTGACGCTAAGCGTGCGGTCTGTTCTCGCAGTGACCAAGCAGACTGAGAACCTCACTGCAGCGTCACTCCTTCCTGCACGTTCCTGTTTCTATAGCACAAGGGCAGCTGGGAACCAGAACCAAATCACTGGACTGCTTTATGGTTACACAGAAGGACAGCTGGTAGAAAAGACACAGCATAACAGGTGCTGGACGGATCTTGTAAATTTGTAAATGCCTCATTATTGGGGAAAACTGCACAGAGCTGTAATGCATTTCTCACACTAAGAGAAACTGAATTCTAGTCTAGTAATTAATGTATATAAATCCTGCCAGTCAACTCATGTAAACACATTTCTATATAAGGAAGTAACTATCTAGCCTTCTTTTTTTTTCTTCTTTTTTTTTTTTAAACATAAATTAAAAAAAAAAAAAAGGATTTATCTAATTTTTTAAACTGCTATTATAGCAAACAATTCAATATAGCCAATATGGTCAGAATGAGTGATATTTTACAGAATGTAAATGGTTTTAATTGTAAATGCACCAAATGTTTTTAAGTGATCAGTGCTTTGAGTATTACCTAGTGCATGATACTGATTATAATTGAATTATACTGACTATAATATAAGAGAGGAGTCTTTCAGCTAAGCATGAGACAGGGAAATAATCCTAACTAAATTATAAGTGCAAGAAATAATAAACATAAGGCTGTGGATCGGATAGGATTGTACTCGTTACTGATCTGATACTGACATTTTTACATTAATATTCGCAAACGCTGTTAAAGAACATTGCGAAACGGACTATCAAATAATCATATAATAATTAACAACAAGTCAATTATGACTATATACTGTACCAGATATGGTCTTGTACTTGTGTCCGTTTCTCATTATATAACCTGAAGGAGTTGTCTGAGTGTTTGGAGGTTGAGGGTGAGCAGATAGGAAGGTCAAAGGACAAAAGAGAGAGAATGATAATTCATTCGCATTAACATGCAAGACAACGCCATTAAAGGGCTTACACTAAATTGGACACAGCCAAAACTTTTTGGACACCTGACCATCACACCCAAATGTGCTTTTGGAACATCTCATACCAGATTTGGTCCCCTCTTCTGGGAGTCCACTCTTCTGGAAAGACTTTCCACTAGATTTCGGTGCATGGCTGTAGGGATGTGTGTCCATTCAGCCACAAGAGCATTAGTGAGGTCAGGCACTGATGTTGGGCTCGGAGGACTGGGTGCAGTCGGTGTTACAGTTCATCCTAAAGGTGTTCAGTGGGGTTGAGGTCAGGGCTCTGTGCAGGCCACTCGAGTTCTTCCACAACAACTTTGGCACATCACGAGCTTGCTTTATGGACAAGGGCATAGTCATGCTGAAACAGGTTTGGGCCTCTTAGTTCCAGTGAAGGGAAACAGCATACAAAAACATTCTGCACAATTGTGTGCTTCCAACTTCATGGCAACAGTTTAAGGAAGAGCCACATATGAGCGTGATGGTCAGGTGTTCAAGTCCATCCCACACCAGACACAATACTGTACGCAAGGCTGCTCCGTTCTTCGTTTTACATACTGCCCGATGCTCTCTCATGGAACATTCATTTCCATTCATGTGTTTTCTTTTACTAACTAAACATAACATGCAAGCATTATACGTTACTGACCTTCATAATGAACGATAATACTGATTACAATGAACAAAATGAACATTCTGGCAGTTAGAACTTTCACAACGCCAAAGCACACACTGTTATAGCAGGGCTACAGACTGGAATATTGTGCAGCAATAATCTAATTATTGACCTTATTCGGAATAAAACAATATTCTGATGAAGGTGTTTACATGAGTTGCTTTTAGAATATTCCTTTCATTTTCCCGTGAATGGAACATGTTATAGAACATAGATCGATTAACGGCACGCGTCATTACATCCCCACGCCACGCCGTCCAACGTTCCCTCCAGAATTTCACGCATCAACATACAGTTCGTTTTCGTTATGGTACCGTATACAGTTTTGGGTGTTTCATTTTTAATTTTATGAAAGCTTCAAGTGCAGTTCATTATTTGTTATGCTGTACGTGCAAATAGACGACTGCTTGAAGCTATGGGCTGCGTCCCAAACCGCATACTTACTATGTATACATGTATTTCACCTACTATATAGCAGGTAAACACGCGGTTTCAGACGCAGCCGTGCTCTCTTGTTTGCCGTCAAACGGTTGAACACTGCCGTGTGTGTATGTGTCCTGTCGTAAAATGCGGTGAAAACTCCCACACGACGTTAAGAGTGTGATTAAGGTGTGTACATGTCTATGATGCACTTCGATAATGTGACTAAAACAGGAATACTCCACGTCTTAACTCAATTTGTGTTTACTTTGTATTTGTGTTTTAGCCGGATTAAGGTAATCAATAATCGCTGTTAATAATCAGAATATCACAGTATTGTCTTAATCGGGTTAATATTGGATTATTGTTGTCCATCTAAACGTACTGATTGAGTAGCTTTTAACATTTGTGTCGGACATTTCTGTTGATAATCTCTCAACATTACATCTGTTAAAAACAAACATTTCTTCCCTCTTCTAGCAGTTCACCAAATATCCGTTTATTAACTTTTACAGATATTTGAATATTAAAGGCGTATGTCTAATCACTATTGAAGACCTCTGCACTTTGTGGGCAATGCATCCCAAATTACCGATACTATTGCCCGAATAGTCAGCCATAATATGTAGCAAAGAGTAAACTATTGTTTTCACTTACTATCAAGTACAGTATTGTGAAATTTGGTGTGCAGCCAACTTCGTTACAATAATAATAGTACAACTGCTTAGGACCAATAATTAGTCTGCACTGTTACCACCACCAGCCATGTGACCATGTTTGGTCTTTTTATTATCCTGGCAAGAAGTGGTAACCAGACTCAGCATGGCTCACATGGGAAAAATGGGAAAATAATGGAAATAATGACAAAATGCGTGCTCATGGGTATGTCGCTCTACTGTACCACACTGTTTATGTGCAACATTAAAAGGTCACCGTCACGTGATGTAGATCAACTCTAGTCAGCATTCAGGTTAATATCGAGCCGATAAACAGACTCAGTATCGCATCGGTACATCTCTAAAGCAAACCACTCTCACACATGGAGATGGAGATAAGCCGTTCACATCACCTCAGTTGTATAAACATGATATAACGCTAGCTTTAGTTCACTTCCTCCTCGATCTAAAGTCGATAGCTAAGTTTGGAGAGTGTTATGTATTTATCCTGCTACGCAAACAACTCCTCACGGTTTGATTATGCGGAAGCGCAGACAAATACTCAAAGTTTTTTGCTTTGGCTGTGTACCTCATTGAATCCCTCCTGCAGCACATCGAGTAAATTTCCTTTGGATAAGGATGCGATCATTCTTCAGCCTTCCCACGCAGAGGAGAGGAGATGAGATGAGAGGTGAAGGGAGACAAGTCCCGTTAGTCCTCTGACTCACTGGCTCGTATTAATCACGCATGGCTACACAGTGGGGCAAACAAAGAAACTGTACAAACACCGGCTCAAGCTTGTGTGATGGCCATATGTGCGCGCACACACAGTTAGCTCGACACACAGAAACAGGACCCGAAGTAGCCCGAGCTAGCGAGGATGAAACGCGCATGCGCACAACTCGAGCGCGCAGCTGTTGTTATAGCGATGCCCCAGGTTCCAGCAGCTCGGCTAATCTGAGGGGCGGAAACTTCAAAACACTTCACCTCAGATAAGCCTGAAAAACACGTGTTGATAATGAATATACATACTCGGGAATTAAAAACTATTTTGAAGAAAAATACTTTTGAGTACAAACTTTTAGAAAACCTTTAAAAAAAAAAAAAAAAGTGGCCCAAATCCGTTTTTTGTTTCCTCTCGAGCGCGTGCGTGCCGGCCTGGAAAAACCCTTCATATAGTGAAATTTGTGTATATTAGGCTTTTTCTACTACATCTATGCTGACTAGACGTCCCGCTTTGTGTTGTAATGCTCAGCATTTTAGTCTTTTGCCCCGCATCCCGCAATTTGAGAGGATGGCCCGCATTTTGGTCAGAAATAAAGAGTTTGAACAGATTAAGTGTGGAAGCGGGGCGTGCTCGAGCGCAGGGTTTGTGAATGGAGTTCGGAGCCGGACAATGGTAAGGAGTGCACAACTGCGGGGAATTATAGGCTATTTATGAATGTTCTGTGTTGCAGTGAGCTGAGGCGAGAATAAAAACAGGAGAGACAGACGCCTCGAAAGACAGACAGACGTTTACATGGACAACAATATATTTTGTGCATGTAATAATCCGGCTAAAGTCATACTCGAAGTAAACACAAATCGAATTAAGACATGTGGAGTATTCCTGTTTTACACATTATCAAAGTGTATTAGAGACATTTAAACACCTTAATCACACTATTAACATTGTGTGGGAGATTTCACCGTATTTTGCGACAGGACACGTACACACATGGCAGTGCTCAACCGTGTGACGGCAAGCAAGAGAGCAAGGGTGCATCTGAAACCGCTTACTTACCTACTATATAGTAGGTGAAATGCATGTATGCATGGTAAGTATGCGGTTTGGGACGCAGCCCATGGCTTCAAGCAGTCGTCTATTTGCACGTATAGCATGACAAATAATTAATTGCACTTGAAGCTTTAAAATTAAAAATGAAACGCCCAAAACTGTATACCGTACCATAACAAAGACAGACTGTATGTTGATACGTGAAATTCTGGAGAGAACGTCGGACGGTGTGGCGTGGGGACATAATGACGTGTGCCGTTAATTGATCTATGTTCTATAACTCGTAAAACAGGAACATGAAAGGAATATTCTAAAAGCAACTCATGTAAACACCTTAGTCAGAATACTGTCTTATTCAGAATAAGGTCGATAATTAGATTATTGCTGTCCATGTAAACGTAGTCAGAGAGAGCCAACCGGCACAGATCCGTGTGCACGCGTGTATATAAAATAAAAACGCTGAAACGCGAAAGAATATAGCACCTTTTGAGTTGTTACAAGCCTGCGTTATATTGTTATCCATGTTAAAATTAATAATATTGTTGTCCATGTAAACATACTGAGTGTCAAATCTTGAATCTTTTAAACTCTATTGACTACTTAATTACACTTATACCTGAAACTCATTTAGGTCTCTAACACACTCTGAGGGAGGCTGTATGCCAAAATGCATCAGTGTGTCTTTTAAACTTTGTATGTCCTAATGTGACTAGCCAAAAAACAATAGAGCCTTTTTAACTTTTGTACCAGGAAAAAGTGCCTTGGATTTTTTTCTTTTTTTGCATTTTTCTAACTATAAACTGTTAAAATGCACAGCATTTTGTACATTAATACATTTACCATTGTATTTGTTGGCAAATCGCTGTGGCATAAGTGGAACAACACACCATCTAGACAGGTGATTGTTTATAGCTGCTATAACGTTAATGATAACAGAAAGAAAACTTGTTTCACAGACTACACTTCTGTTGATTATTTTCCTCTAATGGCATGCCCCATCATACTTATTCCTTACTTATCAAGTACTTCTCTATGACTTCCTTTTCATATTCTCCTCTAGCATTAGCACTGGAAGTCTTCTCACAGTGAACATGAACAAATCTTAAGACAACTCAATGCAGTGCTGTTTAACAGCATGCAACAACAACAATTACTAAACAATACACACTTCTCTGCACGGGTGTGCTGTGTACAACTCCACTAGACCACATCCTTCCTGCCAGCTTTAAACTTCCTGATTCATGCAATAACCCAAGTAATGCATATTCTGACTAAATCAGAAGCACTAAAAACAGATCTCTCCCTTTTAAATCCCTGTAGTCAGTAATGAATGTGTTTTTGCTTTAAATTATGGTGTATTAGTGATGCTGCTTTGATCAGGAATCTGTAGTTCAATCACAGAGTAACACATCAGTTCTTTAAAATAAAAGGATTCATCAATAAACTGCTCACACCCCCTAGTGATAGACATTGTGACTCATTTCACTTATTCACTTCTTTCAAAATATGCTTTAAGATATATATTAAGTAGCTCTGGCTTCACGGGTACATTCTTTGCCTACTTAATAAACCCATGAAGGGGCGGAGCTTTCGGAATTTACACACAACATGATTGAGAGTACCATTGCATTCATATGTCTATATATGGCCATCATGAATATTTGTGTTTAAAACATTTTCAGTACATATATTTCTTACTTTGTGTAGCAAGTAGGAAGTTGGAATTTATGTAAAAGCAAGAAGGATTAAAAAAAGACTTGCATAATAGTCAGGAACATGAGAGAAATCACGGTGATACATGGATTCAAAAGATCAAGGGGTCAGGGGGGTGTTGAGGATGTTAACACGAAGTGGGAATGAAACCCTGCATGGGACACCAGTCCATGACAGGCTAGATTGAACACACACCTAGGAGCAGTTTAGCGTCGCCAATCCACCACCTGGCATGTTTTTGGGAGTCTGGAGGAAACCGGAGAACGCAGAAGAAACTCATATGGACATAGGGAGAACTTGCAGACAGACAATAACCCAAGCTCAGGATCGAACCAGCGAACATGGAGGTGTGAGGCAGCAATGCCATGCAATGTGAGAATATGCTGCACGCTAATTAACTGAATTTCACATAAATTGGATTAGAAATGATTTACAATTTCACAAAATTACAAGTCACATAAAGCAGAGTCACCAGTACAAAGAGATACCTCTTTGTACTGATTAGTTGGATGTTGATGGAGTTCAGAGCTTTACCCCTGAACAAAGCTGCCAGACTGTTAGGAGAACTTCACCAAACCTTCGGCTGAAAAATCATTGTCCTCAGTTTTAAATTAATCAGACTATGCTTTTTGATTCACTGCATTTTGATTGGCTAAGATGTATCTTCCATTTGTTTCTAAAATTCAGTTTGCTAATAATGCCATAAAACTGCATTCTGCTTGATATTTACACATCACACCTACAGAAGAAAAAAGATGACAGAAAAAGAAAAAGCTCGATGACAGGGCAAACTAGTTTGCTTAATGTGATTAATTATTGTTAATGTGTCCTGTAATTGTTTTTTTTTATAATTTTTTTTAATGGGGAGAGCATGGAAATAAATAAAATAACTTGTGAAGAGAAGTTAGAAAAAAGAAACATTGTCCATTGGCAAAGACCAGGCCTTTTGGAATAATGTGTTCTGGACAGATGAATTAAAGATGGAGTTGTTTGGCCACAGTAACAGCAGACATGCTGGGGCAGACTAAAGACAGCTTTTAAGGAGAATCACCTCATACCAACTGTGAAGGACGGTGGTGGAAATGTTATGGTTTGGGGTTGCTTCACTGCCTCAGGGACTGGACAGCTTGCATTCATTGATTCAACTATGAATTCTGCATCATATCAAAGAATGCTTGAAGATAATGTGAGGCCATCTGTCCGACAGTTGAAGTTGAACCGAAAGTGGACTTTTCAACAGGATAATGACCCTAATTACACTAGCAAATCCAACAAGGAATGACTCAAAAAGAAGAAATGCAGGGTTATGGAATGGCCCAGTCAAAGCCCAGATTTGAATCCCATTGAAATGTTGTGGGGGATTTGAAACGGGCAGTACACGCAAGAAAACCCTCAAACATCTTTCAATTCCTTGTGGTTTTTGTTCAAATATATCAACTTTATTAATATGCACTCATATATACATTATATATATATATATATATATATATATATATATATATATATATATATATATATATATATATATATATATATGAGTGCATATTAATAAAGTTGATATATTTGAACAAAAACCACAAGGAAAATTAGCTTTTTTCAGTCATTTGTTCAACAGAAATATCAGTAGATGTGATATTATATATATATATATATATATATATATATATATATATATATATATATATATATATATATATATATATAATGTGTGTGTGTGTGTGTATAATTATTATTATTATTTGTTGCCAGTAAGCAGACTTACAGATCCTTCCACAGCTGAGGAGCGAGGCATCTTTCTGGCCTGAAAAATAAGCCAGAGCGAATATAATAAACATTTCAGATTTGTTTACACGTTAACGAGTTAAAAAAAAGTGCTGCATAACCAATAACGTTATCGTTTAAGTAAAGATTTAACAGGTGCTTTTTCACTTCAAGGGGAAATAATTTTCGCTGTAAAAGCTTCACTGTGAGGTCCGGCGCATCCGAGTGACGTTAATCAAACTAAATTCATACAAAAGAGCTAAATCCCCAGCTAACAGCGCTAGTTAGCACAGCTAGCTAGTTTGCTCATGACACAGCTGAACAAATCTGGTTATCTTACCGAGTTAACAAGATCTCCTCTCAAATCAGTTCAGACTCATTTGGTCTACAATTCGGTTCTCTCTCCGAGCTGATATGACTCCCTGTAGTCACAGGAGTATGAAACAGTATTACTAATAAACATTAACATTCATGGATTTAGTCTGCATTTCCTTCAAAACAAATCTCTGTGGCGTTCTCCCAATGGTTTCTATGGTTACCAGAAACAGTATCACGTGGGTTAGCGATGAAAATACCATTATCATTATATAAGTGGAATTGTTTAAAAATAGAATTTCAATTGAATATAATCGGAAATGAGATAATATTTTGAAGAGACGTGATATAGGGTTGTAAATAAATATTTATAATTTGTAACTCCTAACAGGTGCGCTTGGATAACGGCTACAAGCCAGACTCCTTACTGTGGTACTAAATAGTATGCCAACTACTTTGCCTTTTCGTTACATTAGTACTATTTTGGTGTACGATTTAGTACGCTAGTATGAAAGCGTGCTTTGTCTCCGTCTGCTGGTGAAATTTGTTTTTTCCAGCCTTATGACTACATTGATTTTACTGAACGAATGACTTTTACTGAATGAATTTAAGCCCAATGACACAAACTGTACGCCTTTTCAGAATTGCTTTGGAAAGATGTTTTATTTTAATAAATAATTCTACACTAATAGAATCATCACAGGAAACAAACATGGTGGGATAACATATGGTTGATTGTCAATTCATTTGTTCCTAACAACAGGGGCAGACACGTGCTGTCTGAGGGGCAGGGGTGAAAAAAATAACAAGGGCACCTCCTACTAGAGAATATTTTCTCACACAGAGGGCACTTCATCTCATTTTTTCCTCATGTAGGGAAGCCTACAGAGCACTGCATCTTACGTCATCATATTTACTCCACTATAAGGACACTTTCACATTTTATCTACCATTGGTGCTAAATGTTTTTTATTATATTAATAAATGCTGTTACTATATAAGGTATTTTGTCAAAATGGTACACATGAACAGATTTGCTATTTAGTACAGTATTATGTGGAAATTTACAGAATAATGAGCTCTATGGCTGTGAAAAATGGTCAAAATATTCCTGCGCATATTTAAATATTGAGCCTAATATTCAGATCGCTATGATTAAAGTCTAAGTCCCTGGAGAACCCCTAATCTAGGTTTATAGATTTACAAATAAATCACACATGTATTTCACATAGCTTCTGAATATTACCGCATTCGAGTTTGCTGAAACAATTAAATATAGAAATGTAAAAGTTGATCAATGAGCCGAATAAGTCATGTGACCACCTACAGTCCCCTCTGAAAGTATTGGAATGGCAAGGCCAATAATATTTAAAAAATTATTATTATTATTATTATTATTATTATTATTTTACTGTAGACTGAAGATATTTGGGCTTGAGATCAAAAGATGAATATGAGAAGAGAGTTTAGAATTTCAGCTTTTATTTCCTGGTATTTATACGTAGATGTGTTAAACAACATAGAACATTTTGTATCAGATCATCCGATTTTTAGGTGAGCAAAAATATTGGAACATGTGACTTACAAGGTGTTTCTTGTTAGCCAGGTGTGTCCTGTTCAATTTATTGTTTAAACAATAAATAGCTCTGAACATCTACTCAGCCAACATAAAGATCAGAGAGCTGTCTATGGGAGAAAAGCAAGTCGTTTTTGAAGCTGAGATAAAGACGGAAAGTCTATCAGAGGCATTGCACAAACATTGGGCATAGACAACACAACAATTTGGAATATCCTGAAAAAGAAAGAAACCATCTCAGATTTTCATCTCAAACCCAAATATCTTTGGGTTTTGTACAAGTAAATGAATTGGCCTTGCCGTTTCAATAGCTTAGGAGGGGTACTGTACATACAAATACTCATTTGACATCATGACAAGGTATAATGTCATTTATAGCTAACCTTTCAATAAAACAAAACGCATCAACAACATCTTAGTTCAATGAACAAATGAAATGTGAGTGATGAGGATCAACACGACAGATGCTCAACAGGACAGTTTAAATTCAGAACAGAAGTTTGTTTATTGATACAAAACTGTCAAACCAAATATTTGCACAAGAACAACAGTGTATAGTAACAAAATTCTAAAAATATATCCTTTTACTTAATTATAAACCCCGGGAGTTTTGTAGTGTGTAGAATAAATTCAGCATTCAGCACATTCGCCTCCCTGCTTAGTCAGTTCAAGACAACGCTGTCGAATTCACATGCGATTTCTATGATAAATGTAAAGCAAAACATCCAAAACAGTTGTATTTGGGTTGGCTGAAATCATTTCGCAGTATTTTTTTTTTAATGCGCAAGAACACACAAATAAAGATAATTAAAATTGAACGTATTCAAGCATATTCAGTAGACTGATTCTAGGTACTGTTCGACATACCACGTATCATTTTTCAGCAAAAGGATAGCTCTTCATTTTTAATGCTCAAGATCATTAGATTAATCAGAATGCACATCCAATAAGATATTAAAACACTGGATTTTTTTGTTCTTCCGAGTATTTGTCATCGTTATTTTCCACACAGATATAGCTTTTTTTTTTTAAATTTACTTTGAAAACAAATATTTCCAAATACTGCGCCACAGTTTTCTCATTTGTAATATACTAAAACATTGTACTTTTGTGATTTGATTCGGTTCACATTCAGATTCACAATACTGACGTTTAAATTTCTAGTTAGCAAGAACAACTCGGCACATAGACACTTCTTGGGCACCTAATTCACTTAGTCAAAATAACATCATCGACATAAGTGCCTTATACATTGCACATCTTTTCTGAATTTTATCAGTAGTTAATTTCACTGTTACTGGTTACACACAGAAGCTGACCTTCCAGTAGAAGATTACGCAGTGGTCACTAGAGATGTTAATAAACACTGCCACTTATTCTGATATTTACTCACTGATCACTAACAGATGAGTCACCAAGGCTCTAGATTCAGCTGATTATACAGTACATATGAAAGCAAAACTGATTAATTCACCTGTAAGACCGGAGGCCCAGTAATGCCTTACTCTCTTCAAATAACACATAATGTGGCATTAAAAGTGATCTGGAAAAAAATACATCAATAAAATATAGAATAAAAGTGTCATGAATGTTTTATGAACTCACAAATAAGGAGGCACTGATTTCACCACTGTCACAGCTGAGTATCAGCCAAAACCCAAAGCATTTGGGTCATTCAGTATCACATGTAATCACAGCACGGATAAATATATACTCACTAGTAACTTCATTAGGAATGCCTGAACCCCTGCTCATTCATGCATTTGTCCAATCGGCCAATCGTTGTGAGGCAGTGCAGTGTATACAATAAGGCAGATACAGGAGAAGAGCTTCTGTTAATGTTCACACCAAACATCAAAATGGAGAAAAATGTGATTTCAGTGATCGTGACCGTGGCGTGATTGTTGGTGCCAAACGGGCTGGGTATTTCAGAAACTGCTGATCTCCTGGGATTTTCACAAACAACAGTCTCTAGAGGTGGTGTGAAAAGCAAAAAACACCAATGATGAGGCAGTCAGCCGCACGTTCACCAAAACTGGCCAGTTGAAGATTAGAAAGAAAATTCTAGTCTGAACCGTCCAAAATCTGATCTTCAACTGTCCAGTTTGGGGGAGTCTGTACCCACTGTAGCCTCAGATTCCTCCTCCTGAAACCAATGTGGTCTTCTGCTTTTGTAGCCCATCTGCCTGAAGGCTTGACATACTGTGCTTTCTGAGATTATTCTCCGACTTCTCTCATCAACAGTGTTTCTGCCGCTCGCTGGATGCTTTTGCACCATTCTTTGTGAATTCTAGAGACTTGTGCGTGAAAATCCCAGGAGATCAGCAGGTTCTCAAACCAGCCCACATGGCACCAGCAACCATGCCATGGGCAAAGTCACTACATATAATTCTGATGTTTAATGTCAACATTAACTGAGGCTCTTGACCTCTATGATGTGGTAAGCAGCCAAAAAAGGCAAATAATTAGATTTTGGCCAAAACTGAGCATTTCTGCCAAGAATACAATAAATATACTTCACTAAAACAACATGGGTAGCTTCATCAATTCAGCCTGTGATAAGATACGGACTATCAAAATGTCCACAATGGTCCTGCGCCACACTGAGAATGAATCTTTAAATGCAATTTTCTAATTTGTCACTGTGTTGACATACTACACATGGTTGTGTAGCTTTCAGAAATACAGCTCAAAATCTCCGCACATGGAGGGTTTTCCCAGGCTGCCACACTTATTAATGGATCAGACTAGACAATTTGTCATATCTGAGGGCGGCTGTGGCTCAGGTGGTAGAGCGAGTTGTCCACTAATCGTAGGGTTGGCGGTTCGATTGCCCACATGACTCCACATACTGAAGTGTCCTAGGGCAAGACACTGAACCCCAAGTTGCTTCCACTAGCAAGTTAGCGCCTTGCAGGGCAGCTCTGCTACCACTGGTGTGTGAGTGTGAATGAATGGGTGAATGAGAACCAGCATAAAGCGCTTTGGAATCGCTAAGGGTAAAAAAGCGTTATATAAGTGCAGACCATTATGATAAAAATCCAGCCTTTCAGGACAATAACAATGGCCGATACTCAGTGTCAGATCAGTGCATCCCTAAATGTCAACACAAGCTTAGCCTCAGTGAGACCATTTGCACATCAGGGAGAAACACAACAATATTCAAACGTGAGATATTCATGTACATACTACAGATCTATAGCAGTTTGTCAGTGGTCTGGATACATCATTAGATGTGACACTATATATTTTAATAAAACACTAAAGACCATTGCAGAAAACACATGTAATATAATATGAAAGTGGCAGTTTGCCATTCCTTAAAACAGTGCAGTGTGGCTGGGTGAAAAATGATGCTCTGACATTTAATGGTCAAATCATGCACGTACCATCAAGTGTGTATCTTTTGTACCTTTAGTATGTATTTTTATTCATGTGGAGTACCTTTGAATAGCTTTTAGTCATGCTTTAAAGGTACATCAGTGGTCCTCAAGGTCAATTTATGTACCATAAATTATTTAAATACTATATTCACATTTCCAGGTACAAAACATATCCCCTTGATGGTACCATCCCAGCAACAAGGAAAAGTACAGTTTGGTACCTTTATTTCTGAATATGAAATTTCCCTGGATATTGAAAATATGATTAATTCATAATTACCTTTCCCTCTAAATAGGCAGAAGATGGCTACGACTAAATCCTACAGTGGAACTAAATATGGCATACACTAATATATTTGTTTCTGGTACCACAATTGGCCCAGAAGTGCCGCTATAGTACATTCAGAGAGAAAAGAAAAGAAAAAAAAACCCAAACAAACAAAAAAAAACCCCACACACCCAACCATTAATATCCCCTAATGAAATGGATGTGTGGTAACTGAAAAGTCAGCAATAACGAAACAACTTATTTACATTTATAGCTATAAATACATTTTACTGGAGCCTCAGAAGACATTGCATTGGTGTAATACCGTGGTTCTCAAAGTGGGATCCAGGGACCTCTTGGGGGTTTGTGAAGCACTTGACAGTCCCTCCAGGTTTTTGCGATTGCAGAAATGAATGCAAAATGAAGCAAAAATTTTCAAAGTTAACGCAGATTTTCCGCAGATTTGGGCCAAGAAGCGTCATGTAACGTCATCACAACGTGCATTCAGTCAAAGCCATCTTTGATTCACGTGAGCCAAACATCAGTACAGCTAAAGGGTCTCATTTACCAACAAACATCATTGCGAAAGATCGTGAAAAACTATTTTGTGCAATTGCAATTTCGGAATTCAAGTAGTTTTCCGCAAAAACAAGCGCACAAAAAACTCTGCAAGTTGCATTGCAACTTCTGGGGGAAAAAAAAAAAAAAAAAAAAAAAAAAAAAAAAGGCCACAGAAAAATCGAGCATTTCTGCCCACAACAATCACAAAAAATACATAAAAACTGCAAAATCCTGTATGGACTGACTTGATTTGAATTGATTTAATTAAAACTTCAGCAACTCAAAAACATCAACATAGTTTTAATAAAAAATATGCTCTGCGAGTGTCCAGTTCAGGAATAAAAAGCACTGTTTCCAATAAATAGGCAAAATGTTATTGTACACTTGTAAGTAAGGAAAATAATATTTGAACTGTAATATAAACCTGTACTGAGGCAGTTACTGGATTTTTTTTATTATAATTTTTATTTATTTTTTTTACATCTAAAGAGGTCCCTGGTTTGAAGTTTGAGAACCCCTGGGGTAACATATCTACGAGTGTGTTAAAAAGCTCCTCTCCGGCATTGAGCACTAAGTGGACGCGTGGGCAGTAATAAGAGCACCATGTGACTAACACAGACCAAGGCTAGTGTTACAGCTGCACGCATCTGAAGGAAGACCATGGAACCATCCAGAAACCACCAGCTCAGCACAACGGTCTACTGTGCATAAGAAAGAAGATGGCGATGAGGCTGTATAGTGTACCTTCGCCACACTGTGAACAGCGCAGAGCTCTTTTTGCAAACGCATCATGGAGATTTAGTGTAAATAAAAACATTTTTAAAAAAGAAAGAGATAGAAGAGTTGTTTTCTTGTCAAAAAAGTCATCATACATGAATGCATCTCCTCCACACTATGAAGTCAATCATGATTAAAACTAAACCAGTGTAACCAGTGATTCATCCATCCATCCATCCATACTGCTTATCCTGCGCAGGGTCGTCGGGGAGCCTGGAGCCTATCCCAGGAGACTCGGGGCACAAGACGGGGTGCCAATCCTACCACACTGCAGAAAATTTGGAAATGCCAAACAGCCTACAACACGTCTTTGGAGGAGGAAACCGGACTACCCAGAGGAAACCCCGGAAGCGCGATGAGAACATGCAAACTCTATGCCGACACGGCGAAGGCAGGATTCGAACCCCAAACCACGGAGGTGCAAGGTAAACATGCTAACCAGTAGGCTACCGTGCCCCCCTAGAATGATTCATAAGCACTGTAAAAAAAAATTGAGAGTATGCAAATTGAGATGCGTTATTGCTACATGAACATTGTAATATAAGGAACTGTAAAATATATTTAATTCATCCATTCATCATTTCTTCATTACATGTGTCCTTGTCAGAATCGTTGTAAATCCGGAGCTGGGTAACACTGGGTGTAAGATAGGAATACACCCTGGATAGGACGCCTAACCATTGCACACACACACTTACTCACTTACTCACACCTAGGGGCAATTTAGCGTAGGCAATCTACTAACCAGCATGTTTTTCAGAAGTGGGAGGAAACCGCACAAAATTCGTATTATTCGTAACGTTAATATTTCATTGTTCCGTTTATGTACGATGAATTTTGACATGAAAACACTTCCACGGATAAGGCCCATGAGATCTGTTTTGTAAAGCAAAGAAGTGAAAGTAGCACCTGATTATAGACATGCACATGCAGCCTACACATTAGCTTTGCACCTGGAGCTGTTTTAGCACACAGCTACAGTCACACCACCACCATGACTATAGCTGTTCAAAACACTACTAAGTTGGTAAACCACAGTGTATTGAACAAAGTATTCTATTAATGGCATGAAAAAACATGCGGTTATCAAACTGAACCATGAACTAAATAACGGAATAAAACACTTGGAGGTGTGCTGATATACTGTAGGAAAACAATCAACAGTGTGTTTTATTCCTCTTATACCACAGCAATTTGACAGTGATTAATTTTTTTTTGATTAATTAAAGAACAACATGCTGTTTATAGTTACATTTAATGTTGTGAATACATTATAGCAGCTATAAAGAGTTATTCCCTCAACCACACCTCTTTCTTTTTCCTTGACATTAATAAGAAACCTTGATGAGCAAAGTCCTCTATTCGGGAGACTTTCACGAGATCGAAAACTAACAAAGCGCTGATGCTGGAGACTTCTTCCATAAGTGCTAAATAAACCTCTCAACATTTACACGTTTTTCTTTGTTAAGTATGATTAGATTGTTGCCAGATTGTTATTTAGTCTTAGATTACACAGAGCGTTTGCACCTGTCAGTTAAACATGTTGGAACGTATGCGTTAATGTGCCCCTGTAATCTGCATGTTGTTAAGCAACCTACTGACCAATCAGGATCGAGAATTCAACAATGCTGTGGTATAAACGTCCTTAACCTGTCTTACACTCGATGACCATGTGCAATAAAAACACATGAAGAAAAGTCAACAAAGGCATAATGCACAGTGATGAGAAAACAAAAAAAAGCACAATAACTCAAACGGTCACCATGGACACGTGCTGGAAAGCAGCTTAGATGGCAACTATGCAAATTGCCTACGGCCCCCTCTTCCCTGGAGCCGAAAAAGACATTGTTAGTCAGCGACATTTGCTATAACAGCTACCTAACCAAACACGCTACAGCTGCAGAGATATGTTTGCTAGATAAGCTGAGTTTGCTTGTTCTTTCCTAGCTTAATAAATTTCATGATATGTTATTATATGATAAAGTTAACTGTTTCTGAAAATGTGCTAGATATCTAGCTAGCAACTGAACGTGTCCATTCACAGTCAAACGTCACAGGGAATTGTTATAATGGAGGACGGTGCGGAAAAGGATACGCATGCCGAGATCCCCAGATTAAGCAAAAATAAAAATAAAAATAATAAGTTAGAAGTCTTGTAGGAAACGATAAGGAGAACCAAACAGAATGCTGACTGAGCCTCACATCTCTAAGGGCCTCCATACAGGAACAGTATGTGGAATGTGTGTGGATATTAAAGGAGCGCTCTCCAGGTTCTCAGGCGCTTCATGGCCCTCCATCAGGATCTGAAGACGTGCACGGCGCGCACCACATACTGTCTAC
Organism: Ictalurus punctatus; assembly: GCF_001660625.3. Lineage (NCBI taxonomy): Eukaryota > Metazoa > Chordata > Actinopteri > Siluriformes > Ictaluridae > Ictalurus > Ictalurus punctatus. The sequence goes on from NC_030433.2 coordinate 16,015,946, forward strand.
AGATGGGACATTCGCTCATGCGCTTGCCACACTTGCTACAGGTCACCATGTGGCCACATTCCAGCAGCACGCAGTCGATGGGCGAGTCCATGCAGATCTTACACAGGTTCTCCTCCTGGCCGCTCGGCTCGGCTGGTTCCGCTACTGACACAGAAACACGCACGTTTTTATTGTACAAAATTATGCACAGCTCATTATAAGCTTTATTCAACATTGGGTACAGTAACTTTGCTCTTGTTATACAAGTAATACATACCTGTGCCTGACTCGTTTTTAGTGTTTGAAACTGCAAATAAACAAGCAACAAGCAAGTAAGCAGTTTATCAATCACCAAAATGACTACTACTAGTACATTTTCTGGATTAGAAGACATTTTTAAATTAGCCTAATTGTAATATGTATATTTCTTATCATTTTTATGGAAGATGTGTTATTTAGCAGTTAAAGTAAGATAATATGAAATAAGAGACAGATGCTGCGTCCCAATTCTCCAAGTAGTCTTCTACTATCGGTCATAAATAGGATCCAAGATTAGAATTAGTGTGTCCCAAACCGTAGTATGTTGAAATGAGTATCCCAAAGGTACCCGGATGGTCAACTATCCATCTCTACTATCTACTACTGTCACTGAGGCAAAACCATAGCGGATGAAGGAAGCCTGACCCATACCTGTAGTTTTAACATCTTTTTAATGACAATAAACTAAATAAATCAAAATATGCATCTAAAAAAAAAAAAAAAAGAAAAGAATGATTTTGATATAGGATTTAGATTGAGATATATATGAGGTATATATAAAAGTCTTTTAATTGAACTACATTAGCTTCTGTCCTGAGGTAACAGTAAACTAGCTTAGTTTTTAGTTAAAGTGAGGTCGCAGTTGTAAACAGTGAGCTTAGTACATTAAAACATGCTGAATTAATGTTTGGTTAATCAGCCAGTTAACAGTAAATCTAGTAACCAGCAGAAACCCTGTCCCACTACTAGGAATGTTCTGGGATGGTCCATTGTGCAACAGGAAGCTCACAGCACATCTCAATTCTCACAAAGATGCGTTCTATGTCCTCCCGTCCTTCGGAGACCAGTCTTCACGAGGACGCAAGTTCGTTCTTAGCCAGTATGTCCCAGTCCTTGCATACTCTTTTACTACACACGCAAAAGTACATACTTTTTCTTCAAGGCATACTTTTAGTGCATAGTATACGTAGGTGAATTGAGACACAGAAAGAATCTCTAGACACCTCATGATTTATGACATTTGGCATGGCAATATTTAATAATGATTCGTTATGATTTTTTTTTTTTACTTATGTAGCCCACATTCTATATTTGCCCAGTATCACTTTGAGGAAGCTTTTAATAAGCTTAATGAAAACATTTATTTCTTAATGTATTTGAAGTAGAAGCTATAGGAACAAATATGACTGTTTGTATACAAATATTCTTTTTGTTTGTTTACACCTGATCATCACACTCATGTGCTTTTTGAACATCCCATTTAACGGATTTAGTCCCCCTTTGCTGTTATAATAACCTCCACTAGTCTGGGAAGGCTTTCCACTAGATTTAGGAGCGTGGCTGTGGGGATTTGTGCTCATTCAGCCACAAGAGCATTAGTGAGGTCAGGCGAGAACGTCTGGTGCGCAGTCAGCGTTCCGGTTCATCCCGAAAGTGTTCAGTGGGGTTGAGGTCAGGGCACTGTGCAGACCACCAGAGTTTATCTACTCCACCTTTGGCACACCATGTCTTCATGGAGCTCACTTTGTGCATAGGGACATTGTCATGCTGGAACAGGTTTGAGCCTCTTCGCTCCAGTGAAGGGGAAATTGAAATGCAACAGCAAATAAAGACATGCTAGACAATTGTGTGCTTCCAATCAATGTTGTTGCAACAAAGCTTGGGGAAAAGACCAACATATGGGTGTGATAGTCAGGTGACCTCATAACTTTTTTTTTTTTTTTTTTTTTTTTTTACACTTCCTGTAAAAAATAAAAAAATGTAAAAAATTGGGAAAAAAAGTGTGTGATATTGAAGTCACACTTAATTCTGTGCCTAATTTCAAAAAGTCTTTGATTGGACATATAATGCACCACATACACTCTAGCCCAACATTATGATACTGTATCATGTATGTATCTAGTGAGCTAAATCTCAAGGACTGATCAACAGTTACTGGAAAAGTTTCCTGGGGGGGGGCGGGTGGTGGTGGTGTTGATGACACTAGATACTGAAAGCAAAGGTTCACATACTTTTGCCACTCACAGATATGTACTACCGGATCATTTTCCTTAATAAATAAATGACCAGGTATAATATTCTTGTCTCATTTGTTTAACTGGGTTATCTTTCTTTACTTTTAGTACTTGTGTGAAAATCTGTTGTTGTTTTAGGTCAATATTTTTGCAGATATATAGAAAATTCTAAAGGATTCACAAACTTTCAAGCACCACTGTGGTGAATATTCATTCTGTGGTGAATATTAGAAAAATAGTGTGAAGCCACTGTTAATGCTTTTGATAATTATTATGTTTAAAGCAGTCTATGCTTGGCTGGTTATTAAGCTATATAAATTAGCAAGAGGTTATGTTTCTGTTATTAAATTCACTTTTGTTTAGTACACATAGCTCATGTGTGCATCTGGCTATTTATTTCATTTACTGAGTAATAGTCAATTACAGCAGTGCCTATCATTATTAAATTCCCAAACCGTTTTAAAATATCACTGAGTCACTCTAGTTGAATCAGTAAACCCAATGTAAAGGGCAAAACAAAGGGCAAATGGACAAAGAGAGAAGAAAACTACAGTTAAAGCTGCACTGTATGATGAATGCAATACTGTGTTTACGCAGATTGACTTACCCAAATTGTGGAGGTCTTTCTGGTCATTAAAGAGCCGTGTAACTCTCTCCATCAGCTCCCACTTCTCACAGCAGCCCTGGTAGTTGACGAAGTTGCGTGCCAGGATTTCCTTCAGCTGCCGCACTGTAAGACCTTCGATGTCCTCCACGCTGCTCAGATCAGACAGAGAGGCCCTGCGACTGTGCACCAATGTCTCCTCGCTGTCTGTCGACTAACACACACACGATGAGACGGTGTGATGTCGTGAAGTTGCCGTGAATTACTGTTAACCATTTTTATTTATTATAGACAGATGTCCTGTCGTACGTTTTATCCATTTATACTTGTAGATCATCTGCAACATTTAGTTCCTGTTATCTTACATCTGAAAACCTACCTTATAAAACAGGTATAAAACATCTTATAGTTAATAAGACAATAAAAGCAACTTGTCGTTTGACAAGAGCTTTCACCTCATCGTCGTCATCATCCTCTTCATCTTCACCTTCTTCCTCCTCCTCGTCCTCCTCCGTGAGAGACCCCGGCTCCTCGGCTGCCTGGGATGGAGGAGTGTGGGACTGCGAGACATCTGGGGCGGCTGGCGGAGGGGCGGAGTTGCTGCAACCGTTACTGCTGCTACTACTGCTACTGCTGTTGCTGCTGCTGCTGGGTGTGTTTTGGTCCAGCACAAGCTCCACCAGCTCCTCCTTCTCGCGGCACGTGTGAGTGGGGACGTCGTGCAGGTGCAGGTAGTCACGCAGCTCCTTCACCTTCAGCCCCATCAGCTGGCTCCGCTCAAAACGAGTCCCAACGAAGCGCCGGCACGTCTGGCACAGCGCGGGCCTGAGCTCGGGCTGCACCCAGCAACGGCTGCAGAAGTGCTTCTTGCAGTCTACACACACATTCTGTATCAGGAGAAAGAATGATATGATCAATTGAAGCCTGCCAATATCCTGAGCCACTAATAACGGTAATCTGATGAGCCGATATATCTGGCATGTTCTACCGCTACCTGCAATGCAGCAGTTTTGAGCCTTCCCAGGCTCATCGGAGACCTGATCCGGGTGTGTCGCAATTATTACACGACTGTCTCACTGCGTTCCAGATGTGATCGTATAAAATAATCGCAAGGTCGTTTTCGTTTTGCAACTGTGCTTTACCATCTCACTTAGGATAATTCAATTCAGTCAGACAAGCTTTTACGTCGTGTGATATCTGGGATATTATTAATTATTTAATCCAATTTGTCGCAAAAACAGAAAGAAAAAAAAAAAAAAACTCTCCTCAGCTATACTGGGCAGGATTTGTCGTTTCCTTGCATCTACTCTACTTCGAAAGTATAAAAATAGACTCAAACCTGACTACAATTAAGCTTCATTGCATCATAAGCGCTGCGCATCTTTAAGTTAGTATTGTTTACACGAGAATTACACAGGAAAGATTTCCAGGATGTATGTTCTAACACTCCATGCCGATGAATTGTCCTTAATTATAAGCTGTATGCGTATTAAATAAGGAATAAAATATTCATGAGCATGCTGCGATAAGAAAATAATCAATCAACGACAGGGTGGTGCGACAGGGTTACTGTTACCACTGAAAAGTTGATTATTGTCCTATATCACCACATCCTAACGAGTTTTATTCCTCTTATACCTCATTTTGCCAATGAATGTTTTTTTTAATTAAATAACAACAGCATACTTTTCGTCCATTTATAGCTACGCATGTTTAATGTTGTGAATGTCCACTGAACATGTTAGTTCCTGTTATCACTTATGTTACAGCAGCTGTAAGCAATTATTCTCTCACCAGCCTCTCTTTAGAAGTGAATAGGATTATTATTATTATTTTTTTTTAATGTAGTTTGTCTTCCCACGTTGGAAACAAGAAGCTTCAGCTTTACCTCTGACTGTTACAGGACACTGACACTGGAGACTCCTTCCATAGATGCTAAATAAACATTTCCTCACAGAAAACTGACTCATAAATGATTACACACATTTACACATGATTTGTCTTGTAGCCAGTATTGCTGTTATAGGAAATGTATTAATTATTTATATGGCACTAAATATAATAAACCAGTCTCATGACGGTGAGAAGGGTATGTATTGTATGTGTGTGTGTAGTTCACCTTGCTTGCCGTGTCGAAGTGGCCTCCACAGGCCCTGCACAAGTGTTCGGGTGATGTTGGAGCAGGGCTGTAGCCCGAGTTTGTGTAGGCCTGGTGCCATGTGCTGCTGGTTTCTTCCACGGTGGCGGTCGTTTTCCCTCACAGAGCCAGTTACATCAACATCAGGCTGTCACGCTGCTTTCTGACCAATCAGAAACAGGAAAAACACACACACACACACACACACACACACACACACACACACACACACACACACACACACACAGAGCTGTCAGAATTGCTAGAGCTAGGTATAATAATACAACATGGATAATTTGATAAATTACACAACAAGAAATTGCATATTTACATATTCTTATACTGACTGGAGTAGCTGACTGGGCATTTTCCCTTCGAATAAAAATTTCATTAAAAAAATATATATGCATTGCGAAAAAGTATCATAATATTATATTTTCACATCGCCTATACATTATTGCAAGACTGTACATGGGATTTTGTTTCTGTCTTTATCCACAAAACAGATTTCAAAATAAACTAAACTTATTTGCACTAATATGAACTATTTACACATTTGTCTGAAATTATATTTTATTAACTCAATGCCTTTAGTAGTCTTATATTTTGAATTTACATGATTGTAGGCATTTCAGGCAATTTATGAGGTAGCCACTACTATGGTTCTGAACTTCTTCAGGTATCCTCAAGTTAAACTTAATATTATGTTTTTAATATTATGTTTTAATTACACTTCAAATGTCATTTAAGCTTCAATTAGTGGTGATGATATGTTCTATGATATATGTCATCTTTGTATGTATGTTTTACAGTGCAAAAAAACCCCAAAACAAAAAACAAAAAAACACACCACATAAATTTATGGCAAAAATGGAATCAATGTCAGATAAGTAGTTGAATTTTTTTTATTAAATGTAAAATACAGTTTCCAACAAATTAGGATTTTACAAGAAACGATGGACATCCAGTTTTTAAGCTAACACACAAAACAAAATGTCATTTTTGAGTTTTTGTTTTCCCTTTAAAATAAACCTAAGCAGACTTTCATTATTAGTATTATTATTATTAGCACTAGGAATAGTATTAGCTATTTTAAAGCATTTTTATATTTGTATTTATCAATCACTACAAATTGTGTCTAAAACATGTAATAGTAGTAGTAGCATTATTATTATTATTATTATTATTATTATTATTAGCAGCAGCAGTATCAGCTATCTATTTTAAAGCATTTTTATGCTTATATTTACATCTGGAATATCATCACTACATATTGTGTCTAAAACATGGAATCACTTTTTTGTACCTTTAATGCTACAAAGGGTCATTATTATCATTATCATTATTATTACTTTCGAAGTGGCTTTGACATTGAAGTCTTCAGTAACTTGCTGTTATCTGTACACACCCTGTGCTTCTTACTAATAGCCTTCTTACATTTACATCGTTTGTACCCATCATTACAGCAACAATTCGCTCTAAAGGACCACTTTGATAACTTTAGATTGTTTTTACATTATAAAACAAATAAACCGTTCAGTTTTAATGACACCGGAAGGTGAAGAATAAGTCTGTATAATTGTAGAAGGTCTGAAACGCCACAAATCACTTTATTAAAGCTATTTAATTCCTCAAGAAAAGAAGATGATATTTTATACACACACACACACACACACACACACACACACACACACACACATATAATTATACACATCTGGACAGTATGATATCCAGATGTGCCGGCTAATCCGGTAACTGGTATCAGCATGTGTAATATTTGTCATATTTATCATATACAAAAACATACATTGAGTACATGAGTGTAAAATAATATTTGTATGTATATATTTGTAATATATTTTTAGCAAAGAATACAAATGATGCGCAGCGAATTTCACACCGAATAATGATCAGACTGCATCCTAAATATCTTCATACTCCCTATCTCAGCGCACTATGTAGGGTATGAAATAACGGCTTCTACGCCCTATCTAGTCCCCTACCTATCCGGTGGAGAGCAATTCAGGACGTGGTAATGCAGCAAGCCAACCGGCTGCGCTACAATGACTTAGCTAGCTAGGTGATGCTAAGTGAAATGTCTTACCGAAAAGACCAGACGCAAGCCGTTTCAGTGACAGTCATCTCGTAATTCCGTAACCATCGTATTGCATATCATATATTAACGACTATCTGCTTGAAATATCAACTAAATACAGCTGTATGAAATGAGAGCACTCGGACACCCGGTCATGTTCTCGCTAATGATGGCTAACTCGTGATTGATTCGATTCCTACTTTATGAACGGCTCTTTAAAAGTGCTCTATTTCTAGACGCACGCTTCGATTCTCATATACAGGTAGCTTTAAAGAATCGACTCACTAAAGCGATTCGTCACTAGTTCCCGCGACAGTTAACGGGGTTCCGTCACGTGACCGTTAAGCCTAATATTGCCACCTGCTGGACGAATATGAAATAAACAAAGTTATGGAAATCGAGTGAAATACTTAACCCTTTAAGAACCCTTTAAGAACTAGTGTTCATTACAACTAAGCTTTTTTTTTCTTCTTTTTTTTTGTTTGCTTTTTGGGTTGTTTTTTTTTTAGTGATCTTTAAAGTGCACCTATTATGGTTTTTCAAATATTACCTTTCATGTAGAGTGTTATATTCACAAACAGTTATAGCTGTTTGTGAATGTAAACAGTCTGCAAAGTTTTCTGCAAAAAAACAATGTGCAGGACAAACTAAGTTATTGACTCCCAAAAGAAGGAACCGATTCTGAACAGCTGAAACGAGTCATTTCATCAAAAGGATCCTCTTTGACACTTTAGTCAGTAGCAGTAATGTTGCTGTTACCAGTGGATCTGTAGCATCTTTTAAAAGTGTTGCATTAATTCTATCCCTCCTAAATCTAATGATAATATAGTATATGTAAGTTGTCAATCTAGTCAGAAAACGTGTTACACTTATTTCAGATATGCCCATAACTCTCAGTGTTTTGGCCACGTATTTTCAAGCGTATTGTCTTCTCCTTCTGTTAAACATGTATTGTTTATGTAAGTTTGATTTTATCTTCAACACTAAAAATGCTAATCAATACTTCATTTTTGCAACATGTAGCAAAATATCCTATCTTTTCCTGAAGCAAACCACAATTTCTTATGTTTATAAACGAGGTCAAACAATACCTGGGAACATTTTATTTTTATTGCTCAAAGGAAAAGAAAGTTGGGAAAACTTTAACATTACGTAATCTCTCAAGAGAGCAAGGGTTATTCCCATCCTCAAGAAACCCACTCTGGATCCCTCTGACATTGGCAACTAACGACCAGTATCACTTCTGTCTTTTCTTTCTAAAATCCTTGAACGCACTATCTACAATCAACTGTCTCTCTATCTCTCACAGAACAACCTCCAAAATTCTAACCAGTCTGGCTTCAAAGCAGCACATTCTACTGAAACCTTTTGGCTGTCACTGAGAAGCTACATGCTGCTAGATCAGCCAGCATGTAATCAGTCCTCATCCTTCTTCACCTTTCAGCAGCGTTGACTCTCTTGTCCACCCTCATGAGTCTCAGAATTCATGGTGCAGCATGGCAGTGGTTTGCTTCCTACCTGGAAGGTTGCTCATACCAGGTGATGTGGACGGGATCCACATCTGCTCCCCACAGGCTCTCTACTGGTGTCCCACAAGGCTCAGTACTTGGTTTTCTTCTGTTCTCACTCTATATTCGATCTCTTGGTGAGGTCATATCCTCACATGGGTTCTCATACCACTGCTATGTGGATGACATTCAACTCATCCTCTCCTTCCCTCCCTCAGATCCTCTTGTTTCTGCTCAGATCTCAGCATGTCTGGTAGATATCTCATCATGGATGGCAGATCATCAGCTGAAACTTAATCCCAGCAAAACTGAACTGCTGTTCATCCCAGGTGATTCATCACCATGTCAGGATCTTGTGATCTTCCTGGACAACTCTCTGATCTCACCTTCAGTTACTGCACACAACCTTCGGTTAACCATGGACAATCAACTGTCCTTTTCCTGTCACAGTGCTAATCTGACACGCTCATGTCGATTTCTCCTTTACCACATCAGAAAGATTCATCCATTTCTGTCCACACAGGCCACTCAGGTGCTGGTTCACTCTCGTCATTTCGAGACTCGACTACTGCAACTCACTCCTGGTAGGTCTTCCTCTGAGCGCCATTCAACCTCTGCAACTGTTCCAGAATGCAGCTGCTCGACTTGTTTTCAACCTTCCTGAGTTCTCCCACATCACCACATTGTTACCCCATTGTGGAGGCACTGGCTTCCTGTAGCCACCCGCATCAGATTTACAACTCTGATACTTACCTACAAAGCCAAAAATGGACCAGCACCCACTTACCTCAAAGCATTTTTCACAGACCGCACTGCACCATGCCCCCTCTGAACCTCTAGCACTGCTAGACTGGTCCATCATCTCTCAGGGTACAAGGAAGGTATGCATCAAGACTCTTCACTGTTCTGGCACCTACAGTAGGTTGTGGAATGAACTTCCCCTATATGTCAGAACAGCTGAGTCACTGGAGGTCTTCAAACTATGTCTAACGACCTGCCTCTTCCTTATGTACTTGAATTAGTACTTTTCATTAAAATTTTTTTTGCATTTTCTTACAACATTACCTCCCAACAGAGTTTTAAGACTGATGGTATTCTTAGTCCATGACCTATGAACCAGTAGCAGCATGTTTTTATTGGCAGAGACTTGAAAGCACTTCTCTAAGTCGCTCTGGATAAATGCATCTGCCAAATGCCCATAAATGTAAATGTAAATGTAAAAAACTTTCTTATATCTTTTCCCCCCTGCCTATCTGCTGTCTGCATACGTCAATCTCTCAGTGTGTTATTCTATGTTGATTACTGTACGTACTGTATGTTCTTAAGGATTGACATTATTATTAATTTTTAAAATATTTGTAGTTATTTCTAACTGGAGTCCAGTGTTATCTAGCTAGCGAAAAGCTTGGCAGGATTCTATAATGCAAGCAAAAACAGAAACAAAGGATTCTTTTTAAAGGACAGCATGTTACAATGTATGATTGCACTATCTTGCCAAAAGTCTGTGGACACCTGACCATCTCATCCATATGTGGTTCTTCACCAAACTTGGAAGCAAACAGTTGTCTAGAATGTCTTTAAATACTGTAGCTTTAATGTTTCCCTTCACTGGAACTAAGGGCTCCAAACATGTTCCAGTATGACAATATTCCTCTGCACAAAATGAGATCCATGAAGATATGATTTGCCAAGGATGGAGTGGAAGAATTTGAGTGGCCTGCACAGACCCCTGACCTCAACCCCACTGAACCCTGACTGAATTAGACCACTGACTGCACCCCAGACCTTTTCACCTGAAATGACTCTGACCTCAATAATGTTTTTGTGGCTGAATGAACACAAATCCCCACAGTCACGCTCCAAAATCTAGTGGAAAGAGTTCCCAGAAGAGTGGAGGTAATTTTAACAGCAAAGCGGGATTAAATCTTGAATGAGATCTTTAAAAAGCACATATGGATGTGATGGTCAGGTTTGTCATTGCTAAATTAGTCTGCATAAAACTTACCTATACATTTTAAGTAAACATACAGAGCCCACTGCCATTTTCCATTAAGAATGAAAACACCACCAGCTTTTAAATAGCACTTCTAAACACTTCAATTGGGGCCAGGATAAAACGGTTACTAAAGCTGCATTAATACGTGAAAAAAATCTAAATATTTCAAAATAGAATACTATAAACATATAAACTGTCATTTCAGTCTTTATATTGAACCACTCTTTGAATGGATAGTTTTTGTGTGCTCATCAGAAACAAATTAGCACAGTCTAAGTATCCCACAAAGCACACGCGCGCGCGCACACACACACACACACACAAATCAGACAACCTCATTTTTTGCAGGAAAATTAAATGAAAGTTAACCTCCAGCTTCAACAAATAGACACACTAGTCGATTGTGTGTTTATCACCACCAGGGTGTGCTGCTTGATGTTAAACCTCTATTTCCCTCCTAAATGCTAAAGAAGTTCCTTCAGTGTGGTGATGGTACATCCACCATGCTCCTCATTAGTCACAGCTACTATTAGTTAAATCGCTAGTCTGGTTTATTTAGTTATTGTTCTACTATTTCACCACACTGAAAAATTTACATAATATAACCAAGCCAATGACCTCTACAGGTAAATTTAAAAGAATAACAAATGACCATACGAACCATCACTTTCTCCACCATGATGGAACAGCAAAATGCTAGTAACAAGTCGGAAACTCTGACATCAGAATGTTTTAGCAATTCACTACATTTTAATCACTGCAACAGTAAATGCTTTTGAAACAGTCTTTAGAGTGATTGTTTGCTTTTTATAAATCATTTTGGCTATTTGTCTTGCAGAAGCTTTTAATAATTAATTTAACATTAAGTGCTCCCTGCCCAATTTGGCTACATAAAGTTCTTATTACAGCTGGTGTTATAAAACAAAATAAAAAAGGAATCTGCAACAAGCACCAATAATATTTTCAGTTTTGTAATCGCTGAACAGATATTTTCCCTGGAAGAACTTTTCTGCTCAAAAATGTCAACCCAGGTTGACGATATTTCCTCTTTTGTTTGTGACTCACACCCTGTGAGAATGGCAAAGAAAAATACACATCTGCTGTATCAAACACCGTTGAACAAAGGAACAATTAAAAGTGTTCAAAACGGGCTGCTAGACTGTATTCCGTATGACTGTATGTTGTCTCCTCTCAACTGCCTCTCACTGGGTTGCTGTAAAATTTTACCAGACAACAGCATATACCATAAGTCAAGTGTGACAGCCTCTGCTCCACCAAAATCTATGGTCATGAGCCACTGTTGTTTGAAATTAACCCAATTCCTTGCCACAATGGAGGTCATTATGCCAGAGGTTAATGACCTCCCGGTTCCTTCAAATCTCTTGCACGTGCTCCTCCTCTGGATATAGCATGCTAATAAAATTACCCAGAGAGAGCAAATCCAGCTGGCTACTGCTGTTGAATGTTGGCCGTTTGGTCTGTTTGGCACACAGAATTGTGGGACTGTGAAAGGGAAGGACATCTAACTGGGATTTGACCTGGAGACCAGCGTGCAGATGTTGATAAAGAAGTAGAGAGACCCTACGAGCGGGACAGCAGCGTCCAGCTGAGTCAACTATAAGGCAGCCGCCAGGCCTCAATTAGTGACTCATCCCCTCCTGACCATGAAGACTGCTTCCAAATGTTGTGTTGACTCCTCTGTCATTTTTATTAGATGATGGTCAAACTGATGTTTTGTAACTGCTGAACAGATCTTTTCTCAGGAAGTGTAGTTTGCCTGAATTTCTCTCTCTTTTCTCAGCGGTTATACCGCAAGGCACGCCCATCCACATTTGAACAATTGCATTTGTAGAGACACAGGCGCTCTTGCATGCTTTCAGTTTGAGTGTATGATGGAATCATAGCAGCATTCCTGTGCTCAAATAAGGCATGACTGCTACACTTGAGCTAGCATTTGTCTGCAACAAAAAGGCAAGGCAGCATTGAGACTGCTATAGACTCCGCATGTAGGTATTTAGATCACTCCATTACACTCTTTTTCTGAACAATGGTGTTCAAATTCATTTCACTGATAGTGATGTAGAACATACATTAGGAGGAACTTTAGGTCTATAAAAGTTAGGTCTATACATGCCACTATCTCTATTTGTATATTTATTACTTTAAATGTTCAAAATATTCATATCTGTTTCTGGATTTAAACCAGAAGTGGGCGTGGCCTAAAGTGGAAGTTTTATCATTAATAATAAATTTGAAGCCCTCCACTATGTCCCCTATCTGCTTCAAGGTTTAATGGATTATGTGCTTTGAGATGCTTTTCTGCTCACCATGGTTTTAAAGAGTAGTCATTTGAGTTACTGTAGCCTTCCTGTCAGCTTGAACAAGTCTGGTTATTCTCCTCTGACCTCTCTCATCAACAAGGAGGTTCTGACTGCAGTATTTCCCACTCACAAGAGGTTTTTTTGTCTTTCACACTATTCTGCATAAACCCTATAGACTGTATAAACCCAACAGACTCCAGATCAGAAGTTGCTGAAATACACAAACCATGTTTGATATGAACATTAACTGTGACCTACAGTTCTATTTTTGTCATTTTATTCACCAGGCTGCAAAATAAAAGCAACAACAATTCTTAAGAAGTAAGTTTTATTAATCACAAACATTAGCTACTGTTCAAGAATTCACACAGGATTTGCACCAGCCTATATCAATGCAAGGCGAAAAATGTAGATTCAGGATTGAAAAAGGGCGCAATATGTCAATTTAACCTCAACCGACAATTAAACCTCCTTTGTCAAGACTTCAGTGCAGGAAATTACAGAAAGAGAAAAATGTCCTTTATTCAGTCAGTATTTGGTAAAGCTTTGTACTCTATATCAACATATTCTCACCTCACTCAATTCCTGTTGTTAACTCAACACTCCATTAAACACCTGTATAATGTAATACACGTTTTTACACTGCCATTATCAAAGTGTCTTCTTGGAACACCACTTCACTCTATATTTAGGCACTAATACAATATCCAAGCTCTATTTCTACTTCATTGACACAAAAAAAAAAAAAAAAAAAAAAAAAGGGTAGTCATTAAATCAGCACACGAGAAGATTGAAATCTATTTACAAACAACCAGAGTTGGATATGTGCTGTATATCAGAATACCCTATCATTCCTCTCAAACACCTGTTGTGATTTATACAAATGTTATAAAATTGATTAGAAAATCAGTCAGTTTGAACAGTGATGTGTCCAATTAGACGTCACAGTATATAACGAGTCACTATTTATATAGAACACAATAAACATTATCTTTATCATAGGACCACACAGAAAGGCACTCAAGAGGAATGATTAATGATTCTTAGAGTAAGTAATCGACTCAAATATGGAAAAGAAAAAGACAAGACAATTAAAACAAAACAAACCGAAAATGGTTTTCATTATTTATGAACTGTACTTGTGGGGATTGTACTTTGAAAATCATAAATTGTATCTGACATTTTGTGTGAATTGTAGTTCATTCTGATACAGGAATCAAATGCAGCCTGTAAGGCAGATCCTCTCTCTCACATGATTAGTTCACCTGAAATTGTGAAAAGAGTGTCATATTTGCCTCTTCTTTTCCTCTTCATATCTAAAACTGAACTAAATGTATTTTATTCCCACATGAGGGAAGGTACAAATGAATTAACATACAACCATCGCAGATTTTTATTAGCCAAACATAAAAACCCTGTTTTATTATTCTTTTTTTTTAAATATTGAAACTACTTCTCAAGAAGTAAAAGACCAATAGGGAAAAGAAAGGGAAATAAACCCCACTACCTGGACAGTATATTCACTATATACATGATCAACAAGGACACTTAAACTCAAGGATACGCAGCTTGGGCTGTTTAAGGTGTTTTCTGCTGGATTCAAAAAGAAAAAAAAAGATCCTTACAGTCTAAGACTATCTACAAAAATTAACATGGAACCCTATGCTAAAACTATTCCGCCTGCAACAGTAAACTAAGTAGGTAAGACCTTTGAAAATGTTATCACTGGATATGACACTGAATTTCCAACAGGGCTGGATTTAACCGGTCTTGCTTGGGGGTGCAGTCAAAATGCCAAGATTGTTTGACGGTAGATTGTGTCGTACACGATCATGAAAACAATCATTTTATTATTATTTTTTCACACTTTTTTTCCCAAGTAAAAAAAAAAAGAAAAAAAAAAGTTAAGTAGTTCACCTGGCCTGAACGAAACGAGGCAGCAGGCTGCATTTGTCCCATATTTAATATGAATTAATATTAATATTTATATTGAATTAATATAATGTATTATGTTTTTAATTAATGCATTAAAAAAAAAAAGGATTTAAAAAATAGCCCGATCCAGCATCCCCCTAAACCTGGCCCTGATTTCAAGCTCAAGTGAGAGCATCAACAGATGTCAATAATTTAGAAGTGATTTATTTAGAAAAACTACAGAGTGGTCAAAATGATTAGCTTCTTTCAAACACCAAATTGGTCTATAAAATATACTGGCTTCCATGTTAGTAACGTACAAAAAAACAAAAACAAAAATTTTTCTTAAAAAAGTAAACATCTAAGCATTTCAAAATATATTCTATCAAAAAAATATTCTGACACATTTAACTGGTACAAAACAAAAATGATCGAAAAAACGACAAGCAATTTAAAGCAAAAAAACGTTACGCAATTCTGCAGAATTCTGACTAAAAAGAAAGCAAAGTGAAGAAATGAGTCAAAAAAAGTTGGTTTAAAGAGGAAAAACGTCAGTGGACTTATGGAGATTAATGCTTCTAGGTTGAAACGGGACTTTTTTGTCCGCTTTGGCAAATATGAATTGTGTTGTAGCAAATGTGCTGTGATGTAAACCATGTCCTGGCACAGCTAAGAGTCTTTTTCCTCAGTGTGTTTGTGTGTGTTTGTCCCTCATTATCTGCAAGGTATTGCGCTAATGACTCCATTAATGTATTTCAGGGTGTTTCTCGTCAGCGTCTCTCCCTGATTTTAGATGACGAATGATGATTTGTGTTTGAAATCGCCCTGAAAGAGAGGAAGTCACAGTGAGCAAATGGTGCAAGAGGGTTTCTTCGTTTTATAGAAAAATCTGTGAGGAATTAATTAACCGGTTCACCTCATCATCTGTTCGGATGTAATCCACTCCCTCAGCCTTTCCTGGTGCTTTGTAACTAGAAAAAAAAGAAGACAAAAAAAGAAAAACACAGATAGGGTTTAACTTTAATACACAGGTTCATTTGAATAACGATGCTGCATCAATTATTATTTAAAACGTCTATGGAATTGTAGTTATTTTTCTATCAAATGCTTCTCCGTTCACAGTTTCTGTGTTTCAGTAGGTGGACTCATCTCATAGTGTGCTGAAAGGGGTTTAGGAGGGGATGATGGCTCTGTAGTTGAGTGGTACACTACTGTGTTTAACGCCTATTAAAACAATCCACTACTGACAGCTGGAGTCCATGTGTATCTTGGCAAACTGTGTCTCACAGGGTTCGGTGTGGTATGTAAGGAGGCTTCATGGCCTGTTATACATGGTTCCAGTCCTTTTTCAGCATTTTGGCGAATTAATTTATTGTCCAAACATTCTTCATGTGGTTTCTTGCTGTGTTTTACGGGTCATTAACCGTATAAACAAAAGAGAAAGCATTAAATGTTATCTGTAGTACTAGGTTTCCAAGTCTAGAAATAAGTGCATTTCAATTCTAAACATTTCTAATGGCAAGTCATGGAGGGGGAACTTAAAAACTAACAAACAAACAAACACAAGGTAAAAAAGCACTGCTATAGTAAACACTTAATTCGAAATCTGTATGATATGACCTTTCTTTGCCCACGCTGGAGATATCATTTCAATGCGAATGATACGACCAAAGGTTAGTCTGTAAATAACTGTCCAGGATAAAAAAAAACTTTTAACAGTGTAGTTTTTAAAAAACTTATAACCTGTGGATGTATAATAAATGTACAAACATTTTTTTTTGAGTACTGACACCAGTCTCTTGTCATGTCTCAGCTTGTTGGTAACCTCAGACTCTGCACTAACATCATGATTTTATTTCCCAAGTAAATAATATAGCAAAAAATAAAAACCCACAAAAAAACATTTTTGCCTTGTTTCACTCAACGTACAGTCCTATTTTCAGTTTACTGATGGTTTCCATGATTTCACTTGTCACAACTAAAGATCGTAATATAAAACCATTCATTTGATCACAAATCAGATGTTTAAAAAAAAATCTTGAAGAAAATGCTTGTATCACTGTATATAGAAATGTCAGAAAGAAACAAAATCGATATAGACATTCTTTTATTCCCACTGCGGTAAGGCGTTTAAATTTGTAAGATGTCAGAATATTGTATTTGCTGTTTGTGGGTTTTGTATGATACGGTTACAAATTTTATGCTGCACAAGAAATCGCCCTCTGGGCTTATAATAAACTTCAAACTTGAAATTGAACAAGCCGTCTGGCTTGATGCATGGAGATAAAATAGTGAAAACACCGGCGCTGATCTGTTTTTGGATAAAACTCATGGCAGGAGACCAAACATCACTGACTGGCACAGTAACTGTGAGTAGAAATGAACATGCAAATCTGAAGTGACGTCATTTATATACTACCAATAGGTGACAGGAACAGACAATGCTATGATGCTTTCTTTTCCCACCTGTTTTTTATTCCCACACACAGTTGCCCAACTTTGCCCAACTTGCCCACTTTACATCACTAACAGTCTGCCAATTCCTCTATATGTAAACGTTAAAACGAATGAGTTATTTTGCTTATCCCACTGGTGCATGGATTTATGGTTCTCCCTCCTGTTCTGCACTACTCCTTTGTAATACTTAAAAAAAAAACCCTGACTCTGTGAAAGCCGCGCCGAAATCCGAACCTTAAAAAGACCTCTCAGGACAAAATTAGACCTGATTAAAATAGGGGAGTCAAAGAGCACTTAACAGCTGCGGGATGTGTCTGTGAATCAGGATGAAATCAGCAGGAAAGGCTCTCTTCCTTTGTCACTTACTTGCTTCCTGTCTGCTTCTCGCTGGCAAAGAAACCTCTCCTGTACGCACAGCAGATGCCCACTATTATGCACAACAGCACCAGCACTACCACCAGCACACCCAGAACGATGGCAACAATGTTCAGGTCATCTGGAAAAAAGAGGAAAAAAAAAGCATGAGGGTGTTTAAGGGAGATAAGATCAGGATGTGCACTTGATTCACACTAATTATGATGTTGTTATAATGTGAAGATAAGGGAGCGTTTTTGTCTGGTAAGACAATGACTTACAGACTTCCATCATCTGCGGGCTGCACTCGGCGACTCCTGCCTCATTCTTGGCTCTGCAGTAGTAATGTCCGGAGTCCTCTTTCCTTACTGCATTGAATTTCTGCAGGACAATAAATAACACATCTCTCGTTACCTGGTTATTTATGGGGTATAAAGATTCACATATTCGAATCGGTGTAAAGGTCTCAATATTTAAGAGGCAGCTGCACTGACTGAGATGAGGGCTAAAGTTGAGAAGCAAAGCTGACTGAATGAATCTCTATTAATATATTATATATATATATATATATATATATATATATATATATATATATATATATATATATATATATATATATATATATATATATATATATTAAAATCACACTGCTCTTTTTTCAATACAATTACATAGAAACATTATCCTTGTTCCTGTGTTGTTCTCTCTCACTGTCCTTCATACTTCTCCCAGGGAAGAAGGCATAGGATTTAACTATATTGTTGGCTGATTTAAATCAAAACATTGACTTGCTGATCACACAACTTCAACTTGAAGATACCTGACTGTAGGGTGCTTTCACACATATAGTTGTGTTCAAATCAAACCATTGTGCCTGTAATCTTTTAACAGTCTTAGCTTGGGAAGGTGTAAAAAACAGCAACTGCAATAGACCACAGGGGAAAAAAAACTCCCAAACAAACCCCTACCGAATCTGAATGAGAGAGGTGAAAAAAGGTTCAATCTAGCACCTGAAAGTGGTTTTCAGCTCTAGGGAAACCTTTAAAAGGTTCTTTGTAGACAAACAGGGTTTCAGAAAAGGTTTGAATTAGATTCCTTTTAGAAATCTAGAACCGTTTCCCAGCCGAGGTACCTGAGAGGAGACGGTTTTTTCCTCATGCGGTGCAAATTCGATCCTGACTCGAATGGAGTGCATAAAGTGCTGTAGAACTGTTGGTTATACATATATGGTGTTTTTTTGACAGCTGAGCTGCTAATCTGACATGTGAGACGTTAAATAAGCCAGAGGACAAAAGCGGAGGCCTATTAAAAAAAAAAATAGTATGCAGTTCACAAAAATGTTTGTTTTTACGTATTTACATTTAAATTTATTCTAGAGCTGCAACAATTAATCGATAAAATGGTAATAATCGATTATGAAAATCATCAACGAATCTCATTATTGATTAGCTGGTCTGCATGCAGCACGGGGGAGATTCACTCATTACTTCTGTTCCGAAAACACGCTTCAGAGAATAAATACTAAAGCTTTGTCCCAAATGAAGTGCTGTACACTTACACTATGCACTCTGCACTACAGTCTAGTGTGTGGATTTTAGAAAGGTAATATCATCTCAAATATAACACTAGCGTTTTTTTTACTAACCGGAATTATAAACCGCTTCCTAGGCGACGACGCATGACGTCATACGCACGCTAGCATTAGCAGACAGCCGAGTCACCGACAATGACTTTCTTCAGTTTACTTTCTGTCAGCGTTACCATTTATTCCCAACATGACCCCAGTCACCATCGGACGGAGGCGAAATTGTCTCATGACTGAGGAAGAAAGTGTAACCTCCAAGTCCTCTAAGGCAGGAAGCATTTTAAACACCGTGGAAATTAAACTGATGCACGAAGACAAACTTATCTTTATATCCAAAATACTCCACTGTGTGTAAGGGGCAGGGGAAATGGGTGCAAGCTGCTTAAAAGGTTTAGTTTAATTTAAGTTTATTGTCAGTATATGCTGTATTTGCAGTGTAAATTCTGTCGTTTATTATAACGGAAGTGATGTGTTAATAAAGAGGCCGCGTTGCTGATCACGCGTAGTGTAAACGCGCTGATACACAGTGTAGCGAGAGTAAGGCCTGTAATGTCTAATTAAAACATTATGATCAAAAGTAAACACAAGTAAAATAATATTCCTAAAGGCAGTGAGTAACAGAAACCACAAGGTGCAGTGAAACTGAGTCTTTATTATTAATTTAGGACTGTAGTTTAATTTGGTGCTTTTTGTGCATCCATAAAAAATAATGCATAAATTCTATTATATATATATATATATATATATATATATATATATATATATATATATATATATATATACATATATATATACACACACAATTTATTTTATAGTATTCATGCATTATTTTTATGGATGCACAAAAAGCACTGAATTAAACTACAGTCCTAAATTAATAATATATATTTTGGTGCGTGTGTATTGGGTTCTTTTCTGTTTTGGACAAACAGTTGGGTAAAGTTTTAGTCAGAATTTTATATTTGTAACACTCAGTTTGTGGATTTTATTTTAAATAAACAACAAAAAAAGGCACCGAAAGTTTTCCCCGCCCCATCTGATTAATCGAAAAAATAATCGGCCAACTAATAGATTATAAAAATAATCGTTAATTGCAGCCCTAATGTATTCCTAATGTTTTCTCTGAGCGCAGCTGATTTCTGTTTCTATACAAAAATTAAACATTTGCAACTCTGTTTAGCTTTGACTCTTCCTTCAGCAACTTCGTCGAGTTTCTATGTGGTTTTATTTGCTTTTATCCCGGACAAATTTACATGGAAAACAAAAAAAAGCGCCATATGGGAAGAGGCATATGGAAAAGTACTTGTAAACCTCTCCCACACACAGGACAAAGCTATGCAAATGTATGAAAATCTTTAGCATGCTCAATAAGTACACAGAATACTGAGCTGGCAAATAAATAAATAAATAAATAAAGTAAATAAATTCAAAACATTTTGTGAACTGTATCCAAAGTTGTTTTTGTGTTATTACACTGAGATCTTCATAAGACATTGTACGTCTACAGCACTCCGGTTCTGTCTGGCTCATCTCATATGTCAGATTAGCAGCTCCCGTGTCAAGAACTGTCATCCACAACCCATAATGCCTTGCACATTTGAGTTCCTCTCCTGCAGATAGATGGTGTCAGACCAGCTGTTTTGGTCTACACTTGAGTACGACACCTTCCCGAATAAATTGTAATGAGGCAAAAAACAAATGCACCAGGGTTCAATTTAAACAGAGTAAATACTGCACACAGATCATGCCCAGCATGCTCACTGTTCTCTAACGGACACTGTGAGATTTTGACAGCCAGGACAGGATTTAAAGGGCACTGTGTGTGAAGGTTGAGCGACCAGGGTGGGCCACTGAGTGTGAATGGCAGAGTGTGGCACTGCGGAAAGTGCAAGTGAGTGCAGCAGATTCCCTTCATGGCTGAAGCCATCACACATCAACTGGCTCCCTAAAATATCCCTTCTCTCATTCCTCCCGGTGCTCACCAGCACGCCCGTTTTCCCGTTCAGCATGTAGGACGAGTTGAAGAACTTAGGGCTGCTCTTGGGGTCCACAGGGATCTCCTCTTTGTTGCGAAACCACTGGTAGTGGGACTTGGGGAAGCCCTCATCCTCCATACACGTCAGCTCAGCTGACTTCCCCACCGGCACAGACGTAGGCACGGAGCACCGAGGAGTCACTGGCTTTACTGCAAAACAGAACCCAGATAACCCAAGTGAGAGTCACGTAGAAAACAGCATCCCCGCATCTTTAAATCAAATGAAAAGTGCAGGCGGTCCAATCCGTACGCATTAAGGCCATGCATGGTGCGCTTTCCCCTTTTAGCTGCCTGATTAATCTCAGATGCAGTTTCAGAATTTTCCCCATTTAGCCGCGGACACGCCCGAGCCTGAGGCAGGCCGGAAAGCATCCTCGAACGTGCGCCAAGGGCAGGAAGGGTAGTGTGCCCGAGCTCAGCTTACAGCGACGCAGCTTGGACAACACGAACAACACCATTTCTGAGAAAACAAACAGCGTACTACTGATTGCTAGTGGTGTCTGCCAGGAATTCAGGCAACTACAATTAATATAGAAACACTACTGTGGAGTGCTGATGGGTGTTACGATAAAGTGCATCAGCAAGGGGGAAAATATATATATATATATATATATATATATATATATATATATATATGTGTGTGTGTGTGTGTGTGTGTGTGTGTGTGTGTGTGTGTGTGTATATCTATCTATCTATATCTATATCTATATATATATATCTATATCTATATCTATATATATATATATATATATATATATATATATATATATATAGGTTGGATGGGTTTCTATTCTGAATTAGTCATTTATACATCATAATATTCCTAATATTCTAAAGTTCACCCCAGGGTACCTGAGACAACATTTAGTCTGTTATATTCCTCCTCACCTGCTTGCTTCGATCAAAAGATGCAGGTTCTTTATCAGTATAATACTGAAGATGACAGCAGGAGGCAGAGCTTTTTACTACAAAGCCCCCCAGCTTTGAGATAGCCTTCCAGTTAGTGTTTGGGATTCGGACACAACTTCAGTATTTAAGTCGAGTTTGAAAACCTATTTGTTTAGTCAGGCATTTTGTAAAATATCATGGGGATTTATGGGCAGGAGAGTTTTGGTGAACTGAAATGTTTTGATGCTGTGAGGTGGAGTGCCGGGACATTTTATGTCTCAGGGTGCCCTCAAAGCTGGCTGGCTCTCCCTTTCGGTTATGCTGTCAAAGCTAAACCTGAAGAAGTTCCCATTTGCACTCTGATCGCAATGTACACCCTTTTAAACCACTGTAGTATAAGAATATATCTAATCTGTTCTCTTTCTCTGTTGAGCTATATGTGTACTGTCTGATGTGATGCTGGTGCCTGATCCTGACACACTACTTCTCTTGCTGTGGCTCTTCTCATCCTATGGATTCATACTCATATTCATACTCGCTTTCTCCTGTTGTGGATGGTTCCACATGGATACAGCAAAGATTTACACTTCCCAAAAAGCAGTTTATGCCAAGTCTCATCACTGTTCAGTGGATAATCTCACTTGGATACTGTAAATTTGTAACTGCTGCTGTAATCATAAAGACCGTCCTGTTCTCAATCCAGGACTCATATTCACAATATGCTCATGATGAACATCCTTTCAACACACAGTACTGTCTGATCTGATTATCCCAACTTGCATACACGGTGTGTGAATGATTGTGATTGTGAAGCGTCTCTCACCTCTAATCGAGAGGTTTATCACAATCTCATCAAAGATTTTAGTGTCACCAGTGGCTGTGACCTCACAGCGGTACGATGCAGTGTCTAATCTTGTTGCATTAAGAATGACTAAAGTTGCAGGCTCGCGAATCTTTGCTCTGTTCTCCAAGTCACCTAAAGGAAACAAAAGACATTTTTAAATGTCCTACTAGTGATCGAATATAAACTTGACCAGATTTAGGAGAGGAATGTAACTTAAGCAAAGCCGTGTATATTACTTTCACATATAACATTCAAAATGATATCGAAAGACCAATGAATCACCTGATATTTTGTTTTCAAAATAGACATAGCTTGTTTTCCCATTCTTAATCTTCTTCCATTCAATTCTGGGACCGGTCGTGGAGATAGATTCTATCAGACAGGACAGCTCAATTGCTGCGCAAGGAAAAAACAGAAAAGAAAGAAAGCATGTACATTTGACCAAAAAGTCTTAACATCAGAAAACCATTTAATTGCTGTTCCTCAGTTTGGCTCGCAAGAAAACCCCTTGTACTTACATTCAAACTCATTGGCCTGTGGTGAAGAATTTGCAGTTTTCAGTACCACTGCCAAGATGCTGACATAGCCTGTAATGAAGAAGCGAAAGAGAGAATTAACAGTACTGTAATGCTTGCCAAGTTTTCCCCTTAACGCAGTAACGCCGGGTCATATGCTCATGTGAGGTGAAATCATTCAGGCTGCCATCATTGGAGCTTAGAGCTACTGGAGATGTCTGTACTAGTGGACTCTTCCAGAAAATTCCTGAAACTCAATTAACACTCAGCCCCCAGTGCTTAGAGCCTGCACCCCACCCTCACACATTCTTTACATCTCTGTATCCTGCTGGCAGAGCTAAAAATGGCAGATCTGCCATTTTTAGTTTAACTGTGACAAACACGTCACCTTTTGGTTCAAACCATGTGAACTGCATTAGAGGTGACACGACCTGATCATATCATCTCCGAAATTCAAATGTAAAATCTGCCTGTGTAAAGAAAGAAAATCAATGCATCACTTTGTTGTTGTTTTTAAATCAAATTAATGTATGCTACGGATCCACTATTTGGTCACTGTCCTGTTGAGTGTTGCAAACAGAAGCCTGAAATGGGAAAGAAGGAGAAAAATGCAAACTTAGCCAGATCCACTGTATGTCAATGTTGTGAATCGCAGTCTTTATGCTTTGTTTAAAGCTCAAACTTTGTAAATTACTTCACGTGTAGCTTTTTGGTCCAACTACTCCTGCTATGATAACACTGACATGGCTACGGGATTTTCAGTGTTATGTTATCACCAGGCTGTCAGTAGTATGACAGCTAGCAGAAATGGATGTCCAAAACAGGATGAGAAAAACAAAGAGCCAATTCCTGACCTGGCCTCTTTAAAGCCAATCATAGAGGCCTATCCATGTGTATGTTAAGGTAAGGTAAATGAACGGCGCCATGTCCTCGTCTCCATTTCCTCTTAAACTATGACATGAATGCCAGTCACAAGAACAAGTCCTGATATCCTGTATCACCTCAACTCTTTGGCTAGTGTCTACAATAAAAAAGCTGTAGTGTGAGGTCCATTAAAAAGAAACCAGTGTGTTTAAAGCATTTCAGCAGACGGAGCCTGTGTTTCCATGGAGTGTTAGCAGTAGCTGAGGCTAACACTAAGGCACAAGGCCAAGCCTCAGTTCTGTTTATGCACGCTTTCTCCAACATCTGGTCTCTGTAACCTTTATAAAATACGCGATCCACTTTGAAGATGTTCTAAACTGCAATAGGTTAACAGCTGGTGTCTCATACTTCCCAGTGTCCTGGAGTACACGGCCTGAATCTCTTCGCCAGGATGGTGAAGCTCCAGGAAGGTGATTTCGCTCTGGAATTCCTCATCCAGCCTCAAACATGTGGCACATAGTGCTTTGTTTTAGAAATCTAATCAGGACACTGAAAAAAGAATGGCTAAGGATAATTTCTATGAATCTTTGATGACAGGCTTTTGGGCCAAGACTCTTGAGGTTTCATCCTTTTCACCCTGAGCCAGTACAAACGAAATGAAGCCATGAAACCAGACAAAACAACATGCATTGTTAGGACTTCAAAGAGAAAAACCTTCAAGAATAAGTGAATATTTGTTGTATTCTTTTATTCTTTGTTGTTCCACATTTTTTTCAAGCAAATGTTCATAAGCAAACTGTCCGGCATTACAACATAAGTGATATTTTTCAGCCGAAACAAAAACTGCCTTGGAAACAGCATCATGTGAAATACAAGGGCACAGCACTTGTTTGCAATGTCCTTTCTCTGAGCTCGTTTTTGTCAGTTTCAGTGCAGAAGATGGTGCTTAAATGATGTTGACATCCAGTTAAAAGGTTACAAGGACCGTCTAAAAACAGAAGAACTCCAGGAAAGTGTGAACGCAAGTCAGAACGCATCACATCTCGGAGTCTATCACACTGAACCATTTGGGAATAGGAAGCAAAAATGGCTTTTTCAATACTCAGATGGCTGGAGGAAAAATGTGTACCTGAATACTACAGATCTCAGAAGGAAGACGCTGAGGGCTTACCTCACATCCTATTAACAATAAAATCCTGTGCAGTGTTTGGTGTGGGGTAGGTGTCTTTTGTCTGCTTTCCTTTCCGCGTCTGCTACATCCTGCTTTTTGACGCCACCACCGATACCAGACACCCGAATCCCGAATTCGAGACTTCGCACTCTCCTGCAAGACGTCTGTGCGCACATCTCACGTTGATACATAATCAGCGACAGTCGTACTGTGTAAGAACTCTGAGGTCTGACGCCAGTCATAGGATAATTGAGCCCTCAAACAAGCCAGGTGCTGTGTGACCTACATAGGCTTCGCTAAGCGCTGAGCTGTGCAGCTGGAGCCCAGATCTGACAATCTGGACCAAGTTTTAATCTTCTATTCCTTACAAGAATGACCGGTGTTCCATTAGTAATCTTAGTGTAATGCTTGGATACAATCTAGGTTACACCTGGAGTTAAAAATCTTATTGCTGAGTTAAATCACAACACAATGAATGATACGTATACGGCTCTTGGGAGGAACAGGTCAGAGAAAATTGGCAAAGCAAAACAGATGAACACTACCCAGAGAGTCATTTAATGGAAAACCTTGGCTTAAAAGGATGGTCTACAGCAAATGCCTGGCTTAACAAAACATTACTATGCTTTAATCGTGATTCATCGGGGTATATGGGCATTTTTCCACAGCACATTTAGCAACAACAGATCAAACCACAAGAAAGGACTCCAATAACGTATTTGAAGCATACACTGATTTTTGTCTTTTTTTTTTTTGTACATTTACTTTTTCCCCTTGTTTAACATTTTTTGTTTTTACCCTAAATGCATAATTTTTCAACAAAAACTGTACTGTAAGTCTGATAAACCAATTAATGAATTGTGAACTCTGCTTAAAGTGTTCTAAAGTGTCCTTAGAAATTTACATATATATTTATTCAAAAACATTTAAACCCCAATTATCTTTTTCATTTAAAGTATTTCCCTCACCCTCATAATTATTTTTTACTTCCGTCTTTAATTTATTTATTCATTTTCATATGATGCATTTACATGTGTTTCATTTTCATGTGATTCATATTCATGTGATTCATTAACATGTGATTCATTTACATGTGATTCATATTCAAGTGGTTCATTTTCATGTGATTAATTTAATTATGATTCATTTACATGTGATTCATTTACTAATTTCCCTCATAATTATTAAGATTACTTAGCACTTTAAAAAACAAACAAACACTTTTTCTGTTTGTTTTGACATCAATGATTGACCAAAAATTGCCCCAAAAACCTTTTCTTTACGAGATATATATCGCTAGGTACAATTTATTTTCCTCATAGTCAAATTCTGATCAAATTACTCATTCATTTACAACACAAATGTGCACATTCAAAATAACTGCTTGTGTGGAAGTGAGAAATAATTTATATAAAAGTTACGATGTCAGAAAGTTCATTTCCTAACTTTAAAGGTGTCTGGAATAGACACAACAATGACGACATTTCAAACTACTCTATGATCATTTTGGCCCCCAACAGTGACATCTCAATGTGCAATGTTTACAATTTTAACAACATGTAAGAAGTGCGCACTTGTACTTTAATTGTTTGTTTAACTAACTCGTACCGGCTGGGGTGAAATTTGGGTCTGCGTTTACTTCTTCAGTATTCTTTTGAAAATGGCAGCTGGGTTTGTGCGTTTTTTGACAGGATATGTATAACCATTCAGCAACAAACAGTGCTGCTGTTTCCACACCTGAATTCCATTACTTTGTCTTGAGCAGATACAGATGGAATCTTTGGTACTTGGACCAGTGGTCTATGGAAAAAGTATGGTTGCAGGTGCCAAAAAATGTAGTACTTTGTGTAGTGGAAAATGGCTTTTTGGCAGTCCCCACAGCACAGAGTTTAAAGGCACCACACCCTAGATTAACATGAGATCTGTAATCAGCAGTGAGAGAGAGAGATATATACAGAGAGAGAGAGAGAGAGAGAGAGAGAGAGAGAGAGAGAGAGAGAGAGAGGTGAGTGAAAGAGCTGAGGCAGATTCCGCCTCCATGCAGCTTGTCAGGAAGCATTCGACACATCCAGTTCACTAAGCAATGCATGAAGTGGATAATATTCTTGTTATTTTTAAACCGCTGCATTGATTCGAGTCTGCTGGGCCGAGGCTGTGCCCTTGCTGAAAAAAATAATAAAAATCCACGGAGCCATTCATTACATGCTCCAGCCATCGTCACCTGCACTGGATGCGATGAAGCTCTGCAACGCTTCTTGTCTGAGCTCGTGGAGAGCACCTTTCTTTAAATCCTGCTCACCCCTGCTGCTTTACGAAAGATCTGCACGGATGTTACACTGAACAATACGAGAAGCCGCATATCCTCCTCCGGTGACACTTTTGAAACTCCTGCCTGCTCACTGTGACTCAGTTGGAAGGCTGCTTTATTGTACAGAGCTATCAGAGTACAGCGTACGTCACAACACTTGCGTCTGTTCAAGGGGTAAATGTTTCCTCAGAGTTAAATCTCTCAACCATTCGGAAATAACCGGACCATCAACAGCAGATCAGCTTGTGCTTTTGATTATTTTACTGTAGAGCAGTTGTTTGACAGTGTATGAAAAACTGCACATGGCAAGCCTGTGAGCTGAGAAGAACAAGCAAGCCAACGGAATTCATTTCACACTTAATAAAACATTACCCTAATTAATTAACGTTATCACACAGCTTAAATTTTGTTCTTGACTTTGTAGCACTTTCAATAGAGAAAATGAGTCTGGAATGTATAACCAGACAATGCAAGAGAAGTATAATTTTTAAAACTTGCATAGTATTTCAAGGACTCTTTGAAGAGCCATCTGCTCCAGTAACTGACAGTAGTGTGCGAGTCCTGGCTACACCCTAAACAAATAATCTCCCGTTCTGAGAGGCCACCTGTTGAGAGGCAAAGAAGAAAAGAAGCCCAGTCACTTCTTGGGCACAAAAAAATGTTGGCGGGAAGAAAGTTACAGCTTTCTCAGATTGCCCGAGTGTGCTCGAGCTGGGCTTTCACAACTGAGGACCTTCTCCAAACTTGAAACATCTCATCCTGTGCACCTGACTGGATACGCACTTCTCCCACACCGCTAACACTATTTATATGCTCAGGAAGGGCAGGAAGTTCCATTCTCCATTTCTTTTAACAACAAAAATGACCTCCTGTTTGGAGATTAATCTCACACCATCTGCTCACCTCCCACACTCGATTTAAATGACCGGCAAGAATCTCTGGAGGAGACGCAGGATAATGGAAGCACTGCTAAACATAAGGCACCTTTGACTCATGGATAGCTCTGATTGTAATCCTTTTATAAGTTGGTTGAGTTTCATTAATATGATGAGATCAATTTCACAACCACTGAGGAAAATATTCCGTGTGCCATGAAATTCACTTTAAACAAAGGAAATTGTGTTTCCCCCCCCCTTTACAGCCTACATAGACCACAAAGCCAAGTTTGTGAGTGAATGATTTGAGCTTGTTGTTCTTTCTCATTCCAGATAAAATTAGTACAGAGATAAGAAAATCTCTGCAAAGAGCACACCTCAGATATTCCGTTAGTTGCTGTGCAAATGCCACTAAGCTTTTTTAAGTGTAAGTGCTGCAAACGTTGCAGGTACAATAAGCAACAAGTAAATGTATGTAAGTCTTATTTCACAGGTTCACCAAGACATGGAGTAACCACTTGTTCAAGCACTTGTTCTGTTTCATATTAACTGAATTGGCTCTGTGTTGAATCCTCTGACTGCTGATCCAACAGGAGCCTCTAATGTACACAGGTCAAAGACTACTCTTGATCTGTGGCAGTGAGAGGGGGCGCAGTGTCTCACTGGGTGTCTGGAAGCATGTCATTTCGTGTCAGCGTTCGAATGTGCAGGATCACTTTCTGCTTGTCCTCTGGTTAACTTGAGCAGAGTGTGAACAAGCTTATGTTCACAAGTCCTGCATATCCTTGTTGACTTGCCGGACTGGAACAGGCAGATCGCTTGTGATTTACAGCACAATCCGACAGTGGTCTCTCTTGATGAACGCACCAAAAAGCCACTACGCTATAAAACAGGAAATGAAATCTTAATTTAAAAGGTACTCAAGAGTAAAGGTTATCGCCCCCAAACACCCACATTCCAGGCACACTAAATGACCCTGTCTTAGCAAGACTGCTCTATTTCTGAGTTAAAATATAGACTGCTTGTTTGGTGTCACTTTGGTGTCATGTTAATTCCCAGGACTGCAAATGGCTTTGTTTTGTGACACAGTGGCACTGTATGAATGCTAAATTCTTCAAGGCACTGTTTGATGACGACTGCGAATGAATGACACCATTCCAGATTTGAACAAAAGCTCACACAACTCCAACTCTGTGAGAAAAAGAGAATTCTAAATTGAATTTAGACTGGGAAAGACCCAGCTGATCAAACCCTTAGCTGATCCCCCTTGTAATTTTTTAATACATTTTCACCATCGCTGGCCTACTAGACTCACAAGCCTCCGTCTGATAGTTTTCATTACACAATGTAGCCAATAACAGCCTATTATTACAAAAGGCCATTTCATTGACTGGCCAACTACAAGCTGCTGTTATTGTGTGACATGTAGTTGCTGGCCCTAATGAAAACAGTGCTACAACCAGCAAGTTGTGTAGTTCATTACAGGTGCTTAATTTAGTCAGTTTGAAGGGTACCCTGGTGGTACATCCCCTGTAGTTATGTTTACTTAGGTATGAGTCCTGTCTAGCCTGAGAATGTCAGAGCACGGTTGTCTCGGTCTGATTCCAAGCGAATTCTTGTGCAGTTTGATTGCAGTGACAAAGTGATTTGACTCTGAATTGACCAAACTGAAGCAAATGTAGCAAACATGCTGTATTTTGGGTTAAGTGCAGCATAAATATGTAGCCAAAGAACAGAGTAGAAATACCATGTGCCCTGAATATCTGGGGGGAAAATCAAGTAACATCAAGTTCTCTGTGCTGTATGTTTTCAGCCCTACAGGTAGATCCACCTACCCCCCAAACACACACACACACACTTTTTTTTTGTTGTTTAATTATGTATAATACCAAACCAAAGAGCAACAAATCAAAAGTATCAATTTCCTGCTGCTTTGAACCTGGAACACTGGCTAATAGGTGTTAAAGCATCCTGTGGTTCAGCGGAGAGCGGGAAAAGCAGTGGCGGTTATGCCAAAGACAGGATACTGTGAATCTTAGTTTTTCTGGATTTGAAATATTACAGTTGAAAGTAGTTATTGTTACTTATGTTATTTTATTATGTTGAAAAATTATGAAGATGCTGGGAATAGGGGAATGCTGTCATGGGGAACTTACACAACCATGAGGTCGCTCATAGGGCTTTGGAAATCATAAAAAAAAAAAGTATTGTAATTGAATCCTTTGTCAGAGTGAGTTAGTCATGATTTAGTAGACAATCTGAGGCAGCGAGTCTGTGAGTTATTCTTCAGGGGTTTGAGAACAAGTTAGCGTTCGGGAAGCCTCGGCTATTTATAGCTGCTGTCAATGCCAGGCAGAGAGCGCACGGCCGACTAATTTGTTGCATTTGCAGGTAAGTCTGAGTGGTACGGTGCCATTTTCAGGAAGCTGAGACCATCCTCCTTAATAAGATCTAATTATGGCTCATTTTTCAACCTCCTGGCCTGGGGAGGACACAGACAGAACAACTTGGCAAAGAAAGTGCTTCAAGACAATTTGTCTGAGGAAATAAAGACGTTTCACGCCTTCGAAGACAACATGCTCAGCTGAATTCAGCCTTGAGTTGTTGACTGAGACAGTTGACTTCTCTGTTAATAACTCAGGGCTGAATTCAGCTGAGCATGTTGTTTTTCGGAGGCGAGAATCGTGTATTCACCAGGAAGCCGTCACCACAGTGATCTGTAAATCGCGTTGCTGCCGTTGCCAGAATTAGCCGCTCGCTGCTCTCTGCACAGATGGCATCAACCGGGCTTGCTGCAAATGCCTTGCATTCTCATCCAAGCAGACTGACCTCTTCCTTAATCCTAATTAGGAATGCAATTTGCACCGGGGCCTTCTGCAAATGCCGTGGAAAATAAATAACTGCAGAAACAAATACATATTTCCTTCTTTGGTTCGCAATTACAGCTTGCAGCAGCATGAGACAAGAATGATTCTGTGTTTCTGATGAGATGCTAATACAGTGGTGTCATCACAACACAGTTCAGGACAAAGTGCACCTCTCTATGGGTCATGATAAAACACAAATGTAGTGGCTCAGCTTGGGAAAATAAAGGGACAAAAACACTAGCTCATATCCTGCATCTCTTGTAGATGGATATAAATATTCTTTCACTGTAGGAACTGTATTAAACATTTTCATTTCATTTACATGTAGCTATTTGGCACATGCTCAGATCTACAAAAAGCTTGTTCGAGAATCTGAAACACTGGGGACGAATTATGGTTTATGAAAGTGCACAAAAAATAATACAAACCAGAAAAATAAGAAATAACACCAATGAGACTAACATGACAAGACAACATGACATTATTACATCACGATAGCATATCAACACGATGCACTTTTCCAAGTATCATTATTATAGTCATGTGTCAGTGCTTTTCCAACTTTTGGCATTGAGTGTAAAATGTACCTGATTAAACATTAAAATCTATTTTGTAACAATTGTTTCATTTTCAGTTCTTTTCTTTGTGAAATATCGTAATGTTTATATAAATGCTGGACAAACTTTTTTGAACCCTAGTTGGAGCTTTCTTAGAAATGCTTCAGCAAACTTATACATAGTGATACTTACTGAATATCCTGTATTATAAAGATGTCTCCACATAAACTGATAAAAAATGTGTGTAATTGTTATTATGGTGAAGTTTTATAGTCTTCAAGACAGTGGGTATTGCACTCTGTGCTTTCTCAGTAACAAGCTGCATTTTTTTGGTCTAATTAACTACACGAGAGAAAATGGTATTTTCTCTGCTCTAATACAACGTATTCATTCTCTAAACTCTTCATTAGATAAATCCGGTATTATCGTTCGAGAACTAAACTGTGCAGTGCAGGGTTGATGTATGGCTGTTCTAGAAGCCTTGTATTGTTTACTGATTGGTCAGCGACTTGTTTTTGTTTTTTACAACAGCCTGCAAACCCCAGCACTGGCAGAATGTATTCAGCTGAATAAAAGCCTCACACGGCTGGTGGAGACCTGTTGATTTAGTGGGGGTCTAACTATAATCCCCTCCACTTCCTGCCTAAAACAGACACCGCAAAATGCAATGTGTGAAATGAGAAACCCTGTTTCTCTCCCAGTAAACTGGGTGATGTATGAAAAAAAACAACAACAAGGGTATCAACACAACTGTGGAGATTTTATTATCCACATTTGTTACCCCACAACAGAACGTTATACTAATGAGAGCTTACACATTAAACATATTCAAGGTGGTTAATTTAATTTAGTTCATCGTTAATAACAATGCTAGATCAGAGTTTTGTTTATTTAAACAACTGATACGATAGAGAGAGAGAGAGAGAGAGAGAGAGAGAGAGAGAGAGAGAGAGAGAGATAAGAAAATATGTATATCCAAAACCGCACCCTAACCCCTATCCGCTATCTAGTGCACTATTTTGGGTGTTTTGCTTAGCAGGGAATCTCCAGTGCACTCATAAAATCCCACAATGCACTGTAATAGCAGAGTGCACAGAATACCCAGTGTGTACATAACACGTGACACAGAGATGTAATGAATTTATCAACGATATTAAAGTTGATTAGAAATAAAGATAAAACATGATGGGTTTTTTTTAAACAATATTTGAAATGTCTGATAATGGTGCATTGTGTTCTATTGAAATGGATAAATGTGAAATACACAAAGCAAGGGTCAACACTGTTCTCGGAATATTTTGTTGCATTTCGCTAACATCACGTACACTTTGAAAGCAATATAAAATGTAGTTTCACGTAAACAATACTGAACTCAACTCATCAAGAGTAAAGCTTTCAGCTCCGACTCTTGAGTAACTCTGTTGTCTTCGCTGGACTGTAACTGAGCCAGCAGCAGGAAGCTCATAAACACGGCCTAATAAGATGAGAGGAGGCATTCAGTGTGCTCTCGGAGATGCTATCGGGACTAAAACAGCAGACCAAGCACAAATCCGTCAGCTCGCCTTGTGTTTTGTGCAGCAGAGGCCCCCAATAGCAGCTCCAGTTAATTGCCTTTTGTTTGCTAGTCTGAATAGAAGCTGTCTTGTGTGGTGAAACGCTCCTCAACAGTTAGACCGCTGAATGTGTCGGTATACTTTTTGGTCAGTCACAGAGCTTATACTTTTTGGTCAGTCACAAAGCTGGCGCACTTAATATGTGAAAACTGTGGCTGAAATTTCAATAAAACAAATACTAACAAAAAGGCAAATACTAACACACAATGTGCATGTTGTTTGGTAGCTTCCATCTTTCTGCTTAATGCCAGCATTTGCATTTACATTTACATGATCTGGTAATGTAAATATAGCAGCATGCATTGATTTTAATCCTTTAAGATCTATAATCCTTTGCTGAATGACTTCCTATAGCTGAAGCCAACAAAAGAGGCCTACGTTTATGCAATTCTTTTTATTATCTGAAAATGTGAAACACGCAGGCTCAGCTTCAGTCCAGGCTCTGTAGCAACAAAATAAAATATCTTCAATGTGATTTTTTTTCAGATCTGTTGTAAACAATCTCTGATTATGCAACACGTTCATTTTGAAAACCGAAAAAAACAAGCAAAGAAAAAAAAATCATGAGCGATAAAGATAAATAGCAAGCAGTGAAGTTCCAGTTTATGGCTTTGATTAAATAATAAAATGTAATCAGTGTGTGTGACGTTCTTTGCACAACTGGGTTATTAGCCATTCTGACTTTTACGATGATTTACTGATACCCATTGTGTTCACAGCTGAGAGAAGTATGAGTCAAAGCTGGTGACACACAGAGTAACAGGTTATTCGCTGCTTGAACTAAGGTGAAAGGTCAGAGCCCAAACAGTGACCTACTTCCCCCTGCACTCACCAGCATGATCTACACAGCAGGGTGAGATTGGCTTACCTGAACTGTGGCGACTTTCACTTTCTGCTGCTGAGGAGTGTCTATGTCTTGGCTAGAAAAACATACATTACAGTTAACTGGCTAATTTGTTGCTAACAAAAGATGAACGTGGAGGTGCCTGTAGTTTTCCGCCCCACTTTACAGCTCAAACGCACAGAGGTCAAAAATAACAATGTAGTATGATATCCAATATAGTATAACGTCAAAGGGCCCATTAAGAGGACAGTTTTCAAAAACACCTTGTAGAAAAGATGGACACTTTTCTTGCAGCAACACTTGTGATTCACGAAAACGTCTGTGATTCATTAAAAATGAGTGCTTTTCATTTATACTGATAATTGATTACACAAATACACTTCCCTATGTACATCATCAACAAACAGCAGTCGAGCAGATCTGCCCTGTCATGTGTCCTATGTAGTTAGCTAGTTACGCTATGGGACAACTGGAAAAATTTTATCTCAGCAGCACGTATTGCTAACATCAGTTACATAGTTAGCTAATATCGAATTTTCTTCCCAGAGATTTTTCTCTTTCTGATGAAACACCCTGGGCTCCTTTACCTGTCTGGATGATGTAAAGAGTCATAGGTTTCTGTTGTCTTAAATTCCTTGAGGCACTTCAGAATAGGTCAAGGGGTTGTGTATATGATCAATATATCATGAAAACACAAATGTGCTATGTGTTCTGCCAGTTTAAGTGAAATCAGCAGTTCTGGGAAAAGTAAATAAGATTCGCAATTGACTTTGTTGGAAGACTTTGTCTTCCGTAGTACAAGCAGAACTACAATTCTATGCAAATGACCTACAAGCCAGAAAGTCTGTCCCAAATATTGCAACCACAACCGAAATCGGTGTTGTAGACAAAAATATAATTGTGCCAACGTATTCATTTCTTTCATTAGAAAACTAACATTTTATTTAGAAAAAAAATGTTTTTTTCAACGGATGACTTGGCGCGAAATATTCCGGAAAGCAGCCAATAAGTGTCCGGCATAGGTAAGAACTGCTTTAATACTGTTTAAAAAGCATCTATGGGGAATTCCTCAAGAAAACGGTTGAGAAAATGCCAAGAATACATTTCTGGAAATTCTAAGCAAGAAGGGTGTCTACTTTAAAGATGTTATTATTAGTCTAAAATGTGGAGAAAAAAATTATAAAAATAAAGAATGAGTGTTTCTAAACTTTTGACTGGTAGTGTAGGTCATTTATTTGATTGTTTTCCTAATGGACAGCAGCTTCTGTCACGATCTCGCCGGCAGAGGTCGCTGTGGAGACAACGTGCACGAGCACCGGGAAAGCGTGTGCACGTGCTCGAAGTGTGCATGGACGATAACACTGTTTCCTACGGACACGTGCCTTTTGTTTTGGTTTGGTTCTCTTCCAGTTCAGGTGATGGTTGATATTCGAGGGTGTGTCATGATTGGTCCCAGCTGTCTGTATTCAGGTGTAATTGTGACTGGTTATTTAAACCCCTCTATGCTACGCACGTCGCACGGTATTAAATTAAAACATTGACTATTAGAGACTGATGGGTGTAATGATGCCACGCGGTAAAGTTCCATGTCCTGTCTTGTTCCTTAGTTCATGCCATGCCATAGTTAAGAGTGTTCATGCCATGCCATAGTTTAGAGTGTTCATGTCTTAGTTTAAAGAGCGTTCATGCCAGAGTTTAAAGAGTGTTCATGCCAGTGTTGAGTGTTCATGTCTTAGTTTAAGGAGTGTTAATGCCTGAGTTAATTGAGTGTTCATGCCTGAGTTAAATGAATGTTTCATGCCTGAGTTAAGTGAGTGTTTCAGGTCATAGTCCTGTTCTTTTGTGCTTCATGCCTCATTCCAAGTTAAGGGATAAGTGTTTCAGTTTCATGTCCTTAGCTTAAATCTAAATAAAGACATCACTCCTGCGCTTACTTCCTGTTTTTAGTCCTATTTCGTAAAGACTTCTGCTTTTATAAAATTACCTGAAATTGGGTTTTGATTAAATGATGGTCACTTTTGACCACTATATAGTGGCAGATCTCACTGTGAAAGGGAGTACAGCATAGTCATGATCACTGCAGCATACAGCATATCATAGCCCTTGTCAAGTCCACGAACTTCTAAATAACAACCAAGTGTTGAGTGCTTGTTTGAAGTGTTTACAAAGAAAACATCATGAACTGAACACGTTTTTTTTTCAAACTTCATTGTAAAAATAACCCAAAGTGTAAAAGGTGTGAGTCGAGCTTAAAAACATGTTCACAAATGCAGACTGCAGACTGGAATAGTTAGCGTAGGCGGTATGAGAGGCTTGGGAGGGAATGTTGTGAAACAGGTGAGGAGTTATGTGGGGTAGTGGGGGAAGAGGAAGCCCTCCATCACCTGCTGGGGAGGATCCCCTGTCGTATGGGAAATGCTTGGCGCATTTTCTTAGTTGACTAAGATGCTGAGAGGTTGATGCCATCGGTCCTGCGGGCATCTAAAACAAATGTGGACATTCCACAGGGCTGGGGTGAGGGGAGTGGAGTGACCTGTGGTGTGGGACACGCCAAGCAAAAGCAGCATTCTTTAGTCTTTAATTTTGAACCTGTTTCCCATTAACAAGCTCATTACACGATTAATAAAACGATTGCTTAACTTCATAATCAGGGATTCATAAAGCCATTTCAGGTCTGATGCGTAAACTATTTCCCTACATTTGAGGCGCCACTTCATTTTATATTCTATCTCTAAGAAAAAGTGACATTTGATGGCTGACAGATCTTGCCCAAGTCATTTACTGTAACAATTCCCAGTGGTGTATCTGTGCCTGGGACGCTGCACTGATTTCCACAGCATTTTACAGATACATCTGATGTTTTTATTCCCCGAATCAATCTAAGGAACTAAGGAACCACTTTAATCCCTTCTGTCATTGCTATATTGAGGCCTAACATGATAATCCTGCATATTTAACCTACAACAACAGGGGATTATTCTCTCTATTTGACTAGTACGCATTAAAAAACTGCGAATCTGTTTTCCATGTGAACTGTTGAAATTCTTACGCGATTGCTGTTTTCCAAGTAACTATATCATAATCATGCCTTACATGATAATGCAACCGATCTCCTGATGCAGTATCTCGTTTGTTTGCCAGTCAAGGAGAACAAAATGTAAACTAACTAGACGGAAGTCAGTGGTATTCCCAAGCCCAGTAATACCAATTCAGTCCAATTTTGAGCTGAATCATTTTAACAGCACAATTGCTGGCAATTAACTCCACCCAAGATAAGTGCAAGCCAAATGATGACTCTCTGCTTCTGAGACCACCCAAAATGATCCCAGTATTCATTTGTTTTTTTATTTAACCTACATAAAGTACGGTATGCTACCTGCATGTCTGGGGATTGTAGCTTGTCATTCCAGCACACAGAGACTCTAACTAGCGAGAATATTCCCTCTCCAGACAAACAAAAAAAGGGATGATATTAAGTGTTGGTGATCTGAAATAAAGCTTGGCCAGTTGCACATGAATGACCTCACTGTTTGTAATTCATTGCACAAAGTGCTCAGGGCGGTTTGGAAGGGCTCCTCTACTCAAAAACATAAATTGAAAGTGAAGACTCAATTAATATGCAAACAACATATGATGAATGTTCTAGTTCAAACTAAAGCTCTAGTTTATCCTCTTTAAGGAAACATTTGTATTTGAAACTGATTGTATTTGAATACACGTTTATGATGACACCTCTTTACCACGAAACAAAATTTAATATCAAATTTTCCGGGAAATAATCAGCGACAGAGTGACAACATGAGTTGCTGTTACTACCCTAAAGTTACATAAAATGTTGTGGAACATCAAGACAATTACTCCCTGCACGGTTTATTAAATGTCACACTACTATTGGCTGTATTTGTGATATAGTCAGTTATAGCCAGGTTTACATTCTTCTGTTGCTGAAAATACAGTAATCTTGAGCACGCATACAGCGCTAACCAGGAAAGTGCAGGTTTACACAAGCAGTTGCTTAGAAAGCTTGACCAATCAGAATTTGATTTGACTTTACCTCAGGCAACAGCAGCGAAGCGCAATGTTTCTCAAGCCTCCGCAACCCGGCCAAGCGCCTGGTAAAGCATCGAACTAACAAAAAGGACCACAGAGTCTAACACAGATTATGAAAATAAAAGTGAGAGGAACTCTATCCCTACCTGGAGAGATGAATTTGACAGGTCATGTTCACAACTCGGTACACTTGCTGTAATGTTACCATAAACACTATAGCTAGCTACAATGCTACCCAGTGTAAGTTTACTTTTCTGCCAGAGATAATCAAGTGTATATGCACTATTAAGTTGTCGTTCGTCATTTAAGACAACATAACAGAAACTTTGACATGTCGCTTGAGCATATACTGTAACTCCTACTGAATTTAAACCAACTGATTTTACAACTAGAAAAGTCGTTAATATTTTTATATTGTGATTTTAAGGAAGTGAGAAGTCTTTCTCTATTACTGCTCGTGTTTATTAGTCAAGGGGACAAGTGCCTTCAGGCAGGATACACTTCTGTACCATGACAAAAACAAATGCCACCAGCAAAACATGAAGGCAAACATGATTTAGACAATATGCTACTCCATAATATATTATTTAATAAAGTCTAATAAATGTAAAATCTAAAAAAATGTTTAAAAAAAAAAGGTAAAATCTAATAAATGTATCCATCCAAGAGAAGTGAGTTGTATTCACATTTTCTTGACAGTATTGTTATACAAACCTCGTGTTATACAAACCGACTCTAATTACATAATAATGCAAACAGATTAGGGCCTTTGACCGCGTAATCGCTCGGTCAGTGCGCGTCAGTACAGTACTATGAAAAGTGTTACCATATCGGCGTGGGGTGAGGGGCCTTGGGAGTGCATACCATCGAACTAAACCATTTTTAAGGAGGGGAGAGGAGATATTTGGGAAACATCTTTGACAAGACTGCTTGTTTTTGTGGTTTTCAGGATACTTGTCGGAAGGACAACCACATGACAACGCTTAATGTCAAGCCCTGATTTAAGTATCATGATATATATGGTTTTGGACATATTGTACTTCCCCATTCCGGGGTGAAATCTCTTCAGGACAGTGCTAAAAGGCATTGTTCATGTGCAGCCTTCCATTCTTCTTTATTTTTCTCCATTAATTATTTCTCAGTTCCATTCTCTCTCCAATGTGTCCTGTTGTGAATATTTCACGAGCTACACATCTGTGTTCTTGTTCTTGTAACATCCACAGAGCAATAAGTGCAGAATGTAAGTTGTATGTCTAAGGTGGCAGGCAACTCTCGCTTATTCAGTACTGTGTGTCTTTATGACACAAATGTGGCAAATCCTGCATTTGTGCTGCATGACAAGACACCTGCAGAAGAATGACTATTTTCCAGCTGATTTTCGGAGGCTATCTAGTTTGGTATAAGATCGTTCTTTATAATGTGTAGTGATTCTACTTTTAAATATCACACACACCAGAGACACAACTAAAAACCTGATATGTGACTTACTTTTTAATATAGGAAAGTGGCTCTTATACATTAATTGATCTGATAGCATCTTCTCATAGAACTCCTCTATAGATGTAATACTGGGTCATGTGACCTTTTATGGAAAACAGACAAATTTTTAAAAGTAAAATTTTAATTTGCCTATTAATAACAGAAATTTCATAGTGCTATGTATTTTACAGTTTCCACATTCCCAAAAAATGCTGTGGATTATAATTCCTTTATGAAAAATGTATACTGTACATGAAAAGTGCTTTAATTAACACAAAGTACAGGTACGTGTCTTTGGATTTTTTTTTAGTTTATACATTACCAAAGAAAATCTGGCAGCATGAATGCAGTGTTTTTGCATTACAGATGTGACATATCAGAAACATTCCATTTCGGACTATAGAGAAATCACAGCTGTGTTATAAAACAACGGAAACTAGAAGAGTTGAATAGAGTGAGAACAAACAAAGATGAACAGAGTTAAGCTGCAGAGTGTTTTATCCGGTGCTCTTGCTTTTATATCTCTATTGTTAAGTTGACATTTGCATGGAATTGCCTGCAGTTATGTAATCTTACATTTCCTCTTCTACATTTGCTTTACTCATCTTGTTTTTCTTATATTTTCCTCTCCAGAGAGGACTTATCTATTTACCAAGCTTACCCATCTGTTGACACTGGCTCGTAAAGCTGTGTACAACTCTGAACTGTAACTCATTTACGTTTGCTTTTACATTTAGTCATCTGGCAGACTTCAATATATGTTGCGGGAATTCCTTTGGTTTGGTCAAATCTTGGATTTTTTTAATGTAAAAAACCCCCAAGTCATTTCCTACAGGAAACCCTGAAAACTGTTGTTCCTAATAACTCCTTTTAAGGTTAACTATAAAGCCTGATAACATCTATTCCATAAACTTCCTTAACTCAATGACTCGGAGATAATGTA
Source organism: Ictalurus punctatus (assembly GCF_001660625.3). NCBI lineage: Eukaryota > Metazoa > Chordata > Actinopteri > Siluriformes > Ictaluridae > Ictalurus > Ictalurus punctatus. The sequence goes on from NC_030433.2 coordinate 16,057,022, forward strand.
GTTACTTTAGGACATGCTAGAAAACATGTACAACATGCAGATAACAGAAAAGCTGTGATGTACAGAAGCTTCAGGCCAGAATGCATGTCACCTACAGGTCTAAGGTTACTGTATTGTCCATGCACTAGCTCACTCCAGAGTGTATCTGCTTAAAGAAAGAACACTAAGCACACCGGTGATGAATATTCAGATGGCTCTGTTCTTTCAACGCAGACTTCCCTCACCGATACACCACGCTCGCTGGAATCGCCTTACTGGGAAATCAATCGTATAGTTTAAGTTTAACCAAATTAACTAGATGGTCTTTACCTTCCACCTTTCCAGACTCGTGTCCAACACACACAGATTCCTGTGATTACATCACAATTCTTTTGCTTGGAAAAATAATTGTGCCCTGTCAAAAATATATTGCTGTAGATTAAATACTAAGGACTTTTAAGGTACAATTAATTATTATACTTTAATTAGAGATTATTCATTTGTAACAAGTCACTGTGAACTTTGTAGATGATGGTTCCCACCCCCATGTCACACATAAGGGTGCTACTAGCATATTATTACACAAATACATTTATACCTCAGCACTGTTGAATTCTTGGTTCTGGACTGGTCAGAAGGAAAGTTTTGATTGGCATATTTTCTGACAAGGTAAAGTCTTCCGGAAGGAGAGCTTTGCATTTTCTTGGTAATATCACAAGATGCAGTTTTTTTTTTTTATCTTATTAAATTCAAGAGAGAAAAAAGAAAGGGTAATAAGGGAACAACCGTTTATAGCTGCTATGACATAAGTGATAACAGGAACTAACTTGTTTCTCAAATGTTCCACAACAATAAATGTAACTAAAAATGGATAAATGCTGTGATGTATTGTCATTTCATACACAAAATAATATAAAAATAAAAAATTTAAATTCAGGACATGATATTATGGAAAACATCAGAGTGGTAACAGTAGCCCTGCGTTGTATCGGGCCACATCACTCCACCTCGTTGTTGATTATTTTCCTCTAACAAGATGCACCATTAGGAGTGGGCGACATGGAAAAAAAATCATATCACAATACTTGAAGACTTTCATCCTCCAGTCTCTGCAAGTGAGTTATAGGAATCAAGCTCTAAGTATTGTACATTTCAGGGTCAGTGGATAACAAGCACCCCACTAATGTCAAGCATTCTGACAAGTATCTAAAGCACTTACTGACCTAAGAATATGCAGTCTCATGACTAACAACGGTTCTGAGTACATACTGTAACACAGTTGAGACACAGCACAAACTGAACCCTGTCTCCATCTTTACACAAGACTAAATGTTATCCTCCTCGGCTAAAGCTATTTCATGAAACTTGTCTATTTATGCAGCATTTATTGTGGCCTTATTTGCCATTTTCTGGTCAGGTGTCACACTGAAAAAGAAAAATGACGTCACAAGACGGAATTCACTTTAAGCATGTTTACATTGTTTCCAAAGACATCTTCATTTTTGGTCAAGTGATAAAAATAAGAAGTGTTAGCTTTATCACAGACACACCAGATGGTCCAGTTACAATCTGTCAGTGCAATCTGACCAGTCAGTTAAATACACGCAGTAAATCTGGTGCTAATGTGATTTCTCTTCATGGAGGAGTGACTGATTGCGTCAAGGATGAAAATAAGGTTCTATGGTTGCTCCGTTTCTGTTGACTTATCAACTGCTTATCTCTCAGTGAGGAGTCTAATCACAGAAAGAAAGGCACTATATTAGGTAAGGTACTGTCTAATCACATAAGCCTACGGAAACTAAATATATACACACAGGCATAATTACTCCCTCAACTGGCCTCAGTGTGCTTTGTGTTGCAATTTATTTATTAAGATTTACAACCCCAATTCCGAAAAAAATTGGGTCAGCATGGAAAATGCTAATAAAAACAAAGAGGAGTGATTTGTAAATGTACTTTGACTTGTATTTAAACAAAAAAACATATAAAACAAGGTATTTGATGTTTTACCTAATCAACTGCATAGTTTTTTGAAGATAAATATTTATTTTGAAATTGATGCATGCAACACATTCCAAAAAAGTTGTGATGGGGCAATCTAGGACTAATAGTAATGTGACAGGTGAGGCAATCGTCTAATCATAGTAAATAAGGAGCCTCCAAAAAAGGCCTAGTCCTTCAAGAGCAAGGATGGGTCGAGGCTCGCCAATCTGCCAACAGATGCATCAGCGAATAATCCAACACTTTGAGAACAATCTTCCCCAAAGACAAATCGGTAGGATTTCGGGCATTTCACCTTCTACAGTGCACAATATAATTGAAAGATTCAAGGAATCCGGTCAAATCTTAGCGAGTAAAGGGAAAGGCTGAAAACCACTTCTGAATGCGCATGATCTCCGTTCCCTCAGACGCCACTGTCTTAAAAACTGTCTTGAGTCTATAATGGATATCCTGACATGGGCTCGGGAATACTCCGGTAAACCTTTGACAGTCAACACCATTCTCCGCTGCATCCACAGATCCACAGCGCCGTCGAAGTCTCTGGGCTCGGTCTCATCTGAGATGGACAGTAGCACAGTGGAATCGTGTTTTGTGGTCCGACGAATCAACATTTTAAATAGTTTTTGGACAAAACAGCCATCCAAGCTGTTATCAGCGTCAGGTCCAAGTCCAGCGTCTGTCATGGTATGGGGGTGTGTCAGTGCCCATGGCATGGGTAACCATCTGTGAGGGCACCATCAATGCAGAAAGATATGTACACAGTTTGGAGCAACATATGCTGCCATCCAGAGCAGGACAACTACAAAATACAGTATATTATATGAATGCTGGCCTCTGAATGTTTGAAACACATAGAGAATTTAGAGCCAAGTGACCACCTTATTCAAATTCTGTGGCAAAACAATTTCTGCCCCATTGAGAGTAATCGATGTCTGTCCTGTTAAGGAAATTCCTGTCATCTGAAACACCATGAGATGTAGCTGAATATTAGTCTTTATATGATAAGCAGAATCCATCTGAAAAGCTCCAGTTTATGTAATTAGATCATCAAACGGTTGAGTCCACTTTTTATTTTTTGCTCGAAACACATCCTAGCAATTCCTGAATTAATAACCCAGCAAATATTTAAGTTCTGTTGAAACTCTGTAGAAGAACAGAATTACAGGGAATGTTTGTGGGGTCACTGGCTGATTAAAATAATGCTTAACTCAAAAGTCAGTCATTTTTCCATTTGTTTGATCATTCTACCGAGTATAAAATAAACTCTAACACCCCCTTCACCAGTCTGCCAGCTTTGACAAGATAAATCACAGATTTCTAGCTCTGGAAACACTTCGCCTTACCTCACTTAGACACAACACGTCAAAAAATTCCAACCCCTCTTTCCCTGTGTGTGAAACGAGCAATGATTAATGGATTTACATTTTGCAGTTCACGGCACAGTGCCCTTAAATTAGTACAACAGAAGGGAAGTCACTTTAATCCCCACTTTAGGAGCTCCTGAACATGAGTCTGTTTTGTTTTGTTGTTTTTTCCCTAATTTTGTGTACTGGTGAATTGTTATAGGATATACAGCTGAAAAGAAAAATGCCAGACATCTCTTCAGGGAGGAAAGCTGCAGCGTTGATGCTCCTGATATTACCAACTGTATGACTGAAGGGCCTGATGAGTCTCATATTCGCATATCATTTTATTTCTCTTTGACATCGCATGAAGTGTAATGCATTCAGGTTATTACTGCAATTTCAATCAAATTATGTTTCATATTAAAGCTCTGAACTGTTCTGATGTCAGGGGTGGTCAGATGATCTGTCCCTTTCAGTACAGACTGTAAATACAGGACTGAATTCAACACAATCATCTGGCTATAATTCAGTGGGGGGAAAAAAGAGGAAAATTTACTGTTATCTCTGCTCTCTAAATAAAAATGTGTGTACCTGATACAGTTCCACTGTAAGTCAGGCTGATCTGTAATTAAAAATCCCTGTGTGAACTAAAAGAGTCCTGCTGAACGAAAGAGGCCGTGGACTTGCTGGTGTGTGTGTGGTGGTGTTTGTGAGAGGCCGCTGGCAAGGCTGCGCACACTCTAGGAATGCTGTTCCTGGCACTTTCACCTCAGTGAGCAGAACCTCAAAAACCCGAACAAAAACAACTTCACCTACATAAATAAACTTAATCTAATTAACAACTCAGTTAAAACAATATCGCCTACAGCTCAGTGCCAGTGTTGGGACAGCAATCATAGAAAGGGAGGGGGAAAGAATAATGCATGTTGTTCTGACAGTAAGAGCCGAGCTGCACTTGTTTTGAAAATGCATTAGTAATTTCCGCGCAGCAGTCAGACACTATTTTGATCAATTGCCACCTACGCATGGACATCTTATTGACATTTGGGCAATGCACATGTTTGGAATTCCTAAAGCATGAATGTGTATGTTCTAAGCTTTCCGCTCCATCTGCTCCTGCTTACCAAGTGAAAATAATACAAGAACTATAGAAATGAAAAGAGGATCGCTTCAGAGAGAAGCCTTTTCATGTCTCCAGCTAGGAGTTCACATAAATTCTACTTTAAAATATGGACCAAATTACAGCTCTCTTACAAAAATCCAGAGAGCCGGGCATTATTGTTTTCTGCCCTTGTTCATATTCATTAGCTATCATAGTTTCTCGATGTTTTATTCCACAACTCGGTGAATGTCTGATAATTTAATGGATTATTTTTTAAACAACTGTTCTAATTACGAGGCAATTATCTGACAGTTGCCACAGTCATCTTCCTCCTTTCACCAGTATATCACAATATCTAGGGCAGTTTTCATTCATGCCAGAGGAATTTCAGGAAAATAGAAGATAAAAGAAACACAGAAGAAAAATTACCAATATATATCCAGACCTGTTTACTCAACCGTATTCATTTTAGTAGTATCAAGCATCAAGCATTGACAAATCGTAAATTCATCAAGCTCCAGGGTGCTGGTTGCTGTGCTCAGAAAGCTCAGATGAGTGTGGTTTACACACAGGTGTAAATACAGGTTTACACAAACTTTTGGCCATGTAGTGTAGATTTATCATTTTTGCTTTAATTTAGGAACTCATCATTCACAGCTTTCTTACTTAGCAAAAACTCAATACTGACTTTCTACATGGTGTCTGGTAACTTGGACAAATTTATTGCGACTTTTGTTAAATCAACAGGTGACCTATTCTCTACAGCAGTCATGATCTCATTTGTGATATCTTCAGGTTAAAATGTTTTGGCTTATTTCCAGCCCAGAATAGCACATACTTGTTGCTGTTCCATGCTGCTTTATTTAAGAATCGGAGACACGCAAAGGGACAACTTTTCAACTTCATAGTGCAACCTGAAAACAGATTTTTGTCCCCCTTGACAATGTTTGCAAACAGTGTGCTTTTCGGTTTTCTCAAAATACAGACACATTTTAAATGGATACTTACAGACAAGAAGTATTTCACTGTTGTGTCAAAATAAATTTTAAAAAAATTCAGAAAACAGGGGAAATAAGAGAATTTTTACCTATTAATTTCATAATAATGGCCTCTCGGGACTCCAATATAATTAAATATTTAATCTAATATATTTATTCTTTCTATATGAATGATGGGTTTCTCACTTTCATCTACACCTTCTTATATTTTCCAGACACAGAAAAGCCAGTATAATGCTCTCGGTGCAGTGTTTTTGATCCTGCACATATTTGTAGGCTTCCATTTGCTCTGTGATCCTGTGAGGCCACATTCCACATTTGTTCCCAAAGCTGAGCGTGTGTGGTGTGGTGAGCTGCCTCGGATATTTCTCTGACCTCCGTGTGAGTGCCATCCTCCAGCCACTCCAGCCCACAGGCGCTCAGCTGTTTCAGGCCATTACGCTGCGGATGAACCACCAGACGCGCTGGTCTCCTGTTGCTCCTAGAGTCAGCACGTTTCATCATGTCCTGACTGTTGTGGTACCCATGTGGATTACTTTGGTGCCCCATGTCTGGGAAGTTCCTCTAGACTATGGGGATGGCATGATGGGAATTTCCTCATACCTGCCTTTCGTATGATCTAAACTAGATCTCATTGTTCTGCTATGACTGTGCTGGCGGCTTTCGGCTTTTTTAAAAGCATCCTGCTGTGGAGACATGCATGCCTTTTTTCACCTCAACACGGTGGCACTGAAAAACAACCACAAAAGATTCGCACAGACACTGATGTGAGGGGAGAGGTTTCACACATGACATTCATTTATCTCTAACACTTACTAAAATCAGAGTCTTCAGGCAGGCAATGGAGTAATCCAGGAGGACCAGCGAGCTTTTCACACAGCCTTGAAGCACATTTGCTCTGAAACCGTGGGAGGGAAAGCAGCTGACACACGGCACCTCTTGGGGAAAATACTTTCAACACTTTCTCTTTTCTCTAACTGCTGATTTATTACCAAATGATGAAGCTTATCAAAACAATGCAACACAACCTACCTGTGACTCTTATATTACAGGTTTCCTGACACTTACACTGTAAAGTGAGGAAACTTAAAAGAACAATTCCACACATATTGGATGCAATATTTGAACTCATAACTTGCAGAGTGTCTGATTTACTGCACAAGGGAGGCCACTTGCATATCTGCTCACATGCCCTTCCACAGAGAACGGGACAATGTTTAAAAGTTAAATATTCATGTACATATATCGGTTTTACAGACATATGGGAAAATTATGTTGCGAAATGTATTTCAATGTATATTAAATGTATGTTGGTATAATAATGGTAGAAAATCTACCTACAAATGTGACGTGTCTGAATCAGCCTCTCAATTTTTTCCAATGTTTTAATACTCCTATGCATGCAGAAAATGGCCGTCTCCCACTTGCACTTCATCTTAAATGACAGAGAGTAATGTTCAATGTTTAGCCTAAGCTGAAACAGTTTCATTACATTACACTTGTCCAACTCCAGCGAATCCTGGCATTGCTTGAATTTGGCATAGAACACTCGATAACATCCAGAGCACCGCTGCTCTTCTTAAAGACATGGCTTTCAAACATGCAGACAATAACAAAGTGCTCTGAATCTCAGCCTTTTTGTCCGAGCATTTGGTTCTGACATGACTTATAAGCATCACCCTCATTCAGATATTACAGAAACCTTAGAATTGATATGATCTATGGATTTGAGAGGATAAGGATTGGGCATATTTTTCTGTCTCTATGTGAATAACCACACTTCACAGCATACGAATTTTTATTTTCTTTTTAAGTCACAGTAGGGGCAAAACTTTAATTATTTGGATTAAAAAAGCAGCTAGAGAAAGACCCTAAACAAGATAAAAGGCACAGATTTACAGTAAGGCTAATTATATGTTGGGTGATTTAAGCCAGTCCTCACACTTGAGTGATCACAGAGAGTGAGCACTTCCTCCAGGTCTACTTACTCCCTTCACGTCACAGCACTAAAAGCTCTACCAGCAAGTGGCCCTTAATCAATCAATCGAGCAAGCAATCAATCAATCACTACATTGCAACATAAAAGGTTGGGGTCACACCCTAAACAAACAAAATAAAATATTACTCCCTCCAGGATTTCGCGATTTTACGATACAAAATCAAGCAAACTCCGTAATATTCTGAAGCGTGTGCAATTTTGGCAATTCAAGTAGTTTTCTGCAAAAAAAGGGACAAAAATCTCAACGAATTGAATGCAAACTTTGAAAGCAAAATCAAAATCGCTGAAGCAAAATCAAGCATTTTAGCCTCAACAATAAATTTAAAAAATCAGCAAAATCCTGTACGGACTGATACAACTGATTATACTAGTTTTAAAGAATTTACAGAGTCGTAAAAAAAAAATGGTGAAATGGCTGTAAATTTTATGTAAACATTTATTTAATAATATGCATGACTATTCACTTGTTCTCTTCTCCGTTTGTCTCATCAAGGTTAAGAGCATTTCTAAAGTGCAAAACTCAAGTCACATCCAATATTTAAAATGACTCACAATTAAGGATCAAATGAATCTCTGGCGTATTATCGAGAATATTTCTTCTGTTTATTTATTTTTCGATACTGAAATCCCGTTTGTGTCTTTCTTCCACGTAGGTACTGTATACATGTATACGCCTAGATCTCAGTTTATTACTCACACTACAAATTACTCAGTGATGAATAAATTGGGAAATGTGTATTGACTAATAGCCTAAAGTCTTGTGATTTTAAGGAGTTTGTTATTTTTTCCGGAAAAAAAAGAAAAAGAAAAGATAAAACATTTTCGTTCAAGGGTTAAATAGGGAAGGGTATATAAATCGACAGAGAATGTAAAACAGATTGACAGTGATGAAGTAATGCAGTTTCATACTGATTTATTATACATTATAAACTGTATTCCTTGAGTTAAGGTACACTGTATCCTCTGTGTAGCCTACATGACCATGAAAGCAAACTAGAGAGACAAGGAATGGTGACGTATATACCCTTCTTCTGAGAGTGAGGGAAAAAGGAACATTACAGTTTAGTACCCCCTTTTCTGAGCGTGAATGAACATCTAAAGGTACAATTTAGTACTTTTTCATTTCCTAAGAGTGCACAACTATCTGGTCATAAGATAAGAACCAGATAAGAGAACTTAAGTGCCGTTTCCTGAAACTGACATTAACATACTTTTCTAATCTCCGAAAAGTAGTACTGACTGGGGGGGGGGGGGGGGGGGGGGGGGGGGGGGGGGCGAAAACGTTAATAATCCCTGAAATGAAAAGTTAACTGGAAAAAGTGACCTTCCTCATATAATACATGTCCGACTGAGGGAGGTTCAGACTCGCCTGTACAGCCAGCATCAGACAAAACCGTTATTCCGCATCAGTAAACCGTTAAAGACTTTTCCTCACGCGCTCAAGTCGAACGTTCTGGAAACCAGCTAACTGATGAGTGTTACACTGAAACACGCAGATCTAACGCGGATTTAGACGCCGCTTTCTCTGACTGGGATGTTAAAACTTTTAAAGCAGAGATTACTTGAGGACTGGAACAACGTTTCGAGCGAGAAGTATAGACTTTCAACCTACACAAACACAATGCTTCGCCAAAATCAATGTACATCTAAATAACTGCTAAACAAACAAGTTATAGGAAAAGAAAACAGTTTTTTTGTTGTTGTTGTTCTTCTTCTTCTTTGAAAAGCAAATCTCAGCGGACGCGAGTCCGAGAAACGACGCCAAACACAAGTTACAAAAAAAAAACCCCAAAAATACTGTCAAACAGTGTAGCTTGAGCTACTTTTATTCGCTTCATACTTTATATTTCAAACGTTCTGCCTGTATTTCCACACACAGCTCTAGATGCTCGGCTTTATTCTCTACTTTAGTTGGCTTAAGAGTATGAAGCAGCCGCTTCCCAAACACGTCGACTACTTTAAGCTTTCCGTGTATATGAGTGGGGGGGGGAATGACCAGAAACAAAAACAACTTGCAACAAATTCCACCAACACTTTGTGGAGAATAAGAATAATAATAAGCCTATGTTAGAAAAAACAAACAAAAACATGACTCACATTGTATGGTGAGGAGAGCCAGAAGACAATATAGCCGCGTTAACGCCATCTTGGTGTGGATGTAATGTGAAGTGTGAGCCGTACATGCGCAAAGTGAAGCGCTGTGGGGAGGATGAGAGAGAGAGAGAGAGAGAGAGAGAGAGAGAGAGAGAGCGCACTTCTGTAGTACCTAGTATGGCAAAAAGAGTACTATGTGCAATCATATGGTAACTATAGAATCCTGTCGTCATGTACTACTTTCACATACTGTTTAGTAGGGCAGTAGGCTACTGTTTTCCCTATTAAGCTGCTCGCGCCTGAAAGAAGGCCAGTCACGTTGTAGTTCCCATGGCTACCGCGTGCATCGCTGATGTCGAGATATCCACACAACGACAGTGTACATGTGAATGTGTGGATGTGTGGCCGCCTGGGAAACTGTTCACACGATCACATTTGGATTATTTTCTGAACTGAAATATGTTTATTTTATTTTTATTTTATTTTATTTTTAATGTAACTAAGCTATAACATTTTAATTCTCGTTACTGCAAAAAGTGAAAAGAGAGACAATTAAACATTCCCCTATTCCTTTGAAAGACTCCCTGGTTACCTCTAGATTTATAAACGAATCTACTTACACTAAAAAAAAAAAAATGCTAGGTTAATTCACTACCCAAACGTTGGGATGAGCCTTTTGGGTCATTTAATTGGGCAATTTTCTCAGTCACTACCTAGTTTTTGGGTAGTTTTGTGTAACCCAGCCGTTGGGTTATTAGCTGGGTCATTTTCTTCAGACAAGATAGGAAAATGTGAGTTAGTATTAAACAGGCAATTGTTATTACATCATAAATGATTACAGCCAATCATATTCCAGTATGCAATGAAGGCCAGTTAACAAGAGAAGACAGTGGAGATTTGGTAGATTTCCAATTTGCATATAGTCAATGTTATAAATTTAAGTAATGAGTCTATGATGACTGATAGAAAGTAAATACTACTATAAAATCATTTACTGTTGATGGTGTGAGCAGCCATGTTGACATGAAGTCATATGCAAAATTACATATGCAAAATTTCTCAAGGCTAAAAAATTATTTTTTAAAAATTACATGGCAAAATTAGTAGACGTTAACATACCTTTCTTACCTGACATTTCTTATAGAAATGTCACCCCAAATTTTATTTAAAAAATAAATAAATAAATAAAAAATTTGTAATCTTATCAAACATCTTAAAACTGTGTAGGAGATTTTAAATAAATAAATAAATAAATAAAATAAACAAACAAACAAATTCTTAGCAATATTAATTAATAGCAAAGTTTCACAGAAAAGCATTAGACAATTAGCCTGCTACCAGAAGAGTGTGATATAGTGTCATAGGCACAAACATGCAGAACCAGTCGTGGCTATTTTTAACTGAAAATTCCTTACAGAAATGTTGCTTGCACTGTCCATCTGTATAATGATCTACTGATTGCTTAATGAATATGATTGCATTGTCAGTACAGATGTCTTGTACATGCAAATGCAATTGATTCTTTCTGTAAAAGGCTTGCTCAAAATTAATTTAGTGCGCTAATCAAAGTGGTTTCTTTTCTCTAAAGCTTACATTTTCTTTTTGTCTCTAAAGCTTACATGCTGCAGGACTCTTTGGGCTTTTTTTATCGTCTAAGAGAAAACTATGGATTTCCTGACGTTTAGATATTGAGTTATTTACTGGAGTGACAAAGTCTCTTGAGGACGTGACAACCATGTCAATCACTGAAAAAAAATGAACATGTCGTTTCCTTTGAAAAAAACAAACAAACAAATAATTTTCACCATACAGTTGAGGTCACAAGTTTATACTGTATATGTCTTACAGAATCTGCTAAATGTTAATAATAATCTAATCCATCTTTTCACACTGAGGATAATTTATGGACTCATACACAATTAAAAAAGCTACAAACATTCACAAGAAGGCAACACGTGCTTTTACATTAAAAGCTAGGGAGTCTAAACTTTTGAACAGTATGATGGGTGTAAATTGCTGGGTTTTTTTTTTGTTTTTTTTTAAAGATCTGCTCTCCATGATTTTTACATGTTTCCAAGAAGACAATATAATAACAATTTACACCGATCATCATGTTAAAAATTTTACGTGCGCTTGGCTCTTAATGTTTTGTGTTGCCTACTTGAGAATAAAGTTCAGCATATGACATCAAGTCAACATAGCTGCTCACACCATGAACAGTAAATGATTTTATAACAGTATTCACTTTAGATCAATCAACATACAGTAGATACCTTAGTTGGATAAACCTATAATACTGACCACACAGTTCTCTGTTTTGAGAAAAATATTTACATTATAAACTTATGATCAGCTGGCTAGCTTGCTAACTAATCACACAAGATCATGGAGATGTCATTTCCCTCCACTTTGTAGCTAAAATTTTTTGAGTTTGAAAATGACATTATTATTGAGTTCACCTCTGAGTTAAACTGTACACAGCACACTACATTTTAGGCAATTACCAAGTGAAGCTAATTATTATGGTATCTAATTTTTTCCCCAATTAGCAAGTGATCTGGCATATATATTGTTCCTTTTCCCAGTTTGCATCTACAAGCCAGTTAACCATATCAATAAAACAACTTCTTGGTCTCAAGGAAACAATATTTGTTAGCCTATGATAGCAAAAAATTATCTTGAGTTGTCTTTTTGTTTAGATTTTTCACATTATATTGTATAATGAATTTATTGTATAATAAAACATTTTTTGGATAATGAATTGCCTCTCTAGACAGCTGCAGTATTTCAGCAGAACTACTGTTGCTCTAAGTAATGGCTTTATAATCACCATCCAACGGAAAGAACAGATGAAGATGAAGCCCTTGTTATTTGTACTGGTGACATCTTGTGCAGATCTGTTGTAATCAAAGAGTGTTATATTCAATATGCTTGAATAAAAGATCATTTGATTAATTAAATGTGTTATACTACACATTGGGGGCTCCAAATACATTCTTCCATTATGATTAGGAATGGTTTCTTCATGTTGCCTGCTATTTGCAATACTGCAACTCTGCTTAAAAAAACAAACAAACAAACAAATAAACAACCAAAAATAATACTATTGATACCAGAAATATTTCCACACATAGATCACAAATTGTGCTGCCATGGTTCTAACTCATTATAGTTTGTTGTTGTTGGGTTTTTTTTTTGTACAACTGAAAACAAGTATTTTTTTTTAGATGTTCACTTAATCAGAATTTTCTCAGAACCTCTCTGCAGAACCATGCAGTTTGGCACAACACTTCAATGTATTCTTAAAATGCTCTACCAAATTCTGCAAACACATCTCAAAATACATTAATTTCACCAAACCTTGTAACAAGAATCCTTTGACATGAATCCTTTACTACTACTACTACTACTACTACTACTACTATTACTACTACTGCATCGACTAATACTAATACTAAAACTAATACTAAAACAACTACTACTATTACTACTACAACTACTACTACTAATACTACTACTACCACTACTACTACTAATAATAATAATACAATAACAACAACAGCAACAACAACTACTACTACTACAACTACTACTAATACTAATACCACATCTAATACTACTACTACTAATACTACACCCAAAACAACTACTACTACTAATATTACTACTAATACTACCTAATACTAATACTAAAACAACCACCTATCTGGTATATGTACTGTATAAATGAGCCAGTGGGCATAGATACTTTAGATATATAGCTAAGGTTGATAAACTGCCAACAGAGTGTAAAATCTACACATGTAGGCAATTTCAGTTCATATTTCACTTGATTCCCCGCCTTGTGCCCCATGCTCCTTGGGATAGGCTCCAGGTTTCCTTTTGAAGGAAGGATAAGCGGTATAGAAGATGGATGGATGGATTTCACTTGATTGTGATCTAGGAATGCATCCATTTTACTGCAATACAAATGATGGTACATACAGTATTTATATCCATAAACACATGGTCCAGCTGAATAACACAATGAACACAATTTCAAGTTAAATATTGAAATAAAGTGTAGTTTATTTCATTTAACTGTCTTGAATGTTGTTTTAGTGACAGATTTTGCTTCAGTCTTCTAAAGAGCTGAACCTAGCTGAACAGAATATTTCAAGATGAGTTTCTCTGTGTAGTCTCTCACAGATTCTCATTTAATAATCAAGCACTGTTCTTCAGGTCATCTACTTACTGAAACGATCATAAACGAAATGATATTTGTAATTCCGCTTTAAGTAATTCTGCTTTATTCATGTTGCATATCAGTTTGCAATTTTGCTTCATGTTGCATAGAAATGTCATGTTTTACAGCAGCTATTAATGTAATAGCTTGTTGTATTAACAAGAAACAAAAACTCTTTCCTGAAGACTCTCCTGTGGCAGCAAACTTATTGATTGCTAAAAAGGCACTCACACTGCAGACTCCTTCCTTAAATGTTTAAATGATCTGTGGTACGCTTCATGTATATGAATTTGGAACTTTTCTTCATGTCATAAAGCATTTTGCAATTTCCATTCATCTTGCTGAGAAATTAGTCGTTTTGTTTCCTGCACATCAATTTGTCATTTTGGTTTAATGCTACATGAAATTTCATTTCATGTCACACAGTAGTTCGTCATTTTGCTTCATGTCTTACATGATTTTTTAAATTTCTCTTCATGTTGCAGAGAAATTATGTACAGTACATCAATTGGTTATTTCGCTTGATGTCACAAAGCAATTCGCAATTCCATTTCATGTTGCATAGTCATTTGTAATTTCACTTTGTTTCATGCATGAATTTGTAATTTCACTTTATATTGCACATGAACTTCATGTTCATAACATTTCTAACTGATCTACATGTCACAAACCATTTTGTAATTTCACTTCATGTCATACACTAAGTTTTCTGCATAGCTGTAATGTTGTCTTTTTCTAATTTTACTTTGTCATAAAGCCTACTTGGGGAAAGGCTACAAAAAAATGAATAAAGATTATATTTAGAACTGTTATGACAATTGTACAATATTGATTATTGGTTATTTGTTGAAGTTGTATATTATCTTAACTCACATTTATTACAAAGGAGATTGTCCATCATCCCATCATCCGTCACTGTATCAAACTTAGACGGTCAGGTGTGTAAAGATGAGTCCTGGGCTGTTTGTGTCGTTTCGGCAGAAACGCAGACCAGATGCATCTCAGTTCCAATTAGGTAACAAGATCTGACAGGCTCAGAGTCGTAGGAGTGAAGGGTCACAGCACACTTCCTGTTCCTTCCAGGACACAGAACTTTCTGCTTCTGCCTCCGTTCATGCACCACCCAGGACTGAAAGAAGCTACAGTGACATTCTATAAATCCCCAGCTTGATTTGTACCGAGAAGTCAATTCCCAAAATGATTTGGAGTGGCAGGATTGTAGGTATAGTAAGCATTTGTAGTTTGTGCTCTTAAGAGGGATTGAGCGTGGCTGAATCAATCAGGAGTAAAGCTCTACGTTGTAACAGATCCAGAAAAGCTATTAGGGAGTAATACGGTGAAATAAGATGGGTTTTTAAACAGAATTAAACCCCTAAAGCTCTTACACAATTTCCTTTTAAAGCCATATAAAGT
The DNA here is from genome assembly GCF_001660625.3 of Ictalurus punctatus. Classification (NCBI taxonomy): domain Eukaryota; kingdom Metazoa; phylum Chordata; class Actinopteri; order Siluriformes; family Ictaluridae; genus Ictalurus; species Ictalurus punctatus. Next base: position 16,072,179 of record NC_030433.2, read on the forward strand.
GAAATTATTCTGGGACTCTGTCATAAAAGTAAACAAAAACAGAATCTAACTATTAGTAAGGGAATTCAGTAAATATTTGTATTAAAAGGACATTCATCCAATTTTATATCACAGCACTGTTCAATTATCAAATCTGTTTGGTCAAAAAGTATTACTTTATTATTTAAAAAAAATAATAAATAAAAATAAAAATAAAAAAGCAGCTCAGACAGGTTTATATTAATTCCCTCGTTTTAAGACATTATGGTTTCTATAGTAACAGATAATTTGCAGGGTCTTGAGTGGTGGACGCTCCACATACTGTAAACAGATTTAATACGTTTTCTGTGAGGAGTCAAAAGAGAGTCTGGTGAGAGAAAAGGTGTTTATGGCTGCTGTAATGTAAATGATTACAGGAATTAACTTGTTTTATGAATCTTCCACTGCATTAAATGCAACTATAAATGGACAAAAAGTATGATGGTATATGAGGAATAGAACACTTTGGGATGTGCTGCTGTTATAGGAAATTGATCAACTGCTTTACTTTATTCTGCCACTTTATAACTCAGATACAAAGTGGAGTTATTTTTAGCACCCTGAAGATGATTATTTTTCTATAACAGCACATCGTGAAGAGTTTTATTCCTTTTATAGTACAGCTGTATGGCAATTCTTTTTCAAAAAGTCATACTTTTGAAAATCAGTTTATATTTACATGAAATGTTATGGAATGTCCATGAAACCAGTTAGTTCCTGTTATCGCTTTTATTATAGCAGCAATAAACCAGTCGCTCCAGGATTTTGCGATCGCAGAAATGAACAGAAAACCAGTCAAACTCCGCAATATTCGGAGGAGCATGCAATTTTTCAAAATTACTGCAGATTTTCCACAGATTTGGGCCAAGATGCATCATGTGACGTCATCACGACGTGCATTCAGCCAAAGCCCTCTTCAGTTCATGTGTGTTCATACACGAACACGGCTCATTTACCAACAAACATCACTGTGACAGGCCATGCAAAACAATTTTGTGCAAATGCAAATTCGCCAATTCACATAGTTTTCCTCAAAGAAAGCGCAAACAACTCCGTAAGTTGCATAGCAAATAAATAAATGAAAAAAAGCTGCAGTAAAATCATGCATTTTTGACCGCAACAATCACAGAAAAACTCTGCGAAATCCTGTATGGACTGAATAAACAGACATTTCTTCACCAGCATCTGGTTTTCTCTCTTTTGAAGTAGAACACAAACACACACACACACACACACACACACACACACACACACACACACACTGAACATGCTGACTATTTCAAGGTGTTGACACTGGAGACTGCTTACAGAATTTAATAAAACAGAATAGTATGCCTTGCCTCTGTATAAATTTGAGCCCAAATAGCCTTTGTCCTATAACACATCCCTCTCATGGCTTTTCCTGGGTCCTGTGTTTACTTGCTTTCATGTATTACTGTCAAATGGATTAACAGATAAACAGACAGATCCCACAGATGCCTGGGAATTTCTGGCACGTGATATAAAGGTGTGCCCATAACCATGTGGTCTCAGCGACTTCAGCACTATCAGGCCTGCGTAGCTCAGCCTCACCCACATGTTCCCCTCTGCCTGCCAAGACCCTGGCATAGACACCGCTCACACATTCACAGCTGCCACAGACCCCTGACATACCAAGCATTCACTGGGTCAGCTGAGCAGGGCAGGGCATTCTGGCAGACACACTGAGATGAGTGTCTGACATGGCATCTCATGCCACCCAACCCGATTCTAATCCTTATGTGCAAGTTAACATCTGCAGAGCATTGAAGAATAAGAAAGAGAGAGTGAGAAAGAGAGAGAGAGAGAGAGAGAGAGAGAGAAAGGTTTCCTGGATGGCTGCCATGCATACAGATGCTTCATATTGTGGCACCTGAGCCTGGTGCAATCATTAAAACCCATTATTAGCCACAGCTAAAACGGATACAGTGCTGTAACCCTGCTACAGCAATGATAATTATCCTAAATTGTATTTATAGCTCTCTATTTTTCATTGCAGGGAGAATTCATACACCTGAGTTGCATGGCAACTGTGCTGAGCAGTAAAGACTGTTGGCTCAAGTATTCACAAAGCTTTTTCTGTGTTTCTGTAAATGTCCTTGACTGCTGGTTACCTAATAAACTCCCCATTCGATAACATGCCTTAAAGTATTGTGTATCTTTAATATGTGCGTAGGCAGAGTATTAAAACTGAGAAGATGTCCTATTCCGTCAGTGGATTTTGCGTGAGCTATATGCATTAGTAAAAACAGAAAGAAGGCATCTGTGTTCGTGCCTGAATAATGTATTGCCATGAACGCCTCTTATCCATTGTTCTTGAGCTCCTAATAGCATTCCAGGCATGTTGTCCAGGTAGCGAGGCCTTTAAGACCACGCCAGCACCCCAAGCTTGGGTCTGCGCCATGTTTCCTCAACAGAATGAAATTCTCAGAACTGTAGTTCAGAGCTGCTCAACAGATGGGGAAACATTCCACACCTGTCTTTCAAAGTGAGCACAAACAAGTAACTTTAATAGTATGCTCATAAAATGTAGAAAAAAACAACAGAAAACATAAACATCTCCAAAACCCCATCCCCCCCCAAAAAAAAAAAAAAAACAAAACAACCAAAAGAACACAACTCTGTCAAGATGGATTTTACACATTAATAGTAATGCCAAAAAGCAGATGTGGGACATAATAATGGACAGTTACATCTGCCTTTAAAGTATCTGCACATTATTTGAGTTTTGCTTTCACCTAATACTTTAGATTTTTACTTGTATTTCAAAAGAAATTCTATATTTTGTACTCATTGTCATGTCAACACCAGAAATGACGTCAGACACCCATTCCAAGAATGCTTTGCAGCCTACAAACATGGCCACCACACCACAGAACACCAATGCTGCATCCCAATTCGCCTATTATCAATCCTAAATAGTATCCAAGATAGAATTAGTGTGTCCCAAATCGTAGTAGGTTAAAATGAGTATCCCAAAGGTACCTGGATGGTCTACTATTTCCGGTAGATTCATGAAGTGTGTATCCATGGACACTTTTTCAGCTAATATTGCGTACAACTCCTTGCGTGAGGCAGGGAGAAAACAGTACATACTTTAAGTGCATATTATAGGTAGGCGAATTGGGACGCAGCAAAAGCCACCATATTCACTGTTATGTTCAAGTTCACCCGATTACTGATTGCACTCACCTGGACTCAATCACACACACACACACACACACACACACATACACACACACACACACACACACACACACACACACACACACACTCGAATGACACAAAGTATAGCTCGGTGTATAAATATGCATTATATATTTGTAGGCTGTGAAGCTTTCTGGGAACTGGAGTCTGACAGTGAGTCTTGACATGGCCTGATGTGTAATTAATTGTAGTTTTAATAATTGTAATAAGTCATGAAGTGAAATTTGTGTGAGAAATTGAATTTTTTTAAAAACAAAAAACATGGAATTCACACTTCTATTCTTTTTTGCTCTGTTCTGTTCTATACTTCTTTATTCTTTTTTGTTCTATTGTATTCTGTTTTGTTCTGTCTATTCTATTTCATTCTGTTCTAGCTTACATATTCTATTCTATTTTGCTCTGTTATGTTCTATACTTTTTTAATGTAGTGTATTCTATTCTGCTCTGTTCTATCCTGTTCTATTCTATCTTACATATTCTATTCTATTCTATTCTATTAATTTTTGCTCTGGTCTGTTCGTTTTTGATCTATTGTATTCTATGTTGTTCTGTTTAGTCTATTCTATTCCATTCTAATCTGTTCTATTCTATTCTGTTCTATTTTGATCTGCTTTGTTTTGCCTTATTCTTTTTTTCTATTCATTTCTATTCATTTCTAATACATTCCATTCTATTCTACTTTGACCTGTTCCATTTTATTTTATTCTGTTCTGTTTTTATTCTTTTATCTATTCAGTTCTATTCTTCTCTAATAGTAATATTCTAATAATTTTTTTTTTATTATAAATAATTCATTCTATTCTATTCTGTTCTATTATATAAAAGGCCATATGTTTTTGACTTAATGTTCACACATATATTGTGTCTCCAACAAATAAAGCTTATCATTATCAACTTTAAACAATGAATTCTAAAGTAATTCAGTACTTTAGAAGAATCAAACACATTCTTGAAGTTAGCACCCTTTTGGCCCAGGTCCCATAATATGCAAATGCTAAACGCATGACCATAATGATATTCCACTGTCCTTTTAATATTCTTTTATGTCTTTTTTTTAGCTCTTGGTTTAAGAGACAAAAACAAATACAAACATAATACATGCAAAGCAGGAAGCTTCAAAGGCAGAGAGCCAAGCAGTCATATTTAATGTGAATATTGCATGTGAATATAGAAATGTGCTTAAAAATCAAGACATGCTACCAGGAGACAAGTAAATGTTTTATGGCTAAGGCTATTGGATTATTTATAATGTTCATCTATTGCTAGAAAATGTCGTCATTCAGAAAGGGAATTAAGGGAATTGTCAGTTTATGAGAAATCTGCTACAGTGTAATCCCTCTCAACTCATAATGATTTAAATGTTTTACAAAAGCTCAAAAAGAATGCGTATTATGCACATTTAAGTCTTTCACATGTTCAAAGTCTTAATCCTTTTTCATGAATACTTAAATCATCCCATATTTTCTTCAGCCCACTCTTAGAGTTAGAGAAACATGTATGGTGCTTTAATGTCTCTTTGATTATGAATGTCATCTTTTGGTGCATGCAGTATGATGTGCTCTTTTAAAATCTTCCTCCTTTCTTCTTTTCCCTGCAAAGAACAAGTTTAGATAAAGTTCATGTGCAAATTTATGACAGATAGTTCAATGTGTGAGAACAGCGCTAGACAGAACTGAATCTTTCACTGTCTGTTGAGCAAGTGTGGATGGTGCGATTATGATTTTCGCTCCCCATTTCACAATCTGATAATGCACATAGCATTACGAAGATATTAGTCTCTAATATCTAATACTCTCACTTGTTTTGAGTAAATTCCAATCCAAAGTTGGTTATAGTGCCATGACTGTCTCTTTACACGACTGTCCCAGAGTACCAGAACAGTGACACATAGATCATGGATGCCTTTCAGTTCTTTGCAGAGGTGCGACCATGTAATTGTTTTGCAAGTTCCAAGTAAGTTTCAAGTCAAGTCCCAAGTCAAGACAGGCAACTTCCAAGTCAAGTCTGAAGTCAAGACTGATAAGTCCAAGTCAAGTTACAAGTTACAAGTCCTAAACAAGTCATAAAGTGCCATTTAGCAAATTTAATGCCAGAGTAATAATTGTTATAGTAAAATTTCACAAAGTATGTAGGCTTTTTAAAATTGGTGTCCATCACTTTCTAGATAAACTTTATAATGCAATGGAAATATATGAGAGATGAGGTGTAGACTATTCCCATTACGTTTACGCATCTGTCTCAGTTGAATTTGGCTTTGCCTTTGGATTTGTTTTGTGCAACATCAAATGCAGAACACAATTTGAAGTTGTTGCTTTTGCATCTGATTTTCTTGAACCACAGGTTCTACATGTTGTTGCAATTTTGTTGTTGCAAATGATACAATTATTGTAGATGAAAGCTGCCATCTTTGGGAGTATGGCTTCCACAAAGTGCCTCTGTCATTTGTGAATGAGCGGTCTTTCAACTTTGTCATTGTCTAGTCTAAGCTGATTGGGTGTCTGACTAGTTAAATGTTGATCTTGGAAATGTAGATTGATTCTGATTTGCCGAAATGTAAGTGTTTGTTGGGTAAAAAAAAAAATTGTTGTTTTACTGCACACTTTTAAGTGAATTATATTTCGTTTTTGGTTTTGAAAATGTAAGTCAGTCCAAGTGAAGTCCGTGACGTCAAAGTCAACGATCAGTTACAAATTTCAAGTTGAGTCGAAAGCAAGAAAATTTGTGATGAGTCCACAACATTGGTTGTTTCGTAAGAAAAATTTGGATTTTTCCCATTACTCGACAAATATCTGGATGTTAGCAACCCCCAGTTTGTCAATGTGACCTTGTCCTTCCTTCCATAATAAAACTACAGTATAAATCCATAAAAGACAAATTGGTACACTGCTGCATTGCTCATGTTTTTATTGCAATAAAAGAGCATTCATACACCACGGAAATTGAAAATTTTAAATGTTTTAGATATTTTGGCTCTGGTATTTCTCGCCATAACAAATCTGAGTTTCTTATTTTGATGTTTGTAAACTACAGGTGTTGTATTGATTTACTGTTCCCCTTAGAGGAAAAGTCTTTCCACTGAATAACCAACATCACAGTATCTTATATAATCCTGTGGCACAATATGAAGCCAAGACAACACTGACAGTTCTATCACCGTGCGTTTATGACAATGACAATTGGCTCCCATCAGGAGGAGGAATTTAAGGAGGCTGGATTTGTGATCATACAGTCTACCTGTGTCTTACATAGTGTGACATAATACCAATAACTTCTCAATGGAATGATGAAAATATAGCACCAACCTACAAATTAGCAGCAGAATCATTTAAAACATTATACAAATCCTCCAATATAAACCCTATTAATGGGTTTTATGGCAGAGTTTTCCTTTAACGTCAGTACTCAACCAAAGAGCTGCTTCTCTACTGCCAGCAGGCACACTCTGAACAAATCATTCTGACAGCAGTGGAATTTGGGCAAAACACACTGATTTGCACTTTCAATCGTCTACTAGCCTGTGCTGCTCCGTGTGATAATGTGTATCATTTTCTTGCAGTGCTTTATGATTTAAAAGCTTTGTAACATAACTAGCTGTGACAGTTGCCTCTGACTGTAACAGAATCCTTACAAAAATAGTATTTATTACATAAGTTTCAGTACTTTATAATTTTGTGTAGATATTGTTGTCTGAAGAGATAAATAACTCCAGGACGGATTATCAGATTATGGGGGCCGAGAGGGGTCACAGGGGATCCGGAGTCTATACTGGGAACACTGGGTGGCTAAAGGCAATGTGCCCTGGATGGGATGCCAGTCCATCGTAAGGCATCATGCACACACATTCACACCATCATTCACACCTAGGGGCAGTTTATTTTAGCCAGTCCACATACCTGCATGGCATGTTTTTGGGAGGTGGAAAGAAACTGCAGAAACCAACGGAAACCCACACAGACACTGGGAGATCATTTGAAATTCAACACAGACAGTAAGCCGAGTTCAGGATCAGACCGGTGAACCTGGAGCTATGTGGTGCTACCCACTGTGCCACATGACCCCATGACCCATTATCAAAATCATTGTATTTATTATTCAGTTTTTACAAATATTCACTTGTATGTAACTTAAATTGAATGGGTTTAATCCAAACTTTGAACCTAACTGCTGGAAATTTCTGTCATTAAAAAGCTCTATGGCTCCAATAAATACCCATATATATATTTTGTCCCACAGATGGAGGTCTCTCAAACCTGGTTAATCAGTGCCATCTAGTGGTAGTTATGGCTCCTAAGGTTCTCAAATTAGGTTGTTACAGTAAGAGGGATTTTCAACACCATTCAAGACAATGGTTCTCAACTCCTGTATACCCACTAATAGAAAACATTTCAAGATTTCCTTTCTCACAAAATACCTTATCCAGCTCATAGAGAGCTTCATAATTAATTCCTGAGCTGGAGCAGGACTAGAACTGACAATTCTGCATATAATACAGTTTGCTTATAATATTAGCAATTTTTTTCCTCAGATATCATGTAATTTATTTCATTATTCAATCCAACTCACTTCAATTCAATTTAGTTCGGTTCAATTCAATGGCATGACTGTTTTAGCAGTTAAAGTATTGCCAAATCATTTACATGGCAACGATGTAAAAAAAAAAAAATTAAATAAATAAATAAATAAATAAATCATAAGGAAAGAAAAGAAAAAATTCTGTACAAAAATTAATGTACATTTAAAAACAATCAGTACACAGTACTATATGTGTGTGTGTGTGTGTGTGTGTGTGTGTGTGTGTGTGTGTGTGTGTGTGTGTGTGTGTGTGTGTGTGTGTGATCCTCAGACTGTTAAAGGCTGATATGCACTGAGCTGTGTGTTTATAATAACAAAATTAAATGTCATCCAAAAAGCAGCTGGCACTCTAAAACAGATTTTTCTAGATTGGCTTCATCAATATTATTGTTACCACACAACTGAAACGTTTTTGTCATTAGCCAGCTGACTGAATACTGATCTTGGATTTAAAGAATTCCCCACCCCAAAATATATGTAGCTGATCAGCTACATATATTATTTTCTGCACTGGAGCTATGGAAGTAATGTTGCTTACAGGTAAAGAAAGCTCATGGCCTCTAGCTTAGTGGTTTCCCATCAATCATTCGCTCACATGAATCATTCATTCACAAGGAATCACACACTCACAGCAAACTTATTTAAGTTAAACATTTTTGCTTAGACTGTATATCACAATGTTACCTATAAAGATGGACAGACTTCACATAAATAATAATTTAAAAAAAACAAAAACAACAACAACAACAAAAAATACAGCAGTAACAGCTGTTTTACAGCCTTTCTTTGTCAGGACATAGTTTGGTATCAGTACACACAAGTATCAGGCTCAGGTTGGTGGTGAGGATGAATTTGCTCTTTTATTTTGCAACAGTTTTAACGGCATTAAGGGACAAGTGTTTGATGGCACAATGCAAAACAGAAGGCTTTAAGCTTCAAGAGTATCCTTCAGAGGAAGAAGTGGTGAATATTCAGTAGTGGAAATCTTTACCCAGCTCTGTTTTACTGTGGAAAGTAAACTGCACTGTCGATGAATAATTTCTAACCAGTGCCACTTTTTGTCTACTCATAATGAGTTATAAGCAGGTAAGAAGCTCCTTAGAAAGCACTGACCTAAAAAGACTCAGGCAGAAAACACTATTTTATCTTCAAATTCATTAGCAATCATTACTCCAAAGGCCCACTAGATACACTGCATTAACCCCTTTAGGCACTGGCTTAAAAATCTTTAGTGTGAGGTGAGAAAAGACATGTGTCTGAGACCCTAGAGGACAGATGTGTGGGTTTGACTTCTACAGATATAAAGGGATATCAAGGATGTGAAGGCTACAGAAGTCATCAGCTTTAGGATAAGAGATTGCATCACCGTGCTGTGCATCTATTGGAGCGTGTAAAAATAATCAGTGCTAATGAAATTGGTGCAAAGTCACATTTCTATGTGACTAGAATAGAAGATGATGTGTGAGAACAGCACACAGATTGCCATGACGTCAGTGTGTCACATTTTCTCTGGTGTTACGAGAGGTGTAATGAGCTTTATTTACATGCAAGAAAACCCGAACTTTGTTTGAAGCTCGTGTATTCATTCTGAAAGTGAAAGGCTTTGGCTAGTATCTATGGCTATTTGATTTCTACCCATTTTAGCAAAAGATCCCGTTCGATTGACCATATACAAAAGTAACCATATAACACCATATACAAATTAACCATTTACGTGTTGTCTTAATATCAGTCATTATACGTATACACTCACCAGAACACATGCATACCTGTTTATTGCTCCAATTATCTGCACAATGCATAAAATTACGCAGTGACTTTGACAGTGACATGGTTGTTGGTGCCAGGCAGGCTGGTTTGAGTATTTCAGAAACTAGTGGTCCTGGGATTTTCACACATAACAGTCTCTAAAGTTTGCACAGAATGGTGTGAAAAACGAAAAAAACATGCAGAAAGTGGCTGTTGTTCGAGCGGAAACACCGTGTTGATGAGAGAGGTGAGGGGAAGGCTTAAGGAATAACAGGAAAGCTACAGTAACTCAAATAACAACTCTTTACAACCATAAGTCCAAGAAAATCAGACTAAATGTATTTTGTGATTACTAAATATTTATTATATCCTACAGTTTCAATATGATCACAGCTTGTCTAATACTTAAACAGTGTCAAAAGCATGTGAAGAGATAAAGGTTGTGTTCTGAATTATGCAGTGATCTGCTGAAACAGAGGGGTCTTCCTTAGCAGAACTAACACACGTTGCCAGGTGATTCATTCCCACGAGTTGCTATTATGAGGACCAACATGCAGGGGCATCCCCAAGGACAGCATATCTTACAAACTGCATTAAGCCCATGGTTACTACAGAGTGGTAAAAAATAAAGCCGAGGCATTTACCACATGAACTTTTTGTTCTTCAGAATAACTCTGTGGGTGGCTGTGGCTCGGGTGGTAGATTATATTCATGAAAATGATCATTTGCATTGAATTCTGATAATGTTGCTAACACTACTGTAGTAACCGTTTTGAACTAGAAAGTGGAATTTAATGTGGTGAACACGGACAAATGGAGTGATGCACACAATGAAACATGGTAAATGGTCTGCACTTATATAGCGCTTTTATCCAAAGCGCTTTACACTGTGTCTCATTCACCCTTTCATACACCAATGGTAGCAGAGCTGCCATGCAAGGCGCTACCTTGCCATCAGGAACAACTTGGGTTCAGTGTTTTGCCCAAGTACACTTCGGTATATGGAGTCATGTGGGCTGGGAATCAAACCGCCAACCCTACGATTAATGGACAACCTGCTCTACCATCTGAGCCACAGCAGCCCGCATCCCAGTGTGTAGGAAACATCCCAGTGTGTAGGAAATATAAATACTCTTGGAATGCCACTTGACTAATCAAATTATCGGACCAGAACTAACTGTTGTGTCATAAATGGGTAGGACTTCAGGTGTGACCAAGAGCAAAATAATAAACAAAATCACAGGCAAACTTTTCCAGAACCTTTGCAGAAGTAAATTTCTTATAAAAGCAAAAGAATCATTACCAGTCAGCCTTACCAATCTCCCTAACTAACCCAACAACATAGACAAACCCCAAACCTCCAGCATAAATGCCAGTTACATCCTACTCCTGGTGGTACTCAACTGAAGGAATAGAAAACAAAACAAAAACAAAACATACAAGTAGCATTTACAAAATATATAACAACCAAAAACCAGGCTAACAATGTCCAAAGGGGCATTACATTTGGTCTGACCACTTGAAAAATGTAAAATGTAATGAAAAAGTAGCTAAATGTCTTTATCAGGTGTCTCTTTTATTGCTGCAGGTGTCAGTTCATGGTAAGGGGAGAAGTATGTTGGATTTTTTCCTGAACTTTTCCTTCAAAAGTTTTTTCTTTTTCCTAAACTAAATATTGAATCATAACTACCTAGGCTATCAAATACCCACAGATCTGATTTTCCCCAATACCTCATGTTCTTTTAACCAGGCCAGATAGCACAAGACTATCCTGTTTCATTTATTAACTCACACTGGCTGTGACGAACAAGCTGGAAACCATGGCAACTGCGTGGCAGGAGCAAGCTGCCGTAATTCAGATGTGCGTGCACAATGACGGCCAGATTGATTCATGGCTGTGATTCATGTCCAGCAGGCTCTTGATTCCAGCACCTCCTCTTGACATGAGGAGGGCCTTGTGGTGACTCACGCCAGTCTGGGAGAGGGCCATAAAGATAAGTACAGTACTCCACCTCTCTCCCCACGAAAGAGTGACAAGTTGTGACTCACTACGTGGAGTGTAGTACGAATTGTTCCCAGGCTGTACCTTCCCTCGAAGGCTGATTTAAACAGTGATGAGACGGCAGGCCTATGCATGAGATGAGGAATCAGCATGTGGGTGTGGTGTGGGCTGGGATGTGGGTGGCAACTGAGAGGAACATGTCATGTTCAGTGACAGCCTTGAGGAGCAAAGTGTTCTGCTTTATGTTATTTGGACAAACTTTAAAGGTCATTGGTGATGTCTGCTTGTTCCCATTCCGATCTCTATTATCCCCCGAAGACAAGACAATAGAGCCTTAATTTTGGGCTTTTCCCCATGCTCGATGCCTAAACTTTATTTTATTACTTTCAGAGTGTGCTTGATTATGATTATTTCACAGCATAAAGAGTTGGAGGTTGTGTGCTTTCATGAGTGGGTAGTATTTATGATATGGGTTCACAAAGTTGCAATTTGTGGAAAATAATGTATAATTTATCTCAATATGCAATTGAATTTGCTTTAATTATTCCTGCTGAGAAACTCATAGTAGAACATAATTAGAATTTAACCGCCCATGTTAAAAATATATAAGGCAGTGGTTCTATGCTATGCCGGAGAGGTATGTCTTGTGGCACAAAAGTGTCCCTCCTATGAAAATTATGGAAGTGAGTGATCCAAAATACACCTGATAGTCCAGAAGATCAATTGATTTAAACGGGTGGAATCAGGTGTAGCTCCTGCTTGGTTGAAATGAAAACCTGCACCCACACTGGCCCTTTGCAGATAAGATTACAGTATAACGTGCTAAAGACAATTCTTCCCCACGACCTTCAGTAAGTGAAACCAGTGGATCCATGATAAGTATATTACACTCTCAGGGAATGCATATTTCATTTTTATGGATCAATGATCTTTAACACATTACCGATAAACCTTCGTCAGGCTTCATCTTCATTTTCACGCAAAAACAACAACAACATCATCAACAACAACAAAACAATCGCTTTTATTTTTTTTTACTTGCCTTACTTTCATTTCCATTTGACTTTTATATTACCTTTACATGATTATATTTACAATATTGTACTTTTAATACATGTTTACCAACCTCATTATTATTATTATTATCCATCCATCTTCCATACCGCTTATCCTGCACATGACCTGAGTGTATCCCAGGGAACTCAGGGCACAAGGTGGAGGACACCCTGGATGGGGTGCCAATCCATTGCAGGGCACAATAGCACACACATTGACACACTACGGACAATTTGGTAATGCAAATCACCCTACAACGTATGTCTTTGGACTCAGGGAGGAAACCAGAGTACCAGGAGAAACCCCCGAAGCACAGGGAGAACATGTAAACTTATACAGGGTGGTGGCAGGATTCGACCCCCCACCCCCGGAGGTAGGAGGCAAATGTGTTGTTGTTATTGTTGTTGATGTTGTTGTTGTATTTGCAGTATAATAACAGACATTTTCTGAAAAATTTAGAGCAGGAATCATTTTAAATTATAATTTACTGTATCTAGGATACCTGGCACAAATTGTCCTTTATGAACATTTAATTTAAAAATTAAAAATTTTGCAGTTTGCAAACGTCCGATGGACTCAACAGGGCATTAAACACGTTGTAATATTTCAAGTGACTTATTTCTATCTAGAATGTTGCATGTTACTGTATGTGTTTTAAAAGTAAGTAAAGTAATTTCCTTCAATATTAGTATATTCATATCAGTCTGTCTCATGTGTCTATGCTCCTCAGTTACGAATCAATAAACACTCAAAGTACATTATAATGTTCTCATTCATATCATTGTTTATGACCAGCATGCCATCTAATTTTCACTGGACTACATAGCAGGGGTCAGTGTGTTGATGTGCTCTTCCTGATGGCTCACCACTGCGAGAAGCGATATGAACATACCCACTACGGTCAGTCAGTGAGTCACAAAGACCCCCTGGCTGTGTCCAGACCAGCGGTGTTCATATCACTCTATAAACCTCATTTACCTTCATTCACCAAACTTTGGCTTTGGCTTTTAGGGTAAATTATATTTACATTATTGTCTGATCTATTCCTCTATGACGTTTTCGGTTAGTGCTGATTTATATGTATATAGTAAAGAGTTTAGTTCCAACGCAATTTGGCAGTAGCACTCAAAAGACATTAGCATAAATGTGATCTGCATCTGTAATCCATCTCCTAGTTTCATATTCATCATCTACAATATTCAGCAGTTTCTCCTTTATCACCTGATCTTTCCTACTGCATCCAGCGACTGTAATCCATGTGGGCAGGTTTATGATTACATTCTTAGCACTAATCAGAGTTGCAGCGCATATTCTATTTCCTACTATGGACTGACTCTCCACTCCGAGTGTATAATCCTTTCTCTGATGTATAACCACAATAGCTCATTTTGCACAACTGACAGAGTAATATTTGCAGCTTGCTTACTGGAGCCGGCGGAGCCCTTAGGGAGGTATCAAGCAGCCTTGTTTATATTCAGAGCTGTGATTTAGATTTGCGTGAGGATCATGGGAGATGAAGCAGGCCATGGTATAATGACCAAGTGGGCAATTTGGCTATGAGGGTGAGGCGCATCTGTTTCAGAAAATAAGGCCAGTGAAGAAAATAGTCAGCTGGTCAAGTAGTTGAGACTCATCCAAGAAGTTTGAACAGATGATGCAGAATCGTTATTAAGGTAACTGCATTAAGAAAAGAAAATTAAGGGAAAGTGAAAAGCTTGTAAAGGACACAATCCCTGATACAGAGATAAAGGTAAACACTGTCCAGGGATGTACCACCCTACCAGGCAGCCATATTTTTGGTCTATTTTTCCCCCCTTGTATACCAGAGACCAGTCATGACAACAGAGCTTTCAAACTGTGCCTATTCTCATTGTCTCATCTGCAAAAGCAGCCTTGTGTTTACTTTGGCATTAATCTGCAGTGCTAATTCCCCCTACTTTCTCCATTGTGTTCCATCTGAAGTGGAGCTTGTACTGACCCCTTTTTTGCAAATTTACACTGGACAGGATGTTCAGCAACCTCACAAACACTGATCAGGTTGCCAATAGAAGCGATTTCTTTTCATTTGACTTTTCTTAAGAGGTCTGTTAGCTTTATAAGACGACTATCATTTGGCCAATCCTGCGTAATTATCAGACACAGAAAGAGCAATTAAGAAAGACGCAGAGCTCAAACAAGCCTGAACAAACAGGAGTAATTAGGCATATGAAGGCAATCACTGTGTGAGAAGTAGAAATGGCTGTTTGTGAAGTGGGTCAGAGGACTGCTTCGAAAACATTTATCATCTCATGGTTCAGTTACACAAGTAAATGTGGAATAATTTGATAATAATTTTAGTTTCTGATTGTAATAAGCATAAGGCACACAACATGGCTATTTATAAAGCGATGATTTGGCTTTATGTTGAACCAAAGCAGGATGTACTCAATGTACTCACTAAGCAGAAAAGTCCTGAAGTCATCTTTAATGATTTCCATCTACAAACTGTACTGGATTCAGATACAATTTTATTCAGAAACTTCCATAAAATCTTATTTTTTAGAACCTATGCATGTTTTAGTGGAGAGAACAAACTAACCAAAACATGAAAAAATTAACACTCAAAATGTGCACTGTAAAGTTAATATCTTAGTCTTGAATATAGTCACATTTATCTACAACTCCAATTCCGAAAAATTTGGAACAGTATGGAAAATGCTAATAAAAACAAAGAGGAGTGGTTTGTAAATGTGCTTTGACTTGTATTTAAAAATATAAATGTATAAAGACAAGGTATTTGATGTTTTACCTAATAAACTGCATCGTTTTTCAAGATAAATGTTTATTTTGAAATTGATGCTTGCAACATGTTCCATAAAAGTTTGGATAGGGGTAATTTAGGTCTAATAGCGATGTGACAAGCTGAAATAAGAAGGTGATGTGAAACAGGTGAGGCAATCGTCTAATCATAGTATATAAGAAGCCTCCAAAAAAGCCCTAGTCCTTCAAGAGCAATGATGGGTTGAGGCTCGCCAATTTGCCAACAGATGCATCAGCGAATAATCCAACACTTTGAGAATAACATTCCCCAAAGAGGATTCGGTAGGATTTTGGGCATTTCACCTTCTACAGTGCACAATATCATTAAAAGATTCAAAAAGTTTATTCAAATCTCGGGCAAGGCTGAAAACCACTTCTGAATGCGTGTGATCTCTGATCGTGGGAATACTTCAGGAATACTGTGGTAAACCTTTGTTAGTCAACACCATTCGCTGCTGCATCCACAGATGCAAGTTAAGGCCATACTATGCAAAGCAGAAACCATACATCAACACTGTCCAGAAGTGCCCCCGACTTCTCTGGGCTCGGCCTCATCTGAGATGGACAGTAGCACAGTGGAATTGTGTTTTGTGGTCCGGCGAGTCAACATTTCAAATAGTTTTTGGACAAAACAGCCGTCATATTCTCCAGGTCAAAGAGGAAAAGGACCATCCAAGCTGTTATCAGTGTCAGGTCCAAGATACATATGCTGCCATCCAGAGCAGGACAACGTCAAACCACATACTGCCCGGATAAGCAGAGAGTACAGGTGCTAGCATGGCCTGCCTGCAGTCCTGACCTGTCTCCGATTGAGAATGTGTGGTGCATTATGAAGCGCAAAATAAGGCAACAAAAGCTCTGTACAGTTGCGCAGCTAAAGAATGCATGATGGATGAATGGGGGGAAATTCCGCTTGCTAAACTTAACCATCTGGTGTCTTCATCACCCCAACGCTTAATAAGTGTTATTAAAAGAAAAGGTGATGTTACACAGTGGTAATCCGTGAACTTTTTTGGAGTGTGTTGCAGTCATCAGATTTGAAATGAGTGTATATTTTCAAAAATAAATTATATTCACAAAGAAAAACATCAGATAATGAGTTAATAATGTGTTTTCAATATAGTACAGGGTGAATTGAATTTTCAAATGACTATTTTTGTGTGTTTTTTTTTGCATTTCCCATACTGTCCCAACTTTGTTTTGGAATTGGGGTTATAGTATTTCCTATTATATGGTTAAACAAAGATTAATAAACTAGTTTCTTGACATTTTTAAAGCTAATTTCTTGCTTCAAAATTGTCTTCTTCTATTGGCAGATGATTTTTGTTTTTTCCCAAAAGAAATGCTTAAAATTATTGCAAATTATCTGCCAATAGAACAAGACTATTCCAAGTTTGAAATTAGTACAAATAGGTTTAACATCCAGATACCCTCTCTTCTAAGATTTTTTATTTTAAATTTTTTTGCAGGATACTATGGGTGCAAATGTTACAAGTTGATTGAACTGATTTAATATCTTGGCCACATATAGTGCTGCTTACAAAAACATCTTTTCATGGCCTGTCAGGCAAACATCTAGTGCAACTAATCTCTCTCAGCTGTATGCCGTTTGGTGTTGTTTGTACTTGATAGTGGTGCATTCTCACTGGAGCACTTTCAGATCATCTGCAAATAAATAAATAAATAAATCTGTCATTGTTAGGATTAGGATATGCTGTATTCTTCTGTCTTGTCAACTTTAGTTTTATAGGCTGGCAGCCAAATTATTGTGGGTGGAATCCAGATTGCTAAATTAAGACAAATGAATGTGATCACGACTAGGACTATTTATGACAATCAGCCTTAATATATTCTCAATATATTTGAGTTGTGTTGTGTTGGATTTAAAAAAAAAAAAAAAAGGAAATCTTTTCCTTTGTGTTCTCTTTATATCATCATATTAGCTCAAACATTCTTAATGTTTGGACTCATTTTTTTTTAAAAAAAACTTGATTTCTATTATGCAATAGTTAGCTTACTGCATTTCAACTGCGTGGTCTGTCTGCTTTTTTTGACCGATTTTTTGAGGGATTAAAGATAAGTTTTTGTTTTAATAGATATGGTCAAGGCCAAAAATGTCACTGGAACACTTTATGGTTAGAAGATGGAAATTTAAAATAGGAACTTCTCACGTCTCCAGATTTTCTTCCCATTCAGGTAGCAGGGTCTTTTTTAATGCCATGTTTGGCAGAGACTGATCTCTGGGTTATTGTTTTTAACCAAGCACCTCACAGAAAAGTCATTGACATTTACGTGCTTAAAAATCCAATCAACACCGATGTGCCTGATAGACTCAGTACCATGTCAGTGTCATTGCTGTGCCGAGAATTAACCGCTACCCGAATAATATCTAGTCAGTGGTGATTCTATAGTGGTCTCTTTCCACTGATAGGTGGAGTAAAGGGTGGAGGACAAACTCATACAATCAGTAATTGTATACAGTATATACAAAGTTATACTGTATATATGATGACAGTGACAGCTAGTGGTGATACAGGTTAGGAGAGCTAAAATATAATATCAGTCAGCAGGAATGATAAATGAAACTAGGGTTTAGCAATGCATTATTTCACAAAGTCTTAACTGCATAATAAGAATGATGTACATAAAAGATGATAACGTGCCCTCTAGGATGCCCTTACAGTAGAGGAAATGTGATTAAGTACCCTAATGATGCTCTTCAAATGGAAAAAGGGTGCTGCTATGTGCGAGAATATTTGATGACGTGCCCTTAAGCATGCCACTACATGTGGGAAATATGATGAAGTGTCTTCTAAGGTTCCCTTCCAGGAGAGGATACATGTTGTATTGTCCTCTAGGGTGCCCTTCAAGTGGAGAATATGTGAATCAGTGCCCTACACAGTTCCCCTACATCCAAAAAAATATGATGAAGTGCCCTCTTGGGTGCCCTTACAGTCGGGAAAATGAGATGTAGTGCCCTATATGGTTCTTCTACATGTGAGAAAATTAGGTGGAGGGCCTGCTAGGTGCTCCTATGTGCCTTGATAGTAGAAAAAACATGAGTTGATGTTCTCCAGGTGACACTGCTTTTTTTAAGCTGTGTGTAGGCCCCCCTCCAAACAGCCTATGTCTGCCCTGCCAATAGGTGTATAGTGGCACACATTACATAATTAATTTTGAGCATGCCATATTGTCAGCATTATGCCTGTACATGTTTTGAATGCATTACATTCTGACCTGCTTGTTACAGCTACTGTATGTTGTTTTCATTTTCATTAGATGTACGACAGCCTCTCTTGTATCATTTGTTTGGTTTGCTTGGACCAAAGCCATCACCTATGGCTGGACATATGGGCCATAGTGGAGTCAGATATCTTAATGGAGGCTTGTTGTGTCTTGGGATAATCCTTTAAGTACTGTTTGTTTTCTGCCTAATTAAACAGAGTGATGGTACTCTGCCTCTGATGTTAGTGAGCTTGACTCACCTTCAGCCTCTTAGTGTCCTCCATATTGTTAACTGCCTCTTCCTCTTTGAATCTCAGTGGGAATCGACTCATGTGTCTAATATTTTTCTCAGTCTCTTTCTTCTCCTGGTTTGTACATGAACTGCCTTGATTAAGGTGTCTAGTACCAAACACGTTAATATACAGTTACCATCCACTTTATGAGGAGCACCTGTACACCTGCACATTCATGCCGTTATCTAATCAGCCAATCTTGTTTACTGCATAAAATCATGCAGATACATGTGAAGAGCAAAATGAAGGAAAATTGTGATCTCCGTGACTTTGATCAGTGCATGGATCTCGGTATCAGATGGGCTGGTTTGAATATTTCATAAACTGGGATTTCATAAACTGGGACTCTCCTGGGATTTTCACACACAATATTGAGTGAGCAAAATTTCTGTGGGTGGAAATGCCTGGCTGATAAGAGAGGTCAGAGGAAAATGGCCACATTGATTCCAGCTGGCAGGAAGGATATAATAACTCAGTAATCACTCTTTCTCAGAAGGATACATAGTGTCAGTTAAGAACAAAATTCTGAGGCTATCCTGGGCAAATGCTCATCCAAGTTGGACAAAAGAAGATTTTTCCAGTCTTCAACTGTCCAGTTTGGTCGAGTCTGTGCCAATGATAGCCTCGGATTCTTGTTCTTCTCAGATTCTTGTTCTGACAGGAATGGAACCTGATGAGATCCTTTTCTGTTCACCACAATTGTAAAGAGTGTTTATGTGAATAACTATAGACGTCCTGTCAACTCAAACCTGTCTGGTCATTCTCCTCTGATCTCTTTCAGCAACAAAGTGTTTCAGTCATGGGATTTTTAAAAAAATTTTTTACTTATGTGTAAAGCTAGCTCCATCAAACCACTTCAAATGATTCAGAATGCAGCATCACGCCTTGTCTTCAACCAGCCCAAGAGAACCGATGTCACACCCCTCTTCATCTCCCTCCACTGACTTCCTGTGGCCGCCTGCATCAAATTCAAGGCCTTGATGCTCACCTACAAGACCTTGTCTGGAACAGCACCCTCTCTCCTGAAGGCTTACGTTCCCTCACGCAATCTGCGATCAATCAACGACCAACTCTTAGTAGTACCTACTCAACGTGGCTCAAGGTCCCTTTCAAGAACCTTCAAACTAACTTTCCTCAGTGGTGGAATGAACTTCCAAACTCAATCCGGACCACAGAATTGCTTCTTCTGGAACTCAATTAATGGATCTTGTATGGTAGCACTACTTGTACTGTTCTCTGCTTGATATCGCTTTGGTTATATCTTCTCATTTGTAAGTCGCTTTGGATAAAAGCATCTGCTAAATGAATAAATGTAAATGTAAATGTAAATGTGTGTGAAAATCCCAGGAGATCAGTGGTTTTTGAAATGCTCACACTAGCCCATCTGGCACCAACAAACATGCTATGGATCACAATTTTGTTTGCTTTTCTGATATTTAACGTGAACATTAAATGAAGCTCTTGACCTGTATCTGCATGATTTTATGTATTGCACTGCTGACAAATGATTGGCTGATTGGATAACTGCATACATGAGCACGTGTACAGGTGTTCCTAATCAAGTGACCGCTGGATGTTTGTAATATATGGTATGATGGAGACATGTTATATGATCTCTTCTTTGCTCTTCATTAACATCTTGAAATATTAGGCGGCTCAGAATTTTAAGTTTAAAAAGGCAGGTTTGAGAATAATTTAATGTTATGACAGAATAGGTATTGGGGTGCAACACAACGCCACTATACATACAGTATCTCCAAATATTCACATCTGTATTTAAACTGAACATGGGCAGAAACCCTTGAAAACACTGAAGAAAAGAAGTCATTTTTCATTCAAAAATCATATTGATTCATTTTCTGAACTTCTACAGTTCCTCAACCTCAGCTACTTCCCCTGAGTTCATAATTGGTCTCAATCAGATGCCCTGTGGAAAAGGGGTGTGTATACTTTTTATATCCATTGTATTTGCTCCACAGAATGTAAAGAATGTAATATCACCTTATTGCATGGATCTGAATAAAATGGACATAAAGGCCAGCACTGAGGCCTTTAAGTGCAGCTACCTATAAGCTCTCTGCTGAGGAGAGCTTCAGGAGTAAGATGACCACTCAGCTGTGCCATTCTAGTAATTAAGCTTGAGCACCACTATAAAACATTAGCAGTGGGAATGAGGCATGCACTTCTCTGATTTATCATTCAGTTCCCATTGAGAAAATGAGAATGGATCTGTGATAGAAGTCCCTGCAAGGATTACATTGCAGTCATGGCAAAACCCTATTCTCAGAGCTGCTAGATAGCTGATGCTGTAAGAAACATAGCAATCTCTAGTCAGTGAACCTCACTGATGCAACAGACACCATGCAGTGATAGAAAGCTTCATTATTGCTTTTCTTAAAGCTTTTCACAGGGTCCATGATTTATTTGAGCACTTCTGTTTTTAGAAAAATTTAAAAAAAGGTCCACATTTCCTGTATATTTTCACTTGAATCGAAAGAAAAAGAAATTCTAGGCATAATCATTGACAGTTCTGTATCAAAGATACATAGTCCGTGATTATGAGCGATTATGTTGCCAGGCAATCTAATACAGAACAAGCACAAAGTTAATAATTAGTTAAAATTAGTGGCCTTGATTGTGGCTTATTTGAGAGCTGTAAATTATAATTAATTGTAACTTTCACACTGACTTTTTTAAAAACAGTTAGTCCTTCTAACCACTGTGGCCAGCTCATATTTACTTTTCACAGAGTGCAGAACGGTGACCCTACTTGATCTTATCTACTGTATGCATGTAAAAAGTGACTGGTTCGTGATGCGTGAACTTCTTCTCATTCTGACATTAATATGTTGCCTTCCTATTAATCAAGTTTGAAGGGAGGATTTTAATGGAGCCTTAACTGAATTACAGGCCGCTCAGCATCCAATTATTTTGGATGACTTAAGTAGCAAATGACAACGAACATGCTGTGAAAAGTGTCTTCACACTTCCCTACCTCACAGATAACTAAATTTAGAAATGTTTCTGCTATCAGGTGATTAATTCATGAATTAAGATAAGCGGACTTGTTTTTTTTTTTTTTTTTTTTTTTTTTTTTTTAAATCTTTTCGATTTTTTAGAACGTTGACGTAGGTTGACGTAATTTGACAGTGTGTCTATGTTTAGCACAGTAACAGACATTTGCAGCCTCTTTTCTGAACCACTTCTTTATTGAAATGCCACAGCATATGGTAGCTAACTGATTTATTAATAGCTGTTAATAGCTATTATTTGAAAATGACTACAACATATAACATTTTAATGATTTTTTTTAGCTACCTTGCTAGTTTTTAGCTAGCTTGTTAACAAGCTATGTTTTTAACAACCTAGCTAACAAGCTGACAGTTTTTTGCTAGCTATGAACATGCAAGCTTGCTTCCTCTAGCCATCATATCACTGAAACTGTGGTCTGTTAAACTAGCTATCAATGCTAGCTTGGTTGACTAACACGCTATTAACTTTTCATTAACTTTTAGTCTCAATGTTTATGCATGTCTTAATAGCAAATGAAAACTGAGCGCTTTTTTTTTTTTTACTTGTTGGAACTTAATAAAACTATACCAAAATATTTTTATCTTCGTATAGTTTATATGACAGAAAACATGTACCTAAATGTACGTGTGTGGGGGATGTTAATATGACATGTAGTACATTAAATTGTGAAATGGTGTTGGTGTATCAGTATAACATGAGTGGGTTGTTAATGCTGAACTGTATTAATGAGTTAAATGTAAGTTGCTCT
This sequence comes from Ictalurus punctatus, assembly GCF_001660625.3. Lineage (NCBI taxonomy): Eukaryota > Metazoa > Chordata > Actinopteri > Siluriformes > Ictaluridae > Ictalurus > Ictalurus punctatus. The sequence continues at coordinate 16,094,899 of NC_030433.2, forward strand.
GGATAAGGGTGTTTTCCATATGCCATACAAGTAAATGTAAATTTAAATTATATTATTTACATTTACTTGTATGGCATATGGAAAACACCCTTACCCAGAGCAACTTACATTTAACTCATTAATACAGTTCAACAGTTGAGGGTTAAGGGCCTTGCTCAAGGGCCCAGCAGTGGCAGCTTGGCAGTGCTGCGATTTGAACTCACGACCTTCATCAGAAGTCCATCGTATAAATCTGCTAGAAGGGCTAAGCCCACATCTTTCAGAGCTACAAAGCATCAAAATCACAATTAATTTTAGATCATTTTGAACTTTTGAAGGTCCAAGCCAAAATCACCACCAATGGTCATACACAAAGTGGTATGAAGACGTGGGGTTGGGGCTGATTTCTTTCTAACTGAGACTGTAGATTTATGCAGCCTATCAGCTTTCAGATGATTACACAGGGCTGTAGAGTTGGACCCTCTATATTTGATCTCCCCACATCATGTCACTGATCCAATGGTAACACATCATCAGCAGTGATTGAGAATGTACATGTGAAATACATTAATGGGTGTAATGGACATGATCAAGGTATTTTATTTACTCTATCATCCTTTTTCTCCGAACATGCCTGCTTTGGAAAAGAAACTAAAAGTAGATTGACTAAGCATGCACTATCCAATGAAAGCACAAATTACTCAAAAAGACAACAGAATCATGAATTTCATGTAACAGTGAGTTACAACTTTTCTGTGTTTGGTATTTGGAGAAAAACATGTCATGAACCCAGTAAAATTTTATGGACATGAACCCCTAAAACCATTAAAAATTATAGAAATCATGAGCATGACTGCCTTTGAGTATGTGTGTGTATAATAATGTGCTCCACATCATTTGTATTATGCCAGCAATGAGATCTCGTGTTATTATGTATTGCTCAACCCTAATAGTATCATTGCTAAGCCGTTAATAGCTGTTAGTTAGATAAAATAAATGATCAGGACCATCATATCATTATCATAATGATAATGAGTCTTTTATTAATCACATATACATTACAACACAGTGAAATTCTTCTTTTCGCATATCCCAGCATGTTAGGAAGCTGGGGTCAGAGCGCAGGGTCAACCATGGTCAATCATAATATTATGACCAGCAATCACTGATTATTGGCTCATTATATTTTAGAAATGGACCTTTAATTAAATGGTGCTAGCATAAACACATTGCCAGACATTGCTAGTAATTATGCTGTTTTAGTGTCCCTCCATAGCTGTGTTGCTTCTACAGTATTCTTGAGTCAAGTACAGATCAGTATGCACCACACACTTACCCTATTCACCAGACCATAGACTCCCATCAGTCTGGTGGGCTGCAATTGTTAAACACATAACATTCTCTTTTATCTGACTACTAGAATACCATGCCTGTGAATACCATCCCCTCCTCATAGAAATGTACATTTATGTAATAAGAAATGTGAATAAACTGTGTTCATTAGTGTTGCAGCTGCATGGCCATGTAATATATGACTTATAAAATGACTTAGAAACAGCTGCTGTGGAGGTGGGCGTTTGATGTAACTTGAACATTCCATAGTGGATGAGTAACAAGCAAAATAAGCACGCAGGAGTTATTTTCATCTCCTTTCGTTAATGATCACTTATCAGCGGCTCGCAGTGACGCTGATCACACCAGCAGTGTCATCTTTATTTTCAATTAAGTTTGTTTCGATGACATGCAAAGAGAGAGAAAGTAATATATCAGTCTCTTATCTACCTCAGACAAGCGCATGACTGATATAACGGCATGCTCACTATGACTAACATGTGTAAAATGCAGAGTGATGCAGATCTTCAGAGTGAGGCAGGTTTGTTTTTTTATTAGTACTGGAGTTAAAAGGAATGAAATATCATAGGTGCGAGTAAAGCGTCATGCTTAAATCATCACAATAGCATTTTAATACAGTATATTGTTTGGCTTTGTGAAAACCTTTGGCACATAAACAATTTAAAGTAAATTCACAGGATCACTTTGTATTTCAGAACATTTCCATCCTGGTCACCACCTGCTTGAATAATCAGGCGTCAGCGCTTCAGAGCTTCTTCCCACAGGCAGTAGCTCTCATTAAGAGCTCAGTATAGGATGAATCTGTCACACCTGTGGAATTGCACTGTACAACTTTCAATAATTTGGATACGCAATTCCCTAATATACCTTGCACACTTAGTTGTATGTACCCTGTTGTTGTGTATACTGTACATGTGTAGTACTTTTTGTATACTTTAGACTTTTAACTTGAAAAAGTTGGGTGTGGCCAAAACCAGAAGGGTGTTTGTCTTGTTGCTGTTGTTGTTGTTGCTGTTGTTGTTGTTGTTGTTTTTAACACTGGGCAAAACCCAGAGATAGTGAATTCTGTCTCTGACAGTTCCTCAACCTCAGCTCAATCACTCAAGTTCATTATTGTTCTCATTCTAAGATGCCTCTGAATTTATATGTGTGACGGCTGTAGCTCAGGTGGTAGAGTGGTTTGTCCACTAATCGTAGGGTGACTCCACATGCCGAAGTGTCCTTGGGCAAGACACTGCACCCCAAATTGCTCCCAATGGCAAGCTAGTGCCTTGCATGGCAGCTCTACTACCATTGGTGTGTGGGTGAATGAGAACCAGTGTAAAGCACTTTGTAGAACCGCCATATAACTGCATACCATTTATATGATAATTAAAAACCTAGAAATGCTTTTAAAACATTACAAAGTGGACTTTTAAAAAGAAGGTATTGCCTGGTGACGCAACACGAAAATGTTTGCCCTGTTGTCAAGACACCGTGTGTTTAAATCCTGACCCTGCAGCAGTCAACTGTAGCAGTTTAAAGGATGCAGTTGGCTGGGTCCACATGTCTCAGTGGAAACACGTTAGCCTTCATCATTCCCTGTTTGTTGTATGACAGTGGAGAGCTGGCTCGTGGTTGAGAATTGAACTAGCAGTTGACCAAATTGGTCTAGGAAATGGGGCAGAAAAAAAAAGCCAGTGAAAAAACACCCAGTGAAAGATGTATTTACTACTGAGGCAGAAAATTAAAAAAAGTAGTAAATCTCAAGATTGAAATGATTTGGAGTTCTATGAGACTCAATCAGTATCTCAATTCAAAGGAACCAACAAGACCTTTCCTGTGACAGATATGGATATAATCACTATGTCAAAGGTGCATTTGTATTTTCATATCTCACTGACATTGGAAAAAGTTTATTGGACTGTTGTAGGTTTTATTTCAATTATCTTTATCACTTTTGCTCAAATGGTATTTCAAGTCTTTTCAGTTATTGAAATGCAACAGTGTTCTTCAATATGAATATGGCCATGCAGACCATGTGCACTTATCTATGTAATCAGTATTTGAGTGACAGCAGTCAGCACAGGTCTTGCCTAAGACTAGGAGAAATGCTGTATCCAGAGGGAGACTCCGTCAGGACCAGTGTTCTGCTCTGCCACTCAGGCCTCTGCTGTTGATGTCTGTTTTTGAGCTGAGTGCTGGGGCTCCTGGCCATGACTCCACTGTCAGCTTAGTGAATTCACCCTTCATGAATGGGCTGTCAGGGTACTGTGAGGGTGGCCCTGTTCAAGGTTATTTGACCCACAAATTTGACATTTTTATTAACTTTACTTCTGCTTTTTTGACAAGTCAGCTTACAGTGCATCCGGAAAGTATTCACAGCCCTTCACTTTTTCCACATTTTGTTATGTTACAACCTTATGCCAAAATGGATTAAATTAATTATTTTCCTCAAAATTCTACAAACAATACCATTATACCAACAATACCATAATGACAATGTGAAAGAAGTTTGTTTGAAATCTTTGCAAATTTATTAAAAATAAAAAACAAAAAGCACATATACATAAGTATTCACAGCCTTTACTCAGTACTTTGCAGGACCTCTCAAGCTCCATCAGGTTGGATGGGGAGCATCGGTGCAGAGCAATTTTCAGATCTCTCCAGAGATGTTCATGCGGGTTCAAGTCTGTGCTCTGGCTGGGCCACTCAAGACCATTCACAGAGTTGTCCTGTAGCCACTCCTTTGTTATCTTGGCTATGTGCTAAGGGTCATTGTCCTGTTGGAAGATGAACCTTCGACCCAGTCTGAGGTCCAGAGCGCTCTGGAGAAGGTGTTCATCAAGGATGTCTCTGTACATTGCTGCATTCATCTTTCCCTTGATCATGACCATTCTCCCAGTTCCTGCTGCTGAAAAACATCCCCACAGCAAGATGCTGCCACCACTATGCTTCACTGTAGGAATGGTATTGGCCAGGTGATGACTGGTGCCTGGTTTCCTCCAGACATGATGCTTGTCATTCAGACCAAAGAGTTCAATCTTTGTTTCAGCATGGTCTGAGAATCCTTCAGGTGCCTTTTGGCAAACCCAGGCGGGCTGTCATGTGCCTTTTACTGAGGAGTGGCTTCCGTCTGGCCACAAGTGAAGCGCTGTGAATACTTTCTGGATACATTGTAGATTCCATAATGTTTTTCAGATAACATTCTGTTTGTTTTGGTAGTAACATGTGATTTGAGTTTTAATGAAATCAAAAGCAGTCAAGCTAACTTTTTAATCAAAGTGAAAAATCAGTATGTGCCAAAATAAGATGGTAACAATATGATTACTTTTCTTATTTAAGCATTCTGAAATATAGTATTATCTGGAAATTCAGTGAAAAGCCTGAAAAAGAAAAGAAATGCACAAACTGTGTAATTCAATAAGACAACATGACCAATCAGCCAAAGCCACTTTTTATGCAATAAATGAAACATTTTAATTTTTTCTTCACTAGCCTACTGGAAATGAGCAGTTTTACACTAGCAGCAGGTCAATGATAGTGTAAAACTGCTCATTTCCAATAGGCTAGTGAAAATAAAGAAATAAATAAACTTAATTAATAAACTTATTATTAGTTATTAATATACTTACAAAGTTTCAGTATTAAATATTGCTATATATGCATTTACTGATTACTCTAAGCAAATAGTGTTAATGAGTCTTACATCCAAGAAGTAACTTATTCATGCAAAAACATTGTGGTAGATATCCTTGAGAGGCTGCTCTCCTTCAAGCAAACTTTGAAAAGGCGAGCTGAAGAGGTTCTAAGTGTTCTAAGTTCACTTTATAGACATAGAAGCATTACTCAACTAAAGAACCCTTAAGGAGAGTGTGAGGATGACCCAAGTGTATTTAATTCAAATTTCAGAAAGTTTCCAAATCCCTATGCACTTCTCTTGCTGAATAATAAATTTGGACAGGATTTAGCAAAAAATCATCACCTGGTGAATATCTCGGAATTCACAAGCTGAAATAAATGTTTATTGTGGCACTGACCTGAATTCTGAATGTAAATCTTTTTTAGACCTATATCTACCAAGTACATTCTCACACCTTTTATGGTTCTGCTTTCTAGCTGGTTATGTGATCAGTTAAAATGTGGAAAACTGCATTATTCAATAAAGCAGTTTTTTCTTTGTTCTCAGTACATTAAACAAAGCTGTGTAGCAGATATGTTTCCATGCGCATAATTTCAAATGTTGATTCACAGCATTAGTTTCCCATTAGTCATTAGTGTGTGGGACGAATTGTGCATCATCTCCATACAAACAAACACATACACATTAGCTCATTAATTAATTGTAGGCTGATGTGTCTTTTAGCTGTTAGTGACAAGTGTTGACAGCTAAATACACTCGCCAACAAACAAGAACAAACATTTGCAGAGCTCAGGGAATGGTCAAGTCACAGAATAGGATAACTTTTTATGTGCTAATTGAAAATGAATGATCTAGAAACTGTCAATTGGACAAATCAAACATGGGGAAAAAGAAAACGGTTTCCATTGCTTCTTTAATAACAAAAACAATGTGCACTGTGCAGTTAACAGAGAAGATGATAACAACAACTGAGCTGCAAATTCATTAATGGCTGTAGGTAACAATTTATCAAACAACTGTTAAATCTTTTATATGGACAGCATAGGTGTATAGAGACAATGAAACTTTAAGTACACTTGACTGTGAGTTGACTGCTAATCTAACTTGAATGGGTTTGAGAAATATTAGCATATCAGAAAATTTTTAAGTGAAAGTGAATACTGCAAGACTGGGTCTTTCATGTGAAATCTTCTCGTTTGAAATCTCCATTTGAATGTAGAAAATTCTGAAATCTTCATAAAATCTAAGACCAAAGTTTTTATTATTATTTTTTCTAATCTCAAGTTGTTAGTTGAATGTAACTTTGAAGGTTTTCTGACTGCTAGAATATTCACATATAAGAAACAACATAAAAATAAGTGTTCTTTGTGGCCATTTTTTTTTTTTTTTTACTATTTTATCTACCTAACAGAGGATCATTTAGACTGATGGTATTCTTAGTTCTTGAGCTAGTGAACCAGTATCAGGATCTACATATTTATTGATAGAGACTGCAAAGCACTTCTGTAAGTTGTTCTGGAAAAGGGCGTCTGCCAAATGCCTAAAATGTAAATGTAAAACCTGCAGTTTGCTGAGTATACTTCAGGAATATAGAAATATACTTGAATATACAGTATGTGTATGGTGGTATGGTACCATCAGATGTCACTGTAATTCTGGAAAACAGCCAAAAATGACAAAAAAACAAACAACTAGTTGTAACCAAAGCTGTTTTTCTACCATTCAACTTTGAGAAAAACACCAAAACAATGTAGAAATGATTTTATTAGGCTCATTTCTAATAAATCTATTGTGCATGTTGGCATTTGAGCTAGGTTAACAAAATATGATGGTAAAAACAGTCTTCCTAAAGACGTCTAAACGTTTGCTAGCTACGTTGATTAAGCTCTTGCCAGCTTATTTCATAGCTGTTATTGCATAGCTGCATGCCACAATGAAATAGACATAATCCATACAATTCATTCAGTTTGTAATCAGATACTGTGTGTCAAAATGTCTAAAATGTCTGAATAACGAAAGTGCTACTCTGTAGAGTTGACACTGGGCAACATTTTAAAAATGTTAAAATGACTTAATAAAATGACAAGAAAAGAAAAGAACTGACTAAATGAATCAGCAGTTATTTCAGCACAGGTGTTGCATGAACAGAGATCAGTCAAGTGAAGAGATCAGACTTGTATTCAAATGCTGCGAGTGACTTTTGCCTCAGTGTAGATGCTAATGTTCAAACTCATTTTTCCATGATTTTCTCCCAAATTTAGTCTCGGCCAATTCCCACCCACCATTTAGGTCTCCCCTAACATACGACAGCTACCAACCATGGACGTGGACATGTGACACATGAAGCCAGCCAACCACGTTTTTTTTTAACTACTGCTCATGCTGCGTAACACACTTTGGAGGAAAGTGCTATTCATCTCCTTCTGCATGCATCCCTCCGACCCAGAGAGTACGGACAATTTTGCTGTCTTGGACTCCCGGCCATGAATGGCTGTGGCATTTTCAGGATTCGAGCTATCAATATTCGGACAAATGGCCAAATGTTTGAGCCCCCAAAACTCATTTCTCATTATAAAATTCTAATTCTTTAAAACGTGGTTGTAGTTTTCAGAAATATATATAGTACAAAATGAGCAAATTTGACCATGTGAGGAATAAAAAAGTGGTATATAATGATAAAGAACTTGTTTATGGGATTATTTTTGTTTTTGATGAGCTTTGTGCATTATGCTAACAGTTTTCAGTGTTATTATGAGAATCCTAACCATAATGTTTACTTATGGGATTTGCAATCTGATGAGCTTTCTAACATTGTCCTTGGAGTTTGATTTCTCTTTATGGAACAATACTAGTCCGTGTTCTCTGGTGTTATCTTATAATACAATGTACGTAATATATTTCCTTAAATGCTCAGTAGGATCAGAACATTTGAGGACAGGGTGTCTGAGAATGTTGCTCCGCCTGTCTTTGCCCATGAGCAGAATGAATCACATACCTGTAGTCTGTCCATGAGAGTTATAAGCCCATAATCCTGGCCTGTGGGCATAACACAGGAGATGGATCCATAAAAGATGACATTTGTGTCAGCATTATTGGAAAAATTTACAGTCATATTGAGGCATGGTCCTTAGCCATGAGCAGATAGTACTGTAACTATGGCAATAAGGAGCATTGGCAGAGGACAAAGTAGAGGAGGATTAGCTGTTGTACAATAGGTAATTCCCTGTCAAGTAACCAAGTATCAGTGGAAATCGCCATGTACAGTAATGACTTATCAGCAAATCATGGTGAAAATGGTTGCTTCTGTGGAAATGATTCTTTATCACCTAATACAGACATTCAAGAGTCACCACAGTCTTCCATAAGGACAGAATCTGAATAGGTAAGCAGGTAAATCATAATTTTACAGAGACAAAGTGCCAGTGCTACTTCTTCTTCCTATGAACAAACTCTTCAAGACACCGTAGTTCCCTCAAACCCTTCATGCTGATTATAAAGCCAAAAATTGTATTGCTATTTATTATACAGGTCCTAAGCACCCCTGTACATTCATGCAATTATCCAATCAGCCCATCATATGGCAGCAGTGCAAAGCATACAAGCATGCAGATCCAGGTCAAGAGCTTCTGTTAATATTCACATTAAAACATCAGAATGGGAAATAAATGTATACTCAGTGACTTTGAATGTGGCATGGTTGTTGGTGACAGATGAGCTGATTTGAGTATTTCAGAAACTGATGATCTCCTGAACAGTCTCTAGAGTTTAGACAGAATGATGTTTAAAGCAAAAATTCACCTGTGAGCAGCAGTTCTCTGGGTGAAAAAACAATTCCCAGAGAAGTGATTTGTTGATGAGGGAGGTCAGAGGAGAATGGACTGTCTGGTTTGAGCTGACAGGAAGTTTACAGTAACTCAAATAACCACTCTTTATAACCATGTTGAGGAGAAAAACATCTCATAACAGCAACATGTCAAACCTTGAGGCAGATTGAGTTCCACTGAGTTCCACTCCTGTCAGCCAAGAACAGGAATCTGAGGCTACAGTGGGCACAGGCTCAACAAAACTGGACAGTTGAAGATTAGATAAACATTGGCCTTGTGCCTTTTCCCAGTGTCTAATCACTGATATCATTGTTCCCACTGATTAATCACTGATCCATGTAACTCATTTTGCAAATGATCAAGACAATTCAATGAATATTGAATTGAATAAAAATCTGGTGACTTCTAGTGACATTTTAGCATGCATTAGCTACTTTCCCCTGAAAACAGTTGGCAACATTGCTTAACGTTGCTAGCCAGAGGTGTTATTTGCTAATTCACAGTAATAAAGCTTCATAGATCAGCAAGTCCTGCTAAAAGAGAGGTGCAACAAGGGCATGTACATGTTTGTTAATGTGTAAAGGAAGTATACATGATTCAGAATTTAATTCAGGGGCCTTTGAAGATATCCAGTGAAAGTTTCAAAAGCTCAAAGCAGGTACTGGATGTCCATTGAGCAAAATCTGTATGCCAAGTAAGGCTAAATCTAAATGTTTACCTTTTAAATGTTTAATTAATGCTCTATCTCATTTACATGTTAATTGTTTTTTTTTTCTTTTGGGATTTGCAAGGCGTACATTGCTTACTGCTTATTTAATTGTTCACTGGAATAACTTTCTTTTCTCAGGAAAAAGTAAGAGTCTTTTCTGCTTTTCCAATTTCAAATGACTGAGTTTTAGACTTTTGTCTAAGATTTTGAGATTCTGCGGCTTAGATTTCCGTCATAAAAAATAACGTTAAGAACATCCTGACACATGCAAGGCCTAACGTACACCAATTTATTTATATTATCTCGGTCAGCATGTTGACTAATTTGCCATCGAGTCTCTAAATCAAGCAGATTGCACTCTGAGTGCTGGAAACCTAATTTCTTGTCAGCTTTTATGATGCTCAATATGTGCCAAGTGAAAGATTATGGCCCCAAGCTTATTATATCCCCATCATTATATGATTACAGCCTCTAGGTATCAATCCTGCAGAGCTTTTAACTCCCCATGCATGTACAACATGTCTTTCTCTGTGTGACTTCAGTTACTTACTTCAGTGAATGCAGGATGGCTGATTCAGACTGATCCTTTCACTTGTGGGAGGCACAGAGCTGCAGTCAACTTTCATGACAGAAACCTTGGACTCATTGTATCTCACACAGCCTACAGTATGAATGAGTCTCTAAACTGCTCTAATTCAAACAGAATGTACTTCGATGGTCATTGGGGATACGGTATTTCATTTGGCCGAGTTTCTCTGTTTAGGCTTGGATTAGACAATTTTGCTCATACTTTTCACCTTCATTTTCAGTAGCTCACTACATTCTGTCATAAATGACACCCCCTATACCACCGAATAAAATCCAATTAGTCCTGGCTCCAGCAGTAAATATATGCCACAGAGCTGGGAAGCCCATATTCATCTTCTTAGGGTGACAGCTCTCTAAGCACATTGCAGGCCTGGAGGATGGAGACAGGCATGGGGATGAGAAGCAAGGAAATCCTTAAATACTTTGTATCAAAAATATTTAAAGAAATTTCACAAGCAAACAAAAGTCTCAGATAAAGATGCTGTCTGATCCAATGTTCTCCATGCAAAAAGAAAAAAGAAAAAATAATTTTTGTGGATTTTAAAGGGATAATACTATTCATTAATTGATATTAATGAATTAATTACTGAGTGTATTTACAGCCTAAAACATGAATTCCAACATGACAAATTGTGGTTACATCAAACTGTCAGACAGTGGCACTGGACTGCTCCTTGTGCAAGCTGATATTGTGCAAGATAAATGGACTTGCACAGAATTTCAGTATTATTTCTTTATTATGTGCAATTAATATGGCCAGTAAACTACAGATAGATAGACAGATAGATAGATAGATAGATAGATAGATAGAGTACTTTATTGATCCCTGAATTAGCTTGTTTTGTTATAGCAGTACAATAAACAACAAATTACAAGGACACAAACTATGCACAGATTACACATCATACAGTACCCATACAACAGTAAACTAAGAATAAATATAATAATTTTTTTTAATACTATGCAGCAACAAATGTAAGAAAAGTGGCTGTAGTGCAGGTGATGACCATGTCCAAAGAATGACAATGAATTGTGTTTAACAATGTTTTTTTTTAAAGCTTTTTATTAATAAACTCTTTTTTTCTCTATCCCTTAGAATCTATGGCATAATTATTTTTTTTAATAAATGTAGTTTTTATAAAGAATGGCTCATGCACAGGCAGCTAAATTGACCTTTTGTTAATGACACCAACATCAGTCAGATGGACTGCATCTGCATAAAGTAGTGCATATACAACATAGGTGAAGTAAAAAAAAAAAAAACGTTTATTTTTTAATAATCTTTTAATAATATACAGTACTGTGCAAAAGTCTTTGCCACATGAAAAGAAATGCTGCAGAGCAAAGATGCCTTCAGAAATAATGAAATGAAAAGTTTCTGCATGAAAAAACCCCAACTATAAACAGTAGTAAGTAGACAGTAAACAGTAATAAATGAAACAACGTCAATATTTGGTGTGACAACCCATTGCTTTAAAACAAATTATTAGTCTCGGTACAGTTTGTGCAGTTTTATAAGGAAGTGAGCTGTAAGTTTTATTGAGCATCTTGCAGAACCAGCCACGGTTCTTCTGGAGACTTTGACTGTCGCACTTGCTTCTTATTTAAAACCCAGCAGCCTTCATTATGCTTTTTGTGGTCTCTTACGTTATATGCTGCTTGCTTTACTGACATACACAGATATTTCTTTAACATTTAATTTCGTGCTGAAAAAATAATATTTGGAAATCTAAAATGTTTTTGTAGAAGTACAGAATAAAACAAAATAAAAATCTATAAGAAATATTGTACTAAAATAATAGGATACCTAAGACTTTTGCACAGTACTGTGTATTTAAATTTTTGTGTGTGTATATATATATATATATATATATATATATATATATATATATATATATATATATATATATATATATATATATAATGAATTATTAAATTGGGAAGGTCTTTTAATATATAGGTTCCATGTAATTGCAGTATTGACCAAAAATGGTTTATACTGGTTACCCTTCACTGATTATACCTGGACAACCCAAGCTTATAAATAAGCTTATAATTAAGCTATGGAGATTTTTATTTATAAATATAGCACAGGCCATGGAACATCTTTCCATCCTGTGAACCCTTAGTGAAGGATGATTTTTTTTTTCTTCAAAAAAGCAAGTAAAGTTCCTTAATAACAGAAGAAATTTGAAATACATTATAGCGTAGTCAACAGCCTACACTATTTCTCTAAGTGCACATATACCAGTGTATTTTGCTGTCACTTTGATTCCCTTATGCGGAACTATTACCAGGTACCTGTGATTTATATCCAGATACTTAGCATGTGCTGAAAATAACTCCCCTTTGGAGTGCTTACATACAATAAGTGACACTGTCAGACTTGCCAACATCCCTCCATCCTCCCTCATCCGTCATCTCCACATTGGTAAATGGGACAGGGCAGCTTATTGCCTGAGCGGAAATAGTCACATGTGTCCCCTAAATCATCCATGTGCACACACCAGAACTTACTAACATGAATGTAAGCACATAAAGGACACTGAACGATGCAATACTGACCTGTTTCATATGCGAACGACTCCTATCGTAAAATCTAGCATGATTCATCCACATTCTTCATCCACTAATTTCCACATGCCTTAATTTTAGGTACCTGTAGAAGATACGGTAAGACAATATATCATAACACAAACATACGGAATAAATCATGATAGGGCATGCTGTTATATAATAAGTAACGTTGATTTTTTTCTCTTAACAGCACATCTTGTGTTTTATTCCTCTTACACCACAACAATTTGCCAACGATTACAACTGTTTATTTATTAAAGAATGACATGTAACACTTTTTCTTCATTTATATGTATCTATATTTAATATTGTAGAACGTCTACGAAACAAGTTTCTGGAATTGCTAACATTATAGCAACTGTAAAGAGTTGCTACTTATGATTGTTACAAAGCGCTGACACTGGATGCTATCTCCCCCAGAAAATTTCACCATATCAACAATTACACAATTTTTTATTTATTTATTTATTTATTTTTTTAAATGTGGAAAGTCTGCCATACAAGTCCCTGTGAATGAGTTTTAGAATAAATCATTCAACAGCACTGTGGTATAAATTCAATTACTAAGCAGCTCTGTGAATGTCATTAACAACCACATGGAGATTAAGGCCATGCCTCTCCTAACGGTACAATAAAGGCTCAAGATGTGGAATGTGACTTAACAACACATTAGGTGTGTACTCGTGTACATGAGTTCGGGCATTAGTAAGGACCCTGGCTCACTACACATTGGGACACTGATAACTCGATTTCCAGCAACATGACTACGTACTCGCGTTGTAAAGTCTCACCACTGGCATTTATATCTTTCTTACATTATATGTCATATAAATTTGTTAGCTTAATCACAAGCATTTCTGTCATGGTACTTCAAAGCTGGTTCGTAGGCTAGCTAGTGGATTTATTTTTGAAAATCAGTAAACACCTAAAAGTCGTTAGATTCAAACAAACCATATATAGAACGTCAAATTAAGTTCAAAATCGCTAACATAAGTAATCATTTGAGAACTACAATAACGTTAACAAGCTAGTTACATTTGTAGGTGAATTTGGCTGAGAGTTCGTCCCCCAATTTTTCTGAGCTGAGAAGCTACAGAAAATATGACGTAATTTCCTGTAAGGGGACATAGTGTGCATCAATGCACCCTGGTTTTTGCAGTGCATTTATGGCGCAAACATTCCAGTGCACTGGAATGATTTTGCGATTGAGACAGCCCTTAATATAGCCAACTCCCTGATCAATGCCCTGACTACTGAACTAGGGAGCTGATGACGACGCACCAATTGTTAGAAGCAGCCAATTTCATAATTACACAAGTTCTTGTTGAAGGATAAGCAAGCTACATACTGGTCTGTCAGAAATGAAAAATGATTTACTGTGTGAGTGTGTTGCGCTAACACTTTTTCTTTTCTCCTGAGACGAAACCTTCTCCCAAGCCTGGCAATCAACCACAGCATCTTCTTGCAAACACCACCCACACACACATACCCTTAGCTCTTTACTTTACCTCAACCTTCATTTGTAATATGGAAAATAAACCCTCCAGAGCAAAACCAGCTCTGACTGACTGTAGAGTTCACTTGGTGTCCCCAGTGGCTTATCATTATTGAGATAATTATAAGAAAGTCAATAATCAATAGTCAGCAATGTCAATGGTACATGAAAGTCTAAAGAGAGCTGTGGAAATTCAAGTGTTGGAGATTGGAGACATTTCCTGTGGATTAAAAGGCCACTGTTTGTATGAATCCATCACACTTTATATCAGGCACTAGAGTTTCTCATTTGAATTATAGCTTGACATTTCAAAATAACAATGATTTTAGGCTCACGTGATTATAGACCACGACTCAGATAGTGTGAAGATTTTGTGATGCACAAAAAGAAAAGCACTTTCTCAGCAGGGCTCGAGATCAAACCGTGTATGGCCTCGTTAATTATTATTGTCTGTAAATATTTAGTAGATAATGGCAGCTCCTGTTTTTTATGTTGGCAATGGCCTTTTTAAAATGACTTGTTCATGGAAAAATTACAGACTGACAAAGAGCACCTAAATATGAAGAGGATCCTTGTAATTCATCAGTATATTTAAATTAGCACTTTTTTTGGAGAATGGGTTTGGGTTTGGAGAATCTTTTGGATGGATAATGACCATTGGTGCGCTGACATTTTAATGACATGTCAAAATGCTGCAGCTCAGATACTTTTAGGTACAAAGAAGAAGGGCCATGCTACCACAGTTCTAGCTTCTCTTGTTTGACTTCCAGTTCATTTTAGGATGCACAATAAGGTTTTATTGTTTGTTATTAAAGTCTTAAATAGACTTGCCCCCTCTTACATTGCTTCATATACATACTGCTTCTAAACCTTTAAGGTCTACCCCACAGCTACTGCTGACTGTTCCTTGACCTCGGCAGATTCAGAAAAGTGACTGTGCATTTGCCGTTGCTGCGCCAAGGCTCTGGAACAATTTACTGGAAGAAATCAAAGCTTTAAACATAATTTATTCCATAGCCTAGGGATGGGTGAATGCATAATAAATGTTTGTGTATGATCTCTTGTGCATATGTATGTATGCATATGTTATTGCTTCTGCAGTTGAGAGCAGTAACAGGTGGACAATATTTAAAAAAAAAAAAAAAATTATATATATATATATATATATATATATATATATATATATATATATATATATATATATATATATATATATATATATATGTATGTATGTATGTATGTATGTATGTATGTATGTATCTCTCTCTCTCTCTCTCTCTCTCTATATATATATATATATATATATATATATATAGAGAGAGAGAGAGAGAGAGAGAGATAGATAGATAGATAGCCTAGTACCTTGTACAGCATTTCAGTGGACAGATGTTGTTTTAAGTGAGCTTTATAAATAAAATGTACTCCCTTAATGACATTCGTACTGATGATCAAGAAATAATGTCTCACATCTAATTTGTTCTAAGGAGTCTGGTACTTTTAATCACGAAATGTCAGCAAGAAACTCTTACTTTCACAGCATAAAAAAGCATAAACCATCTTTCCTCAGCAATAACAGTTTAAAGACAGACTCTCCAAAAACATTTGAAAAACGTGCATACACATGGAAGTGGACAGCCAATCAGATTGAGACCTTCAAGATTCTGAAGCTTTTGCAAAGTTAAGTGTTTAAAAGGTATCAGAGGCTCCATGGGCAGTAGTCGTGGTAATCATATGAGGTTGAGACTATGAAGGTGCGGTTAAGGTTAAGGTTGGGGTTAATATTTGTACAGCTGGTTGCAAGTCCAATTTGATCCAAATTTCTCTTTTGAAAAACATGTGCATAATTACTATGTAATTCTATATTCTGTTGTTATATGGACTGTTGGTCTTTCTGAGCCCTGGTAATCCAGTAGTACGGGTGATATTCAGATGATATCCACATAAATCAGCCAGTGAGCAAGATTTGTTTTGACCCAGTCTACACATGACCTAGTTTCATGCTTCCAACTCCTCAAATCCAAAAATCTACAGCCAAATTTGATGCCATGCTCCCATTGGGTCATTGGATGGAGCTTTACAAGCCACTGGCAATGCAATTATTTGCTCTGCCCCAGCCAGGCTGAAGAAAGAGATTACTTTGGCTTGGTTGACTTATTTGAAAAGGTTTTATTTTAAGATGGCCTGTAATGTACTAAGAGTGACATTGAAAACATCAGTGGCTCTTAACCTGCTTGATATATCTTTGTGTGTGTGTGTGTGTGTGTGTGTGTGTGTGTGTGTGTGTGTGTGTGTGTGTGTGTGTGTGTGGAGAGTTTTCACTGGATTACATTAGTCTTTTGTTGCTCTTGAAGGTATATTTATAGCATTTGTCAGCTTGATATCATGTCAGACCATGTTGCATTAGGGGATAAAAAGTGAATGGAAATATAGACTTACAACTTATTCAACCAACAAATGATCTAGAAATGAGCATGAATGTATGAAAAATAAAGCTTCTAATGAAGAACCGCAAGCTATAGAATGCCTCACACAAAATGGCATGATGACTAGAGAGCTCTCTTAAAACTATTAAATTCTATTGCTGGAAGCACATTTACATCTATGTCTATTGCATCCCATAAAGGATCTGGATCGTCTTCCTTTCCACCTGGATAAAGCATGTGGTGCAATTTGTCAATAAACCCAGCAAGCAATCATGCTGTCACTACTATAGCTAGTTATGCCAAATTCAGAAGACTGACAGTTCATTACTGCTTTGTGAATGCAGTACCAGCAATAACGAGGGTAAGAAACATAATGATTTGCTTAAGGTTAATCTTGTAGCATAAATGTTTAATGTTATATGTGGCTGCATCTCAGGCTTGCGTAACCTAGACAGACACTTTAATGTGTAAATACGAGGGTGTAAAAACTAATGGCCTTCTTTTTCAGAAGGATCATTTCGGTGCAGCACTTATTCCTGGTTATTAAACATGATTGTGCTAGAATTTTGCTATTCCTGTCATTTTATTCTGTGCTATGTGAAGTTAGCAAATGGAAAGTCAGCACTGTGGTAGCAGAATTTGAGAATGTCTAAAAGGTTCCTCCTTCTGAAGTTCATTCATCTTCAGCATTCATAATTCATCCCAGATGGGATGCCGGTCCATTGCACAGTGTCATCCGCACACACCTTCACATCTAGGGGCAATTTAGCATAGTCAAACTGCCTACATGCATGTTTTTGGACAGTGGGAGGAAACCAAAGGAAACCCATAAGAACATGGTGAGAACATATGAAACTCTGCAAAAACAGTAAACTGAGCTCAGAATCAAACCCCCGACCCTGGAGCTGTAAGGCATCAGTGCTATCCCTTGGACCACCTGCTCTTCTCAAGTCAAGTGGGTTTTTATTGTCATTCCTCTATATGGCCTGTATACATTGGAATGAAGGGGACATGGTGGCTTAGTGGTTAGCACGTTTGCCTCGCACCTCCAGGATTGGGTGTTTGAATCCTGCCTCTGGCCTTTGTGTGTGAAGTTTCCATGTTGTCCCCATGCTTCAGAGGTTCCTCCAGGTACTCCCATTTCCTCACCCAGTCCAAATGCAAGTTCCAAATTGTCCATAATGTCCACAATTGTGCCCTGCGATGGGTGTCCCCCACCTTGTGCCCTGGACCCAGGACACAGGACAATTCCTTAGATCCTACGGCATGAACTACCAGCAAGATTGGAGCTGCTACCTTTCATGGGTTTCTTTGGCTGTCAGCCTCCACTATTCCCTCACCACTGATGAAAGTATGAGTACATAAACTTGGGAAATGGTACATGTCCAGCTACAACAAGCAGAAGTTTCAAACTAACCAATGGCTCAGGCCTCATCTACAGCTACTGTAGGTCCAGGTCAGATGGTCCAGCAGTTTACCAGGATCTGTGTCTGATAGAACGTTAAGTCCCAGTTTCTTTGGCCATTTTGAAATAATCAGACCAGTTAATCCAATATAGTATCATTTACAACCTTCCTTTCCTTACTAAAACCTGTATTTCATTCTGAGCTGGCACCTGGAGCTGAATCTGGTGTGTTATAAGTTACTGAATAATTGATAAAAGTTACTGAATATGCTTTATGAATAACTGAATAATAATAATATGAAACTTTAGGGGATTGCAGAAGGTTGGCAGCATTAATGATTTCACCCAGTCACTGGCCAACCAAGCACTAAATATGAACACATTTTTGACACTATAATAATTTGTCTAAATCTTTGTGTTTAGGCAACATGGATTGAATATGTATCAAAAGAACATTTACACTGTCCGTCCATATGGTTCACACAGTACTTTCAAATTAAATATGATATTTTGTATAGGTAAAGCAATAAATAAATGTGTTATAACAAACACGTCTGATTTAAATTGTCAATGCATGGAATAAACTGTACAGTACATAACATATCAGCAAACAGAGCATGTAGGAGAAACTCCATTTGTCTTTCTGATTGAAGAATCAATACCCTTGACTATATATGCAGAGGTCAATCAGTTCCAATTTATCTGACTGAATATTGCTAGACTCAAATAATAATTAGAAACCAATAATACCTGTCCATAATACTTGTGAGAATCTAAATGCTTATGGTGTAGAAAACTCCCAGCACACTGATGACTACATTACGGTGATATATTTTATGTGGGAATGATATAACTAAGCTTTACTGATTGGCCCATAAGTCTGTGTTTCTTCTGAATGGTTTTGCTTGGCATTTTTTTTATTTGTCAAGTCAACATAATGTATTATTTTATTTGGATTTGCGCGCTATTGCGCTTCGGGCTGTTGAGTGTGATGCTCGTTCCGGCGCTCGGTGCAAGGGGAAATCTCTGACAGTAGCCTATGCAAGGATAAAGTGACAAACTGCCTCCAGAGCCATTCACTACCCTTCTGAAATATGCAAATCTTCTAATGGAGTGAAAAAACAGCATTTGCTTTTATTGTCTCTTTGAGGTGCATGAATGAAGCTTCTTAGCAGTCCATAGCTAATGCTGAATCTCACCTTGTCTTGGTGAAACTCATGCATTTGAATTTGTCTCACAGCTCCAGGGTCCCTGGTTCGATCCTGAGCAAGGGTTACTGTCTGTGTGCATGTTTTTCCAGTGTCCATGTGGGTTTCCATTGTGTTCTCCAGTTTCCTCCCAAAAAACATGCTGATAGATTGATGGGCAACGCTAAATTGACCCTAGGTGTGAATGGGCGTATAAATAATTGTGTGCGTTGTGCCCGGCAATGGAATGTCTTTACATTCTTACATTCTTCAAATGTCTTAACATTCAGTGTTCCCAGGATTGCCAGATCTAACACCCAGACCGGGATAAAGCACTTACTGAAAATGAACAAATGAGTTAACATTGTATAGACCTGTCCAACTTTTCAGGTCAAGACATAAAAATTGGCCTTTTAGTCAACTTAGAATCTCAAACCAAATGAAAAATTCCCAATAGAGCAAAACACACAAGCATTATATTTTGACACAAGTCATCTATATGCACTATGATGCCACAGCAAAAAGGGGTTCTTAAAACTTTTTTTCTCAGAGTGTACATCAGCTGAAGGAATATTTTGTGCTGGTAATATTTGATGCTACACGAAAGCAACATGGATGAGACCATGGAAAATCCTGTTGTGCCTATGATGCTGTGGTTATGCAAGGTGTTAGTGTTGTTAACTGGTGGACCCAGCAAAGTATTTCAATGGATTGAACTGAGCAATCGAAATATACTGTAGCATAACTTTAAAAAAAGAAACAGAAAACAGGCCGTAGTTCTTCAACATGAACCATTGTAGTTTCTATAGCAAACCTTTGGTTGGGGCTTTAGTTGAATGCCCCTGTTTTAAAGGAACATTTTGTAATTTTAGAGCCCTCTATTGTCTGTGAGACGAATTGCAATTCCAATTAAAACATCAACAAGCATTACACTTTCCCCCAACTGACCCCATCATTTCTCTTTCTTATGTGCAAATCACATGAGTCTCATCAGTTGCCTGAGCTGCTACTTTCCAGCTGGGGTCATTGTTGTAGTTAAAATTATATTATGTGATAAGTCACACATATGACTCATGCTTTTCTATGCAATTCTATGTAATCATCCTTCACAAATGATGACAAACTCATCTTGAAAAGCTGTTATTTTATTTAAACCAACAGTAGCACACCTTTCACTGTTACCTATCACTTCCTACTGTTTACCGCCCTCCACTTGTTTCATGGCCAGCTTACCTCCTCATACTGCTGCAATGACTCTGAATGTTCAGAGCGTTCAGAAAATTTGTTTCTAGGAGTTCCGAGAAATGTCTGACAATGCATAAACCAAGCATAAGCGCCCAGCAGGGACTCTGACAGTGTACGCAATGTACTGTAGTACAAACACATTGCTACCACATTCCTAGCAAAAAGACTTTTTTTCCTCATAGAAAACTGATCATTAGATCTCACAGAGACATTATAAGCCCATTGCAAAACTTAGTGTTCCACATAGTTGACAAACTGATTTGTTTGGGTTGAACAGAACACATTTATCCTCTTTCTTTCCCCTGATAAATATGGAGATGGAAAAGGTTGTGAAACATTACGTATCTTACTGCACAGTCCATATGAGTCATAATTTATTATTACTCAGTTAAAATGTAGGCTTGTTTAAAAGAAAGGCGTTAAAGCTGTAAAAACATGTTACTAATGTTGTACATGTGTAGGTAACTATGGTACAGCCCAAATAATGTACTGAATGAGTCTTAAATTCTCATATGATTTCACTGAGCGTCTCTGACGGAGGTGTTTTTATTTCAAGGCCTCTGAGCAAAGTGTGTGTCATTGAGTGTGGGTCGATAAGGACATCATTCGAGGAAGTTCTTCAACTAGAACTTTTTTTGTATTAACATGACTATGACTACATGAATATACTGTTCCTAGAACCAATCTTCCTACAGTGATCATGAATTGTTCTGATACATGTGAATTAGAACTCATATAGCTACCATCAAGATCACATACTATAATATACATCCATCCATCCATTTTCTGTATCGTTTATAACACAGGGTCACGAGGGAGCCTATCCCATTGAACTCGGGGCACAAGGCGGGGGACACCCTGGATGGGGTGCCAACCCATCGCAGGGCACAATTGCATACACATTCACACATCATTCACACACTAGCACAGAGAGAACATGCAAACTCCACAGACACAGGGAAAAGGTGAGATTCAAACCCCCAACCCCAGAGGTATGAAACAAACGTGCTAACCACTAAGCCACAATGCCCCGCCACGTACTATAATATGTGACATGTATTTACCTCATATTTGTACCCCTGTGAAACAGTACGCCATGGTTGGAAAATTTCCTGTTCCTAGTCACCCAGGTGTACTAAAAAAATTATCAATGGGAATATACATCAACTATATTTTTCTCATCTGAATTCATAGAGGTGCCAATGATATTTGCACACATATATATAACAAATATATATTTTTGATCAACCTGTGTTGTGTTTGCAATTGTTTGATATCCATGGAAACAGAGTATTTTCATGAATCTTTTTGAACAAAAGAT
The DNA here is from genome assembly GCF_001660625.3 of Ictalurus punctatus. NCBI lineage: Eukaryota > Metazoa > Chordata > Actinopteri > Siluriformes > Ictaluridae > Ictalurus > Ictalurus punctatus. Next base: position 16,116,627 of record NC_030433.2, read on the forward strand.
CAAAAAGTTAAATAATAAAGACAATTTTTCACAGCTTTCTTTGCTCATATTTACCAAGGGTACCAATATTAGTGGAGAACACTATAAGGACCCATCCTTATATATGGTTGAGTTGGTTGAGTTTCTTGTATCTTGTATCTACTTCTTTTCTTCTTCTTGTTTTACTTGTTCTTCTTTTTACACATGTAAGCTTGATATAATGATAAAAAGACTGATAAACATATTGATAAAAAGAACTAGTGGGTGGCTGGAGAAATATTTCTGCATTAATTCCCATGGACTACAGGCCAAAGATCACTGCATCATTCTCTTAAATTGAAGTGTAGAGGTTAGAGTTTTATATATATATATATATATATATATATATATATATATATATATATATATATATATATATATATATATATAATATATGTAGCACTAGTTAATATGTGCAATAGTTAATAGTTAACACACAAAAACATTGGGCCTTTTTATAGTTTCAGTCAATATGCCTGTGATGGCCTATATTAAAATCTCTAACGTGTACTCAAAACACCTTCCCCTCAGTGCATTGTTAATACTACTCACTGTCAGAGAACACACGTCTCTACTTACACTAAATGAAATCCCAAACTAACAATGATGTTTTCCTGCACGAAGATTTATCTTGCTCTGACATTGTATGAATGAAAGATTATATTTATAGTGCCATAAAATGTTTAGATGAAATGCTTCAGATGATATCAAATGGTAGACTGGACCCAAAAGCCAGAGAAATCTGTGAATCTGTGTGGTGAGTGCAGAAATACAGCAAACTATGGAACATTGGAGATAAATGCTAAATCCTGGCATGAGACAAGGGTCCACATAAAAAACATTGCCGCATTGCATTGCTAATTCTCTGATATAAAATAGACATGATGGATACATTTACAGAATCATGTCATGTGGTCGATCCAGTGGTGATTAAATGTAGGACAAGAACGATCCTAAAGGAAATGATAGAAAATATACTCAAAATATTTTCTGAAAAAGGAAAAAAAAAACCTGCATCCAGTTCTTCAGTAATAACTTGTAAATTAGGTCTTAGCTGATTAACTTCATGATGTTGCTTGATGCAGGTGTATTCCTAATAACAATTTTACATTAGTTGAATGGATTTTTTTTCTTTTACGGTTATGTTTGCTGTTGCTTTTTTTGGACTGTTTTGGAAGTTTAAACATCTCTATATATTTAGGTGTTCTTACAAAATTGCTGAGGTATCTTTACTTGTAGGCATGTTAAAAATAACATTTCCATAATGTAACTTTTTGCGTGAGGGTTTTTTAAAATTTATTTTTAGGACATTGCATATCTAACCTCCTTACAACCTGGTGAGGTAGAAATATATATATATATATATATATATATATATATATATATATATATATATATATATATATACACACACATAGTCATGGCCAAAAGTTTGCGATCACTATATATATATATATATATATATATATATATGTGTGTGTGTGTGTGTGTGTGTGTGTGTGTGTGTGTGTGTGTGTGTGTGTGTATGTATGTATGTATGTATGTATGTATGTATGGAATTTATTTTGAGTGAGACTGATTTCAGTTTTCCCTTACTTTATGATCACATTAGTCGTCAGTTTTAAGTCTAGTGCAAAAGTAAATACAGAGAATTTGGGGACAAAAACATGTCTTTTGGCTTATTGAATACATTTTTAAAGGGTAAGGGTTAATGAGCTGACTTACACATGAGTTAACTTGTTGCTTTTATGTTGCTTTTAGGGGTGGACTTAGCACTAGGCAAACGTAGGCAACCACCTTGAGCCCCTGGAAGCCAAGGGCCCCCTAAAACTGCTAATCGTATAGATAATTTTTAATTATTAATGCTGAATAACGTATGCTGAACATTTAAATATTGATGTTGAAACACTGAAATAGGGCTCCATTCCTATATTTTGCCCAGGACCTCCAAATCACTAAATCCGTGCCTAGTTGCCTTAACACATATCATCATTATTTCGAAGAGAGGAAGTAAACAGATCTCAGTGTTTGACCGTAAAAGTGGAGATCATTTGCTTATGTCAATCTAAGACAAACCTCGTAGCCTACCTTAGGCTATAATTCCTCTAAATTATACCGGAATAAAAGGAATGAATCAATCAAACAAACAAAAACCTTGCTTTTGAATCCAGTATCAACATGCAGTGGTACTTCCCTTATGGGAAAATCACACACGTTTCACGTGATCATATTTTGTCCACGTGTGATTTGAGGAGTAACATTTGATCACATGTGGAAAAACAGCTCATGCTCTAAAACTGCAGAAGTGGGAACTTAAGTGTGACATCATGTGAACAACATGTGATCCCATGTCAAAAGTGCACCACGTGCGTCAATGTGTGAAAACAGAACACGTGTGAGTTTTCTGTAAGGGTTCAGAATTCGCCACTTGATATGACTGACTCTACGCTTTGGTGATCAGTGCCACAGAAGCTGTGCGTAAAGTCCTGATGCGGACCGTGACTGATGCGCACGGGTTTGAGCGAAGCCCTCAGAGTGCGCCTCCATCAGTGACGGGATCTCCTCCAGCTGTTTCAGAGTTCTCGAAAAGGAGAACTGAGGAGACCAAACAGAGCTGCGAGTCGCCCGTCTCCGCTATTGCGCATGATACTGCGGTGCCGCACCGTTCCGCGCCGCAACTCACCTTGAAGCGGAGGCTGTGCGCCTTTTTTTTACCTCAGGAGCGACGCAGCGGTAGCCAATCCACGCCCCTCGGTCCGCCCACGTCCACCAATGACATTCGAGCGGGGGCGGTGTCAACGAGCTAAATTCTGGGGTTTGGTTTTACGCCGGCGTCGCTATCTGAAGGCGCGTCGGGCCGCGTCGCGCTGGTGCAGGTGCAAAGGCTCTTCGAGAGAGAGAGAGAGAGAGAGAGAGAGAGTGTGAGAGCGAGCGAGCGAGCGCGAGAGTGATAAGGATGCGAAAAGGAGAGAAGGGGAAGAAGAAGGGCGAGAATGAAGGGATGCGCCGGAGGAAAGGGTGCAGGGCATGAGTGAAAGGATTCCAGCAGCTGCCAGTGCGTCTAGCATCCCGGGGGCTCGTCTATGAATGATTTATAGAAAGGGGGCACTTTGAGATATGATGAGCTCTCTTACTGGCTGGCAATAGTACTATGATTTGGTATGTGGCCACTTTGATAGCAAGTGTGTTCAGCGCCCGAGGAACGGCCGCTCAAGGTGAGTTGAAGTGCAACGTTTGATGCCCTTCCACGCTCAAGTTGCAATACTCTTCCTCTAACCCTTTGACTTTGATTTGGTCTTGTTTGTTTGTTTGTTTTAAATATTACCAAACTGCACGTATGACTCTGATGAAGTTCTACAAGTAAACACCTTCAATAGATCAGAGACAGGTGAAAATATTTGGAAACCATTTAGTACAACTACTGAGAACATGTCATGTCAACCTTGGGTATATAGTTCTGCACTGCAAACTATTTCTGCACTTGTGTAGCATGCACCTGTTCTAACACCATGATGTCATTCAATTGTATTTCACCTGAAAGGTGCCTCAGATGCTGGTCATGCTTAAAGAATGATACAGCACCCATAACCGAGATGCATTTTTGTAACGTATAATGATAACAATCTCAGCTCTAATGTTCCTTACCTGCCTTTGCTGGATATTTAATTAAGCCCCATCTGATTGTGCCCTCAATTGCTTGATCACTTGAAAGATACTACATGTAAATATAGTTGGTTATTTAACAAAGTTATCGAAGTGCTTGCTGTTTTGTAGATTGTGTTTTAGAAGAAAGGGATTTTTTTTAACGATGTGTCAGTGGACTCGTATAGCCTTGCAGTTGCAAATTCGTCCACCAGAGGGCTAAACTATTGCAGATGAGGACTAGCTCTGAAAGGGTCAAATTCATCTGGGAGATGTTCTTACATTAAACATTAAACACACTGGAAGGAACATCTAGCACAACTTGTTTATTATGCATTTGCTGAAAGATGTAAAGAACTTATTTGCCTCAGCTGGCATGATGTGTCACCTCATCTCTAACTAAGGGAAGTCTCTTGCTGTGCTGTGCTGTGCTGGCCACGCATGGTGTTGCATATGCTTCACATTTCCCTCCTGTGTGACCAGATGAAGCTGCCACCTTCTGCTCTTTCACTGCTGTCTCAAGCTGTCTTCTGGCAAACACAGCTCGCCGGCTATAGCCCTGGACATATGCCAGAGCTTGGGTCTCTGTTTTGCTTTGCTGCTTTTTCTGCTCAGTCATCGCAAAAGCAGCAGAGCAGTCTTCTGTCCCTCATAGAGCTGATGAGTTAGTTGGTCAGGATGATTCTACTAACTGGGGCCCGGAGGCTGAATGGCAGCAGACTGCACTGCACTTGTTGAAGCAACTCGCAGCTTCCCTTAGGGAACAGTGAATATTTAACCATGATGAGAACATATGCCCAATAACGTCTGCTTCCCTTAAACTGATTATGACTAATCTGTATGCCCGAGTGAATGCCGCTCTGGTGATGCTATAATACTCAGGATCCAGACATGAAACGCTGAGAGGCAGGCATCTTTTGAGTGGCATCCTGTATTGGGACCAGTTTTCATTATGTTAATGTTGCACAGTGCAGCTGATTTTGTCCAAATGCCTTTCTTCCCTTGTATAGTATGTGGATAAATCTCCAAAGTCTTGCGTCTCCTTTGGCGTTTAATGTCTTGTAATTATGATTTATAATGCTAGCTCTACTCCAGCCAAATCACTTATAGCGAGTGTACCAATCAAACACTGGAACGTGGCTGACTTGCTGATTGCATTGAAAAGCTGCAGAATACTAACCACAGTGCAGAAAGCTGAGGCAGCCAATTTCCAAACGGTGTTGGCTTCAGTGACTGTCAGTGGAGAAGCAATATGGAATAAATCTAAACTTATTCATTTAAAAGGTCATTATGTTAGGATATATTTGTCCCATACTTAAAGGTAACAAGGTCTGTCTTGCACATGGTTTTCAAATTTCGATCTCTCAGGGCTATCGCATTGCTAAGATCTGTTTTGTGCTTTAATACAGCACCCTCAACTGGGTAATTAATTGCTGGATTGAAAAGAGGAAAATTGTACAGAGTTGTAGCTAGTGATGCACTAATCCCACTTCCCATGTTTAATATGTCAATATCTGAACCATGAGTATTGACCAACACTGATCCAGTTGTGGCATCCTCACATTGATTGAGCTGACTTCTGTTGGTGTGGATTTAAGACAATTTCCAATGCTCCAATGGGTTCTAGATGTCAAGATCACATGCTTTCATGGCACAGTATAAAATACTACATCAGTGAATCAGATCAGACCATTTAAAATCTAACCCAATTCCAATCCAAAGTCCATGGCCAATATAAGCCCTCCTACTTGTACTCCGTATCGGATCACTACACCCAACATTCTAGGGCTAAAGGGTGCCAAACTGTTTGAGAAGTTTGGTTTAGATCCTGTGATACACAGAGTAAAAGGAGTCCATTTTATACCTATGATCTGGGTTTATGATTTGGGAGTGCCTTCAGTTTTATGGTAAAAACCTATCTCCGCTCCAGTCCTGAGTACCCACTCTCCTGTAAACCGTGAACACCAACAGACCTGATCCAACACACTAGTTAAGTAGTAATTATTTCATGAGCTGTATAATGTTGGGAGCAAGGAATACTTAATAAAATGCAGGGTATTGTTGAGAATATACCTGCCTCACCTAGGAAACTGATTGCTGAATTGATTTGGGTTGGACTGAAGGACTGCAGTTTGAGAGTCTTGTTTGGCCACTTTATGACCTGATTTTGGGAGTATCATTTAAATTTTGTGGGACATCTTGCTGAATCAGATGTGCTGGAAGCATAGAAAACGTGCAGGGCAATAAGTTCCCATTACTTAAGATCCCATGGCATTGACAACCTGTACAGTATATGGCCTTACTCCTTCCAGTTTTGCCGAGTGAGTATCTTAGCAGTCTGTGCCTGGATTCCATTTCCTCACTCTCAGCACTTCAAAGGCCATTTCCTGTCTCTGATACACTTTCTCCTGAGCCGTCTGTCTCTAGTCTGCTGCCACAGCCCGAGAGAGAAGCATGTGTTCCAGCAAGGCCTCCCATAGGGACTGTGTGAAGCTTTTATTAATTTAACATACGGACATCTAAACCCTTCATTTGTACTCCAGAATTTTCAATGTCTTTCTAAGTTATGAATCATTCCATATGGCTTCGAAAGTGGATGGAGGAGAAGGTCGGGTTTTCTGCCCCAATTCTTTAAATTAGGCAATCTTGGCATCTTAAACACAGACAGAAGCACATCTGTTCAGGTTTTACTTGGATGTGTTCCTGTGTTTCAAAAATTGCTTAAAAGGTGTTGGTTTTTTTTACAGTTGCCTCTAGTAGTTCTAGAAGTGTGTGAGACTAGTTGGGTCTATTGTCTAAGCTAAGTGGTGCAATTTGTACCACTTTAAAGTGTTCCTGAAATCAAAATTGGTGTCTCATAGCTTTTTGTACTTGTCTCTTAGTATTATGGATACATATATATGACAGTATATCAAGAAAAAATACGAAGAAATTAGATATATGCGAGTCTGTCTTTATTACACAGGACTTCTCCAGTAGTAAGAGTAAATACTACCATTTTATCAAGTAGCATAATATTTAACCAAGCCTACCACTAAGACATGTCAAATGCCTCCTGCTGATGAACTTGACCTTGGCCCATATATGTATGGCATAACTCCAAAAACACACGCCATCTTGTCATCTAGTCAAAGGCGACAGGCACGGGTGAAGGTTGTAGTGAGAAATTAACTTCCACAGTTAAAAAAAGCCTCTCAAGGAACTTTTGACTGTTCTCCATACTTAGCTATTTAGCTTAGCTAGTGTCAAGGTTATTTACATTTCGCAGAGCTGTGGCATATCTTGAAAACAATTGGCTGTTGTGTAAATCACTCATGCACATGTTGGCACTATGGAACATACTGAATCAAAGGACAGCTCTCAAGTCATTTGATGCAGATTCTAATAAATATAATAAGGGTTCTCAAACTGTGTGTAGGACTTGGTCTACTCACAGCACTCACATTTTGGTACCAAGCCATGTATCATAGGAGCCATGCTGTACACTGGAAGTCATACACTGATTGTTGCTGATTGTTTTTAGTGAATCTCTTTTTGGCTCAAGTCTGTAGTCACTTCTGTAAAAACCATCAGCCCACATGTCAGCCAATTGTTACGTGGGACAACATTGACTCAGAATCTCCTCCTACTTCTGCAGCTTCTCTGTCATTGCCGCACATCATCAGCTTTCTTCTCCTGGCTGACAGTGATGGGAGGAACCAGTGTGCTTAAACACCACTATGTTCTGTTTATAGACCCATTTCAAAGCACACCATGGGTCTTGGTTAATTATTCATGACTTTGCACTGTTGTAGTAGTTAAGGTCAGTGCGTTACTATTTTTGTCTCCTCGACATGTGAAAGTGCTCCTGTCATATACAAGAACAAACCATATATCTGTATTATTCATGTCTTATCAGTGAATTGATGTAGTTGTACAATAACTGCAGTTGCATGTTATACTTACAGGACAACGTTCTAGCAATGCAGTGTCATTTATCACATCAGCTGCCAAGACGGAATCAGCGATTCAAATATAATTTAAAAATACTTAATTTTTTTATTTGTTTCTGTTTCTTTTTGTTTGATTGTGTGTGAAATTGGTCCAGTGCCATCCATGCATAGGGTCATGAAAAACGGGTCCTCCAAGATAAGATTCCCTCACATTAAGCCATTGTATGGCTTAAATTATGTTTCTGCAAACAGGGACTGGATTGGCTAGGGTTTCCTCAAATATTAAGAGATAAGCCACTGTAAAGGTCCACATAAAGCCAGATTTCTGGTCCGGGATAGCTCAATGAGCAGTAAAACTATAGAGAAGTAGAGAGACTGTAAAGAGACTTCTGCACTTATTACATTTCTTCCATTTTCTCTTTCCTTTCATAACCACTGGTTATATTTTGCTGATCCTAATTTAATAGAAATTAGGTCTTCTGGGGTTCAGAAGAGTTTGAAAGTTACTAGAGATGGAAATTTCAGTTATAACTGCTATTTAATTTTTTAAAGGTAATATTTGAATATTTGGTGCTTTGTTTATAAATGACTGTGTGATTGATGATGAGGTTTGCATTGTACTTAATCTTTTCAAAGGATTACTGCAAAGGACTCTTTGGTTTCATTTTTGTTGGACAAAACTGGGGCATGTTTGGTTAGTGGTTAACACATAACCTCTGGGGTTGGGGGTTCGAATCCCACCCCTGCCTAGTGTGCATGGAGTTTGTATTGCTTCAGGGGTTTCATCCGGATACTCCATTTTCCTCCCCCCAGTCCAAAGATGTGTTGTAGGCTGATTGGCATCTCTAAATTGTCCATAGTGTGTGTGTGTGTGTGTGTGTATGTGTGTGTGTGTTGTGCCCTGTGATGGGTTGGCACCCCGTTCAGGGTGTTCCCCTGCCTTGTGCCTCAAATTCCCCGGGATAGGCTCCAGCCCAGGATAGGATAGGCTAGCAGTACAGAAAATGGTTGGATGGACCAAACTGGCAAATGCATCCTATTACAAACTACAGCACTCTTTAGTCAGATAAAATAGTTTAAATTGGAGCACACAGTGCTTAACTAATTTAATTGCTACTAATAATACTGAAGCATTTAAAAGTAGCATTTCAGATTTTTGACCTGAAAACCATGCTATTCTGTTTTCTCAGGTAAGCAGTTAGCTTACCAAATGCGAATAAAAAATGTATTTTTCCAGAAAAGTCAATTCACTGAATGGGAAAGGATGCAGCATGCGAAAGGTTACTTTTGGCTTACTTCAACTTTGACCTGCGAATTTGTGAGCCAGTAGGAAACAATAAGGCCGGAAAAGTTTGATTCTCCTTTCTATTCAATAGTAAAATCGTAAAGGTTCATTTTTATTCTGTACCGAAGCGAAGATCTACATATATCTCCAAATAAGTCAGTTGATCAAGGGTAAATATCTTTCACTACATTGTAGACAGATTATTATGTGCAACATAGTGTGGATATGGACTGCAGACACTTCTGTAACTTCGCGATTTGTCTGCTAAAAGACACTTTCTACGTTTAATAGTAATATGCGGACCCTGGGATGTATGGAAAGAGACATTTGCAATATTTCAAATGAATAAGGTCAAATAATAGCCACTTCTATAAGAATATTATAGTGTTATATTCTGTATTGAGTCCGTCAGCATAAATTCTTTTAATTGCTGCAGCGTATAGAATTTGTGTTTAAATAGAAATATTTGTGGGCTTGAAGCTTGGGTAGGCTTGTCAGGTGTGAGAGCTATGATGTTAGACATGAGTAATGGAGGAGTGTGAAGGTGTTGCACATGCTGGAGTGGGCTGTTTGTGTGTGTGTATGTGTGTGTAGGAGGTCAGTATGACTCACAGAGGAGGAGGTCAACTGGCCCAGCTGGAGCAACAGAGGAATCCTGAGGGAAGCTGGCCAAAAAAAATGGTCTTTTATTAGTTTAGCTTAAATTTTTATCTTGAACACATATATGTTTGGCATGCTAGAACCTACCCATAGTGCTTCTTCTACACTGGAGCATTTGTCATAATCCTACAGCCATACTAACCTTTGTTATTGGCCTGTGTGCCTATTTCCTTATATCATGGTCTGTTTCATGAAGACTGGCAATGTTTGGGAAAGTCTGTATTGAAACTTTATTTATTTCATAACACTTTTTAGCCGCTTGAGAGATATTTTCACTGATCTTTTGGGAATGCAATGTATGGGTTGGCAGAAATAATGATTCCTGATTATGTACTTAAAGTAACAGGTGCCAATCATGTTACTAGGTAGAAGTGCAGCTGTCGTTTTTGGTAATGTTGCCAGGAATGCATAAGTATAGTCCATTTTAATGGGAAAATGAAGTGGAATGTTAAAGAAATTACCAGTTTTATAAATAGAACTTTTTTTTTCACCGATAAATAAATAGCCTGGTCTATATTTTATAATCTAGGTTGTAAATCTTCATGTTATGTACTTTGGATTAAAAGATTTGCCTTAATAATGAGCTATGCTAGAGAAATCTCTGTGCTGGGCAATTCAGTAGTCTGGTACATGGGACAACCAGGTTACATGCGTCAGCTATTAGTTTTTAATTCACAGTGGCCTTGCAAACTAGTGGCCTCAGCAGGCTAGCAGTAACCAGTGATTTTTCTGATTCAGCTTGAAGAAAAAACTTTACTCACTACTGACTTTCAACAGATTTACTTTCGAGGTGTGATCTGCCAAGTCCGTAGAACTTTTACTAATTGGATTAATTAGCACAGTCAGAACAGAAACACAGCTATATGGGAAAACTGGTCAGTGTACTGCAAAGCTGTCATGCAACTCTCCTGCTTGCACAACATGCAGTCATCTTGTGGTTACACATCACGAGAAAAAAATAAAGAAGCTAGCTAGTCTCATATCTTTTATGTGCAGTGTGAAGAGAAAATACACCAAATGTTGGCCAAAAATTTGTTGACTTTTTGTCAAAGGCAAACATGATTCAGACATAAAACAGTCTGTTATGGCCCAGTGCTGTTATGAGGAAGAATGGAATGAGCTTTGGTGTTTCCTTTCTGTCAGCACTCTTTTCCAGACTATGAGCTTTAACTGCTAGACTCTTTCTTAGTTCACTATCATAGGCAGTGGCAGTTGGTTTAAGTTTTCTAGCATGGCTAATCCCCCGCTTCTTAAAAAAATAAAATTAATTAATTAATTAACATCAAAAGTCATCAGTATAAAGTTACATTTTTGGTGTCCACACCAGATTATCTTAAAAATGTCTTAAGGCAGAGTGTTTTTGGATTTTTGGGGAACGAAGCGCAACAACACCAATGATAGTCATAAGACAAATAAGCAGAATGTTATGAATAAACCAGGCTAGGGCTGATTTCTTTCTTGCTTAGACTGTACAGTCCATCCAGGATTTCACGTAACTTTTTTTTGATCGTTGCAGCAAAAAATGCATGATTTTGTGATGAGTTGTTTTGTGCTATTTTTGGGGAAAACTACTTGAATTGGTGAAATTGCAATTGCGCACATTTGTTTTGCACAGTCTTTTGGAGTAATGTTTGTTGGTAAATGAGACCTTTTAGCTGCACTCTTGTCGACGCAATTTCAAATTTGTGCTATGCCATTGAAAAGGCTTGATATAATGATCTAATGATAGTGATATAATGCGTTACACAGCGCTAATAGTTTAATTGTTGAAACCATCAGTGAGTGCAGAACACACATATTGTAGGGTCAATGACATAAAATATGACCATAAACATGTCCATTATGTATGTAACCGGGTTGTTTTTCGATGACTGCAGGGGAGTACCATGGCAAGGAAAGTTATGTTAAGCCTTTGTAGAAGTTTGGGTGTTTGAGTGATGAAGAAAGTTAAGTAAATGCCAGCTTTTAGGTTGCGCATGTTGAATACCAATGATTTGGCATATACTTAGAGCATGAGCGCTACTTTTTTGCTGTTGGTGCGGCCATTCTAAATAGACCTTGTCAGCAAATCATTCAAACTCTTTTTTTTTTTCCATTTGGCAATTCTGAGTAAGGAATATGGAGCTGTTTTGTAGAAGAATAAACACAAGAAGGCAGAAGTTAGTTTGCTTTGAATTGTAATGCTTGAAAGATTTTTTTCTCTTAAGTACACTATAGGCCAAGTATGGAAGGAAGCTATGAGCTTAAGACGTTACACGTTTTTCCCTCACCTGGGTAGTAAACCTCAGTGGAAGGAGGACCAGAAGAGGTGAGGGGATGGGGCATTTATGGTTGTATACAGTCCTCTCCAAAAGTATTGGAATGGTTAGTCAAATTATTTTGTTTTTGCTGTACTATGAAGACATTTGGGTTTGAGATTGAAAGATCAGCTTTCATTTCAGCGTTCATTTCCTGGTATTTAAATCCATGATATGTTAAACAACTTATACAAAAGTATTGTAACATATAGTGTTAAAGTAAATAATACTTAATATTTGGTTGCAAAACCCTTGCTTGCAATAACTCCATCAAGCTGGTGACCCATTGAGATCACCAAACTGTAGCATTGTTCTTTTGTGATGCTTTTCCAGGTTTGTTTCACAGCTTCTTTCAGTTGTTTGTTCTGGAAGGTTTCTTTGCATGCTCAGTTTCGTCAAGGTCTGGTGATTGACATGGCCAGTCTAAAACCTTCCACTTTTTTTGGCAGATAGAACTTTTCTGTAGATTTCTGTGTTCATTCTGCTGCTACGGTCATGAGTTACATCAGAAATAAAAATTAGTAAGCCTGTTCATGAAGCAGACTTGCAAGCCCAAGCCATGACACTACCTCCACTGTGCTTAACTGATGAGGTTGTATGTTTTGGATCATGAGCAGATCCTTTCTTTCTCCACATTTTGGCCTTTCCATCACTTTGTTAGAGGTTAATCTTGGTTCCAGAACTTTTATGGTTCATCTCTGTATTTCTTTGTGAATTCCAATCTGACTTCCTGAAGCTTATTGCTGATGAGTGGTTTGCATCTTGTGTTATGGCCTCTATATTTCTGTACTGTTATGGCCTCTATATTTCTATACTTCTTCAACGGATGGATGTGGTACCTTAACCCCTGCCCTGTGGAGGTTGTTGGTGATGTGACTGACTGTTGTTTTTGGGGTTTTCTTCATAGCTTTCACAATGTTTCGCTCATCAACTGCTGGTGTTTTTTGGCTATGCTCAGTGCTTGTTCAATGGCTCTGAAAGATTTCCGTTCTTTTCTCAGCTTCAAAATGGCTTATTTTTCTCCCATAGACAGCTCTCTGGTCTTCATGTTGCTTTATCCTTTTTAAAAAATGCAGTCTTCACAGGTAAAACCTAAGGCTCAAACCAATAGTAGACATTCAGAGCTATTAATTCTTTAAACATTCAATATAACAAGGCACTCCTGGGCAGCAAGAAATGCCCATCAGTCACATGTTCCAAGATTTTTGATCACTGGAAAAAAATTAAGGGGTCCAAACAAAAAGTGCCATGTTCTAAGTTGTTTAACACATCACATGAGCTGAAATTCTGATCTATCACCTCATATTCATCTTTTGATCTCAAACCCAAATGTTTATCTAAATGTATAGTGAAAACAATAGAATTGGCCTTTCTGTTACAATACTTTCATAGGGGACTGGGGAGAGAGAGAGAGAGAGAGATGCACATTTACTGGAGAAAATCCTTTTGTTCTTCTTCTGTTGATAATGAACATATTCATGTCTGTTATCTCTTGAAAAATAAAACTGTCATTTTTATTTTAGTACGTTATTCTTGCTTCCAGACCTTTAGACTGTAGTGTATTAGGCAGAAATGAGACTCTCCAACAGAGCTTCCCACCAAGTTTTATTTTAGGTTCAGACTGGTTATATACGGCTGTTCTACAGTAATGTTATTTGTCATAAGAAAAAAAAGTTTTTCGCTCCTTCATTCAACTTTAATTGGTCTTCAATCCTGTATATTAGTCTCTGTTGTACAAAATGTTTTTAGTCATAAGCAATGACTAAAAGCATAGCTACTTTACATCTGCAGTGGTTCATATGGATTATGAAGTGTGTGATGAAAGTTTGTAGAAATACTTGCTTCATCTTGCTATATGGGGTGCTTCCGAATAATGTTTCAGCAGGAGGTTGTAATGTTTTAGCAAGTAAGCAACTTTTCCTGGAGGGGTTGAATTTTAACTAAATGTCTCATATAGTGATCAGTGATTCAATGATTCATTCATGGCAGTATTTGTAGAACTCTGTAGGTAATAGGGTGTGTTTTCCATAGACAAACTATAAAGACACTAGGTACCCGTTGATCTGGGGCCTCCGTGCTGGTAATGATGAAATTGTATTGTTATTTATTATTTAGTTTAGAATGTCAGAGTCCCAAGACATTTTTCAAGAACGTGAACAACATTAGATTTTTGTGGATGTTGGAAAATTTAATAATGTTAGACAAACATAACAACAACAACGATAAGTTTTTTTCTTTCCAGTTTTTCCCAGTGGATGTTCCAAACATGTTTGAAAGCACTTTGTCTCACTTGCTTGTTGGTGCTAGCTACCAAGTTTAGAATATTTGGAGAGAGTTGAAATGTAAAGTTAGCTTATTAGTCAGATATGTTAGCTATGATAGCTGGTTAGCTAGCCAAACGGACAATAGCTGCCGGAATGGGGTAGCTGGATAAGGTGGATTTGCATGTTTTTAGGTAGCTTATAAAGTTAATATCTTAGTAAGTTAACTTTGTTTATTAATGTTTGGTAGATGTTTTAGCACATTACCTAGATAACTAACTAGTCAATTATTTCTCAGTGGTTAATGTTGTGACCAGTAGTTTGAGCAGGAAAGACTTTCTGTAGCCAGAAACAGCAAAAAACTATGAACGTTGTCTTTTTTTTGGTCAGATTTAAGGACATGTATATAATGAGTCTTTATTGGTCACATTATAGCACAGTGAAATTCTTATATAATTCTTATATATCTTAATATGTGCTTTACTATTGTGTGGTAGGGGAAAGACGACTAAAATTAAAGACTTTTATTGGGAAGTGCACTTAAACTTGCAGAAAACTCCAAATGCACTTTTTATTTGTCATTATCGGGAAAGTCAATATTAGCTAACTCACTTATTACCGAAATAACCTTCCCAGTTGTCCCATAACGTAGCTAGTTAACTAACCTAATATGAGGCAGTGTGACAGTCAGTAGGTTTAAATGGACAACAATAATCCAATATTAACCCGATTAAGGCAATACTCTGATTAAGGAACTTGCATGTAAACAGCAATTTTTTAGTACCTTAATCTGATTAAAGTCATACTCAAAGTAAACACAAATCGAATTAAGATGTGGATTATTCCTATTTTAGTCGCATTATCGACATGCATTAAAGACATGTAAACACCTTTATCATGCTATTAACGTCGTGTGGGAGTTTTCACCGCATTTTGCGACAGGACACATACACACACGGCAGTGTTCAATCGTTGGACGGCAAACAGGAGAGCACGGCTGCGTCCCAAACCGCGTACTTACCTACTATGTAGTTGGTGAAATACATGTATATTGTAGGTGAAATACATGTGTTTCAGCTACTATATAGTAGGTAAGTATGCGGTTTGGGACGCAGCCCATGGCTTCAAGCAGTCGTCTATTTGCACGTACAGCATGACTAATAATTAACCGCACTTGAAGCGTTCGTGAAATTAAAAATGAAA
Source organism: Ictalurus punctatus (assembly GCF_001660625.3). Classification (NCBI taxonomy): domain Eukaryota; kingdom Metazoa; phylum Chordata; class Actinopteri; order Siluriformes; family Ictaluridae; genus Ictalurus; species Ictalurus punctatus. The sequence goes on from NC_030433.2 coordinate 16,131,925, forward strand.
CACCCAAAAGTGTATATGGTACCATAACAAAGACAAACTTTATGTCGATACGTGAAATTCTGGAGGGATGTCGGACGGCGTGGCTTGGTGACGTAATGATATTGTGCTGTTAATCAAACTATGTTCTATAACATGTAAAACGGGAACATGAAAGGAATATTCTAAAAGCGACTCATGTAAACACCTTAATCACAATATTGTCTTATTCAGAATAAGATCAATAATTTGATTACTGCTGTCCATGTAAATGTAGTCACTGAGGATCAGCTGCTTCTTAAAGATGTATTGTATGTAGTGATGTGCATTAGGGCAGTCAAATATACATGTAAGTGAAAATTAATCTTCTTAATGAAGCACAGACAAAATGACAGTGATGCACTGAGTCCTATATTCGTCCTTAAAATGGCAGCGATTTTACAGTGTGAAGTCAGATGATACACGGCAGAATCATGGCTGTGTTGTTAATATGACAACCAGTGCAGAATAATATTAATATGAATGCAAATGCAGCAGTTCAGATTTTGTGATTGGACTGAAAAATGGATTAAAGACATAAATCAGATTTGGCCTACTGTGTGACCAAAGCCAGTGATTATTCACACACAGTTACATAGCACAGCAGATTCTGATAAGGAAGGAGTGCGGATGTGTGTGTGCGTGTGTGTGTGTGCGTGCGTGTGTGCGTGCGTGTGTGCGTGCGTGTGTGCGTGCGTGCGTGTGTGCGTGCGTGTGTGTGTGCGTGTGCGTGTGTGTGTGTGTGTGTGTGTGAGAGAGAGAGAGAGAGAGAGAGAGAGAGAGAGAGACAGAGAGAGGGTATATGTGACTTCCTGAGCTTAGCATGGTTGTAGGCAGCATACTGACCTCCTCTTCCCCTCTCCCCGCCCTCTCGGCTGGCCTGCTTCCTCCTGTGGCTCATCTTTCAGCTGTTCATTGATGCAGCGCACTTAGCTTCCTCCAACCCGGCTCCTCCACACCCATTAAATATTCATGCTTTGGCCATGAGATACTACTGTACAGTACTCCAATTCCCCCCCATCCAGGAAACTTTCATTCATTTCCTACATCCACCGCTTTCTCTCTACTTCAAGGCCCAGCGATCAATTCAAGTCACATTTCCATCTGTGCATCCATCTTTCCTTGTCTTTCTGTCTCCACGGTATCTGATGAAAATTAGATCATGATGTGTCCATATCTCAGGGCACAAAGTGCACTGCAGTGGACCTCGCTGTAGTTTGCTTGTGCTAGTCAGGACATGCATGGTCACTTCCTGAAGATTAGCGCTGATGGAGCAGACGTCCCTGAGCTGTGTCCTCCTACAGCTCCCTCCCTGCCCTCTCTGAACTCAAATGAGCTGTTCTGTAATAACTGCAACGCTCCTCTCTCTCAGCTCAGTCATGTCTGTACTGCTGTTCGCCACCTCTTGTCTGGACCCAGGGCAGGTCAGTGCAGTGAGCAGGGCCTCCTGTATGAAAGAACATTACATACTGTACTACAGAAAGCTAAAAACATTCTCTTGCTTGTCATCACTTGACTTTGGAGTTGTAATTAATGCTGTGATTTAGCTTTTGCCATTATAGGCCGTGTGGGAGGATGCGGAGGCAGACACTTATAAGGTGAAACATTTGCCATACTTATGTCCATCAGCACACAAAGCATAAGCTCCAGTATGGCTCTTCTGAAGAGAAATGCTGTCTTGAAATATACCAGTCACTGTCAGTGTTTAGAGCAGGCATCTCATTAGTCTTTGCAGCCAAGGACTCCTTTAATCGAAGATTCCATGGACTCCCTCGGTAAAGATTTATTTCATTAACATAATCTACCTATTGTAATTAGACCCATTTAATCAATTTCCGAACCTTTTGCTCACAGAGCACAGTTTTTATTAAAACTGTCATTAGATTCAAGCTGGTATTATTTACTAAGGTTTGTCCTCAATCAGACTAAGAGCTCAATAATAAATATAAATAGCATGATAATGTTGAGTTGTGATTAGAAAACCCCCTTTCTATTACATGCAGTTTTGCACTCGGGTCTCCTTTAAACAGTGGACTAGTTCAACAAACAGACTTCATATAAAAAACATAATGAACTTTCCTTTGCTTTTACACTATCCGTTGTTACCCAGATGAGGATGGGTTCCCTTCTGAGTCTTGTTCCTCTCATGGTCTCTTCCTCATAACATCTTAGTTTTAGGGAGTTTTTCCTCGCTACCGTCGCCACCGGCTTGTTGAATTGGCGTTAATCCACGCGCTTAAAATCTGTATCCTGTGTTTATATGTTTCTGTAAAGCTGCTTTGAGACAATGACCAGTGTAAAAAGTGCTATACAAATAAAACTGAATTGAATTGAGTAATTGTGTTTTAGTACACAAATGAAAAATAGATGAATAATAGGTTAATGGATATATGAGAAGTTATCATACAGACATATATAAACTATACAAACAGACAGACAGCTAGATAAGATAGACAGACAGACAGACAGACAGACAAATAGTAGGGCTGGCTGATATGATAATATAATATCAGTATTTTGATAAATTATGTCACCATATGGTTTTCTGAGATATTGTGATATTGTAATATCTTTTTATCAAATTGTTTAAAAAAATTAATAATTACAAACTGACCACAATCAGCTGATGCAATGTTAAAATTCTGCATTTAATCTTTACAATTAAAATCTCTAAAGTCCTTAAAATCTGTAATGTGTTAAACATGTTCATTTTTATAAGTAAAACGTTATTTTAAAAGGAAATTTCAAATTACATTCACTATGTAATTGTTTATTAGTAATAAACAAATCTATTGTTATTTATAAGAGTTTTTTTCTACTGTATCGCTGGCAGTTTGTGAGCAAACTTATATATATATATATATATGTGTGTGTGTGTATATGTATAACATATGTGTGTTTGTGTGTATGTGTGTGTGTATATATATATATATATATATATATATATATATATATATATATATATATATATATATATATATATATATATATATATATATATATATATATATATATAATATACACATATACATACACACAAACACACATATGTTATACATATACACACACACATATATATCTCATGATATATAGCATGTAGATTCACCTACAAGAATTGTAATATGATATTTTTGTCATATCACCCACACCTAATGGATAGATAGATAGATAGATAGATAAACTGTTAAGTACCTGTTGGACATTGTTAACTACTTAGGAGTAAAAAAAAAAAAAAAGTGTGAACATAAAGTGTGCCTTCAAATTATAATGATATAATTTATTCAGAGACAGAAGTGTTTTTTGGTCAAAACCTTAGGACATCCATGGTAAATTAATCCTATATTAGGGAGCTAAAAGGTAACAGAATACTCAAAATAATTTAATGAAAACTGAAATAGTATTTAAGCAATGAAAGTCATTTTGATGGCTCAAGGGTGCAGGATAGAGTGTCATTCTTCTGCAGTGCTAATAAAAGAGCCTTAAGCTGAATTATGCTGGATGGAAAAGCACATGACATCTGCTAAGAGGACATTGTTCTTTTTTTTTCTGCTGCTTGAATCCATACTGCATTTATAAGTAGTGCTGTTTGATGTCTACAGTTCTTCAGTCTTAGAAATCATTGAGCACCACGATTGACCTGAGAGCTCAACAATGACAATATTATTCAAAAGCCTCAATGGTGATATCCATTTATCCATTTAAGCCTGAATGCGAGGCAGTTTAAGCAGAAACATGTCCTCTGCGATCTAAAGTATAAAGCACGAATATGTCTAGCATACAGTGAAAAGGTACAGAGGCATTGGGCAGGGAATAACTGTCAGATATAAATAGAGAGATGCATTACCAGCAAATCAAGCTGCAGCTTAGATAAGGTTAGTTGATGCTGAGATTGTGCTGGTGTCATATGCAGCACTGCTTTTCCTCTTATACCTGCATAGGCCAGAAGACAGAGCAATGCATTCTGTGATATTTTTACTTTAGTAATTAAAACTTTAAAAATGTAGGTAGATACATTAACTATTGATATGGGATGATAATGATAGAGCATGATAGAAAATGTGTGGCCATAGTTTCAAGACTTACTGTCTAAAGACAAATACATGTCTGCAAAAAATGTGGCTGCAGTGCATAAAATCATGCAGATCCAGGTCAAGAGGTTCAGTTAATGTTCACATCAAACATCAGAATGGGAAATAAATGTAATCTTAGTGACTTTAACCTGGTTGTTGTTGCCAGGTAGGCTGATTTGAGAAAATCTCCTGTGATTTTCATGTCCAGCAGTCTATAGACCGCCATAATTTTGCAGGGAAAAAAGCACAAAAAAACTCCACAATTTGTATTGCAAATTTAGGGGAAGGAAGCCACATCAAGCATTTTTGGCCATAACAATCATCAAAAAAATCATGTATGGACTGTATAGAGTTTATGCAGAATGGTACAAAATGGTGTACTCTGTGAGCAGATGAGAGAGATCAGAGGAGAATGGCCAGACTGGTTCAAGCTGACAGGAAAACAATGGAAGCACAAATAACCATTCTTTACAACCGCTGTAAGCAGAAAAGCATCTCAACAGGCAACAAACATCAGCTACAACAGCAAAAGACCACACTGGGGTCCTCTCCTGTCAGCCAAGAACAGGAATCTGAGGCTACAGGATCACTCTGTATATGGGGCAGTTGGTGATGGGAAGGCCACAGAACACATTTGAAATTGTGCAAATTTGTTGTGCATGTATGACAGGACAGGCAAGAAAATTGAAACTCACCGTACAGTAACGTCACTGCCGCAGACTTCAGCATAGACGATCTGTATTGTGTAATGAGTGGGATGTTCATTCCCTGGTGGATGAACAGCCTTTTTTTCCGATTATCTGTGTTTGCCTCTTTCAGCAGTGAGTCAGCCTGCATGTGTGGCCTCGATTGTCTGTGCTATGCTCTAATCAGATTCTGTCTGTCTCTTTTACTGCTGAAAGTTTGGGAAGTTATTGCTGCAGGAGAGCCAGGGATTACAATTGAGAGAGATGCTGTCTTTAGGAAAAGTTGTCTAAGAGGATTGGATACGGTCAGCGGTTCACTAACTATATAGGATTTGAGGCTGGTGTGTGCCATAGATCCTGACCGTGTTCACACGGTTTCATTTATTAGAGTATACTCTCCAGTGTTAGATCTGCAGTCTTGTTTCCGTTAGGAACTATCTATCAAATTAAATAGGAGTGGTGTGATTGTGCCTGAAGTGGAGTTATGATTACTAGCCCGAAGTTGATTATTTTCCAGGATGTCCAGAATTGTTCTGTTCCTCTCATAGCATGGCAATTTGCCAACAATAACAAATATTTATTCATGAAAGAGTGACATGTCGTACTTTTTATCCATTTGTAGTTGCATGTAGTGTTGTGGAACATCAATGAAACAAGTTAATTCCTTTATTACTTGCATTATAACAGCTATGAAGAGTTGTTCCCTCACATTCTCTTGAAGTTAATTCAATAAAACAAAAAAGCAGCTTGTCATGAGACTCATGTTGAAAAGCTTCAAGCTTTACTTCCGACTCTTTCAAAGTGCTGACACTGGAGACTCCTTCCATAAATTCTAGATAAATGTTTCCATACAGAAAGCTTAACCATATAAATAATTATTTAAAAAAATATATACAGCAGCAATCAATAGTTCCTTTATCTTAAATAAAAACAAATATTTAATAGGTGTCATGAAGCGGACAGACTGATACAAGTGCAGGTTTACTAGTTTTATTAAAACCGGTGTGGTAGACAAACAAAAAGTCTCGTCACTTGGTCTGCTTGCTTTGCCTTCACAGCATTCTGTCACTGTAAATCATGACTTTCATTGAAATTGAATCCTAATTTTCCAGAATCATTTTGCTGCCAGTTTGAACAATCAGCAATCAGTTTGTGGACACCAGATGACCACGATGTCTGAACCAACCCTTTACCCTTACTCAGCAGACCCATTGGCTGAGTTGTCTTTTTTTTTTTTCTACATCCCAGTTAAAAACAGCTATGCACACTTTGCTACTGCTAACCCAGGTTTTTTTTTTTTTTTAATTTGGAGAGTCTGATGTTTATCTGACCTGTGACATGGTGCATTGGACACAAAGGTGGTTGACCACATTGAATTCCCCAAAGTGTATTTTAACAGTACAGTTTCCTCCTGACATAAATGTGTGCAAACCCAAGTGTTTTCAGTTGTAGAGTGTGTTAAAACGATTGTGCTGTAAAAACCTATTGATTTTTTCCCCCTTTACCATTACCAGATGTTGCCAAGGAGGTAAGTTGTATTGATCTGAGTGGTGTGGTGGAGCTCTATTTTCCCACCCAGTGACTGTTCCAACAGAAATCTATTGGCATACCAACTGAAAGCAATACAGTTGTTTTATTTCATTGACAGTCATCTCCAATCCAGCAAATAATAGGCCAGCTTCGTCAATAAACCTGTTCAGTGCACATACACCCTTTTAAAGAAAAAGTCAAAATTGTCCATAAGAGAATTTCTTCTACACATAAACAATTTGGAAATAATCCATTTATTTGTTGGAAATTTGATGAATCGGTTTAATCTATTGCGAAATAAGTGAGCGTTTTAATATCCATCAAAAATGCATCTCTTGGCATTGATTTAATAAGAACAATGCATTAATGGAATGCATCAGTACAAAACAATGATTGTCCATTTAAAAACTTCACCAAATTTCAAGAACTCAGATGTAATCATCGGTCAACCCATCACAGACAGTCTAAGGTGGAGCATCCATGCTGGAATGAGTTTCCCAGTGAAAAAGCATTGCTCTCCAATCATTAACATACAGCCATCTAGATGAATGCCAAAATGGGCTAAAGAATTCTCAAATGGTTGTTACAACCTCTTCTTGTTAATATTAGTTGTGGCATTAATTTTTCTTTTTGTTCCTGGCAAATCTTAGATGTCAAATTTCCTACATGTTCTTAGGATTAAAGTAATCTTATATAGTGTAGGCTATCTGTAGTGGAAGACTTCCTGGTGATGGAGCATCTGTATAAAGCCTTTGATTACCCATTAGCAATTAAAAAACGACAGTCACAGCGGCTTTTAACCTCATTAGCGAAATCCAATATTTTGTTGCTTTCTGTGCTTGTCTGGGTATTGAATCAGCCTCTAACATTATTACCACGAAGAATCACAGCAAACGTGGCAGTGGTGGTGGTGTTGGTGGTTCTAGGGGTCTGTTGTGGAGTGGGGGGTGCAGACAATGCCCTATTAGGAGTTTGGGAAGCTGCATCTTAATCATATGTGTCCCATCTGGTGGGTAGATTAACCTCAGTAGCCTTGACAACACAAGCGCACAACAGCTGCCGGATATTGGAAAGAGAATTGCTGCCGTTATAAGATATGAATATGTGTCGAACTGATTACACACCACGTACTCAGGAGCATATTTTTTGTCCCAGATCACAATTCAGTTTGTCATTTATTATTGCTTTATTTTGATGAGGATTTGATATTTTGTGGCTGTTTGAGGAGCGTTTCAGTGGGATGAACAGGGGATCAGCATGGCTGTGGGATCAGTGTCAGTAATTAAAGGTAATAAATAAAGGTATTAATTCTGGGATTCTCATGTAAATTGGAGGTGTAACGCAGTGGTACTATCTGTATCTGAGGTTAACATTCCAACAGTGTCAGCACCTGACAGTTTCTTGACCTCAACTAGAGATGTGCGTGAGACTGTTTTGGAATCCCAATCTCATGTGTGGGATCCTAATCTGATACCTGCCTGATAATCTGTCACCTCTAGTCTCAACCAGATTTCTAAATTAAAAAAAAAAAAATTTAAAATCCAAAACAAAAGACATAAAGGTAACCTGCTGTTTGTATCTATATTTCTATCTGCTTAGAACATGTTATTTGTTCATTCAGAGTTCATTCATAATCAGATGAGACAAAAATAACGCTTTTAGCAGCAAACACTCAAGGTTTGTTTGGCATAAAATAAAGGATAGTTATACTGAAAAGAACTAAACCCCTACTGTTAAGTATGGTGGATGATCTGTGATGATGTAGGCCTGTTTTTTTTTTCTCTTTCCATGAAGTACCAGGAGATTATAAATGAAAAATCTGGCTGCCTCTGCCAAGAAGGGTTGTGGTTGGATGCTCTAACAGAACAATTATTCATAAAAGATGTCCAAATCCACACAAAAATTGTTGAATGATCATAGAATAAAACTTCTGACATGGTCACCCCAGACCCCATTGAAAAGCTTTGGAGTGAGCAGATCTCATCAAGCATTATATCAGAAGACTTGGTGCTGTTATGTTGGCAAAGAGAGACTCCACAAATTAATAAATGTAGGGGTGACAGTAACAGTGAATCATGTTCTGTTAAAAATATATAAAGTAAATATTTTTTATATGAAATTTTTATTTATCCATCTTTACCAAATGTGTCAATAATTCTGGAGATGACTAACTGATTTCTTCTTAATATATTTTTTTAAATATTGCATATGTGCCATTTTGTCAGTGTAATAGCAGGGTAAGGTGGAGCCGTCTGTATTCTGAGTGTTATTTGAATGCATTCAGATGTTTATTTTGCTCATTTTTGTGCAGGATGTCAATAATCAACTATAGAATTTTATACAAGTTTCAGAAAATCTGGAATTGAATGCTTTTTCAATGAAAATGCTTTTTCTAATGCAGGATGCTTCATGTTACGGTAAGACTTTATAACAATTGCTTGATCAAATTTGCTCTCATTCAGTCCAAATATTACACAAAGCTAAATCACAAGAAGTGGATTAGGTGCTGTGCTGAATAGAGAGGATTAATAGGGTTGGCCTTGTTGCTCTCTGGAGCTTTTTGGCAAGAAATATGCATGTAAATTCACCGTCCACTTTATTAAGACCATCTGCTTACCTGCGTATTGATGCAATTATCCAAATAGCTAATCATGCACATATAGGTATAGCGTTTCAGTTAAATGTTTACCTTAAAATGTGTTCTCAGCACCAGACAGGCTGGTTTGAATTTCACTGAATTTCAGACACTGCTGATCTCCAAGGATTTTAACACACAACTGTCTCTAGAATTTACCCAGAATGGTGCAAGAAAACAAACAAACAAAAAAAAAAATCCAACAATAACTCAGAGTTCTACAGCAACAAAAACAACAACAATAACACTTTTTACGACTGTGGTGAGCAGAAAAGCACCTCTTCATGCCCAACACATTAAACCTTGAGTTGGATGGCCTACAGCAGCAGAAGGCCACAAAGTCAAGAACTGAAAACTGATGCTGCAGTGGGCACATGCTCACCAAAACTTGGCAGTTGCAAATTGGAAAAACACCATCTTGTCTGATGAATCAGACCAGACCGATTAGTCTGATATTTCTGTTGTGACACAGAGATGATGGGCTCAACATTTGGTGTCAAAAGCATGAATTTATCGGACCCAAACTCCCTTGTGTCAATAGTTCAGGTTGGTGGTTGTGGTGTAATGGAGTGGGGAATGTATCCTTCGCACACGTTGGGTCCATTAATACCGATCAAGTTTAAATGCTAAAGTCTATCTGAATATTCTTATTGAACATGTCCCTGGCAGCAATTTATCCATCTTCTATAGGCTACCTACTGCATGATAATGCATCATGTCACAAAGCACAAATCATCTCATACTGGTTCCATGAGCATGACAATGTGTTCAGTGTACTTCATCGGTTTCTCCATCACCAGATCTGAATCCAATAGAATACCTTTGAGATGTGGTAGAACGGAAGGTTCGCATCATGAATGTGTAGCTAACAAATCTGCAGCAATTATGTGATGCAATCATGTCAACATGGACCAGAATCTCAAAGGAATGTATCTAACACCTATATTGTTTACTGTTTAAAAAGCATCTCAGGGGAATTCCTCAAGAAATCGGTTGAGAAAATCCAAGAATACATTTCTGGAAATTCTAGGCAAAAAGGGTGTCTACTTTGAAGATGCTAAAATACTAAATTATTTTGAGTTATTTTGGATTCTTTATCACAACATAATTCCCATAGTTCCATTTGAATTATTCCAGAATTTTGATGACTTTATTATTATTCTAAAATGTGGGGGGGGGGATAAAGAATGAGTGTGTCTAAACTTTTGACCAGTAGTGTACAAATATCAAAGATAATTCATATACATATACATATATGTGAGCTTTCTTGGCCACAAGGTGGATGTAGAATTATTTTGGGGCGTTATAGTGTTGTGTAAACACTAAATCCAGCATGCTCTCCGGATGTGCTCTCAGCCAAACCCCTTAGGGAGCAGCACTGTATGTAGAACTGCTATACATATCATTGCTGCTATGTCTCAGTGGTCTGAGAGACCGCTGATCCATTCTCAGCCATCTGCCCCTAATACCAGCATGTGCATGAGGGCAAGAGGCTTTGCAGAAGACCCACTTTCCTTTATAAGAGAGAAAGACAGCTGTCATTTGACATTACAGAAGTACTATAAAGAACATTTTTAAAGGTTCAGTATGTAATATTTAAAAATATTCTTAGACAAATCATAACCATCTATTTTCACAGATAGCTTAGACTCACACTGTGATTCACATTATTGCCATGCCATGGATATGGATAGTTTAATTTCTTTAGTAGCCCTACACTGTATTCCATGAAACAGAGACAATTAACAGATATCACATTTTTATTATTAAAAAATATTGTCAGATTTGTTGTAGTTTATTTACACTCCACAGTGCCTTGCTGTTGCTGATTTTACATTTCTTTTGCAATGTACGTACACACCACCATTGTAATCCCAATTTACTTACACCAGAAAATAGAAATCAAGAAAGCAGATGCACTGTCATGATTCCCCCTTGAAGCAGCGTGCTCTAAGCGCGAATGCGCGAGCACCTGCTTTTCGTTTGTTGACCGTAATGACATCTGGACACGTGTGTTTTGTTTATGTTTCTGTTATGTCTCCTCCCTGTTCTGTCGTTGGCTGGGATTTCACGTGGGTCTGTATTGTTCTCAGCTGCTAGCGGTTTAGACGCTGATCATGTCCGCATATATACCGTGCGCCTCCCAGCACACAACGCGGAAGATTACCATAGAGTTAGTTTAGTTCGTATTGTAGTCATAGTCACGGTCCATGTTTAGAGTTAGTTCGTGCTGGATTATCCGCTTCCAGTCCCTTGTCATAGTTTGTTTCTCGTTTTGTTTATCGAACCTGTTTTCCGTGACCACGACCTAGATTCCTGCCTTGCCCCGTGTATGCCTGTTTGCCAATCGCCTGACCTCTTGCATGTTTGTGGATTACGTTTTGGATCACGTTTTGGATTTGTCTGCCTGTCTCTCTTTCAAATAAACAACTGTTCATACTGCACTTGCATCCGTCCTATCTCTGCTCAGTCAGGATTCGTGACATGCACAAAGTATTTGTCCACACTTATGGCACCTTGAATGAAAGTGATTTAGGAGGTCCTAGACAACCCTAATATTCAGCAACCCAAAAGCACATAAAATCTGTTTTAATGCAAGTTATGAAGAGCTATTTAAGACAAAAGCTACTACATTTCAAGTAGTAGTAGCAGCTCAGCTAAGGTTGATTATTTGCAGTGGGGGAGTAATTGAATGAAAATGCTTCAATAACACAACTGAGCGGACTGTCAGGACTAATATCTCCTTTGTAAATGTTGTGGATTACGTTTTGGATCACGTTTTGGATTTGTCTGCCTGTCTCTCTTTCAAATAAACAACTGTTCATACTGCACTTGCATCCGTCCTATCTCTGCTCCGTCACGATTCGTGACCGAATCTTCCGCCGAAACATGGATGCAGCAGGAGAACGGAGGAGACGCAGAACCTGGAAGTCGACGCCAACCGTCCCCGCTATGGACTCAGTCCACTTCCCACAATGGATATTTATGGAGCTTCCTGATCCATTTGACGGATTTTTCGGTGCCCCTGAATATTTTCTGGTAGACTGTCAATTCTATTTCACCAGCCTGTTAGACCCTAAGCCAGAGGAGAAGCAATGGCTCCGATTCATGTGGTCCCGGTTCTTTGGACCGGCCCGTCAGTGAGTGCAGCTCCAACTGGATAAGCACTGTAGGAACCTGGACAGTGTAGAACAGTTTGTGGGGGAATTCATGATGCGGTTCAGGAGTCCGGAGGCGAGGGCCGAGCTAGAACAACTTCTTGGGGGGGTGAGTCTGTCAGGCAAACCTGCCCTGCCGTTTACCCACTACTACAGGCAAACTCATGCAGAGCCCCAGCCGGAGGTTAACCTGGCGACCTCAGAGCTCGAACCTGAGACCCACAAGGTGGGCTCACCTGCCAAGCTCCAGCTAGAGGTCAAAAGGGAGGCTACAGCACCAGAGTCTCAAGTCCCTGAAATCCAAGTCAAGCCTTCAGGCTCTGAAGTCCAAGTCAAGCCTCCAGTCTCAGAAGTCCAAGTCAAGCCTCCAGTCTCAGAAGTCCAAGTCAAGCCTCCAGTCTCAGAAGTCCAAGTCAAGCGTCCAGTCTCAGAAGTCCAAGTCAAGCGTCCAGTCTCTGAAGTCCAAGTCAAGTCTCAAGTCCCTGAAATCCAAGCCAAGTCTCACGTCCCTGAGGTCCAAGTCAAGTTTCACGTCCCTGAGCTCACGTCCAAGCCTGCTGATACAGTTGACCAAGCTCTGCTAATATCTAAGCCTAATGACCAAATTCTGCTCACGCCCAAGTCTACCGACCGGTCGCCCAAGTTCTGCTCACGCCCCAGTCTGCTGACACGCCCAGCCAAGTTCTGCTCACGCCCCAGTCTGCTGACACACACAGCCAAGTTCTGCTCACGCCACGGTCTGCTGACACGCACAGCCAAGTTATGCTCACGCCACGGTCTGCTGACACGCACAGCCAAGTTCTGTTCACGCCACGGTCTGCTGACACGCACAGACAAGTTCTGTTCACGCCACGGTCTGCTGACACGCACAGCCAAGTTCTGTTCACGCCACGGTCTGCTGACACGCACAGCAAAGTTCTGCTCACGCCACAGTCTGCTGACACGCACAGCCAAGTTCTGCTCATGCCACAGTCTGTTGACACGGCCACCCAAGCTCCGCCCATGCCCAAGGTTCACCTGGTGACCTCAGAGCCTCAGCCCCACTGGTCAGCTGTGGAAGTCGCTCAGCCCCCCTGGTCAACTGTGGACGTCGCTCAGCCTCCCTGGTCAGCTGAGGTCGTCGCTCAGCCTCCCGGTTCAGCTGAGGTCGTCGCTCAGTCTTCCTGTTCAGCTGAGGTCGTCGCTCAGTCTTCCTGACCGGCTGTGGTTGTCGCCCCGCTTTCATGCTCTGCCGAGGACGTCGCTCTGCCTTCATGCTCCGCCGAGGTCGTCGCTCAGCCTGCCTGCCCAGCTGAGGTCGTCGCTCAGCCTGCCTGCCCAGCTGAGGTCATCGCTCAGCCTGCCTGTTCAGCTGAGGTCGTCTCTCTGCTATCCTGCTTCACTGAGGACATCAGTCTGCCTCCATGTTCCGCTAAAGACGTCGCTCCTATTCTTTGCTTCTCTCAGTATGTTGCTCCCCCTTCCTGCTCTGCTGAGTACAGTGCTCTGTTTCCCTGCTCCGCCGAGGACGTTGCTCTGCCTTCATGCTCCGCTGAGGTCGTCGCTCAGCCTGCATGCCCAGCTCAGGTCGTCGCTCAGCCTCCCTGTTCAGCTGAGGACGTCGCTCAGCCTCCCTGTACAGCTGAGGACGTCGCTCAGCCTCCCTGTTCAGCCAGGGTCGTTGCTCCGCTTCCCTGCGCCGCCAAGAACACCTTGCTGTTTCCTGGCTCTGCTTGGGACATTCAGCCCAGGGGGCCGGGGCCGCCAATGAAATGGGATGACTCATTCCCCCTTGAAGTAGCGTGCTCTAAGCGCGAATGCGCGAGCACCTGCTTTTCCGTTGTTGACCATAATGACATCTGGACACGTGTGTTTTGTTTATGTTTCTGTCATGTCTCCTCCCTGTTCTGTCATTGGCTGGGATTCCACGTGGGTCTGAATTGCTCTCAGCTGCTAGCGGTTTAGACGCTGATCATGTCCGCATATATACCGCGCGCCTCCCAGCACACAATGCGGAAGATTACCATAGAGTTAGTTTAGTTCGTATTGTAGTCATAGTCACGGTCCATGTTTAGAGTTAGTTCGCGCTGGATTATCCGCTTCCAGTCCCTCGTCATAGTTTGTTTCTCGTTTTGTTTATCGACCCTGTTTTCCGTGACCACGACCTAGATACCTGCCTTGCCCCGTGTATGCCTGTTTGCCAATCGCCTGACCTCTTGCATGTTTGTCCTAGACAACCCTAATATTCAGCAACCCAAAAGCACATAAAATCTGTTTTAATGCAAGTTATGAAGAGCTATTTAAGACAAAAGCTACTACATTTCAAGTAGTAGTAGCAGCTCAGCTAAGGTTGATTATTTGCAGTGGGGGAGTAATTGAATGAAAATGCTTCAATAACACAACTGAGCGGACTGTCAGGAATAATATCTCCTTTGTAAATGTGCATTAGAGGTGGCAGCGGGTTACAGAGAGACCGTCAACCTGATGCATATGAGTTATACACTGGTGCAAATCCTCCTTTGCAATTATATGTCCATCAACCCTTAATCTCACTCTGTGGTTATTTCTGAGAACTAATTTATGGTTATTTATAGAAGCATGGGAAGGTAGGATTTTCCTTTTCCAGGCAAACCATTTGGACGTATGTGTGTGTTTACTGGGAAAGTCATTAGAGTCGAGATGATGATCAGTAACAGAAAAAGGCCTGCATTGTGAATAAGAAGCAGAGAGTGGCTTGTGTTTTAAGGTTTTCATGGTTTCTCTTTCTATAATTGACTATGTTTAATTTATACTACCTGGATTTTATTTCATTGGTTCTAGTAATGGTTCCATTAGCAGCAATAATGCAGGACTGAAAACAAGCCATGTTCAGAGACTTTGTTTGGGATTTTCCGTGGATCAGCATGAAAATCCAGTGCAAGGGTCAGGTCACGTGCAAACAAGGACATCAAAGGAAAATCCAATAAGTGTAAATCCAGAAATACAGGCGCAGATTAAAGTCATAATATGTCTGACCAATAATGATTGAAATACAAACAGTAGAACTAGGACAACTTGCCACAATTCAGAATTAGAGAGTGGATGCAAATGCAGAATCTCAGTGAAACATTGAATAAAGTGTCAAACAAGACGCTATACAGGAACGAGCATAACGTGATACATGAGGACAGAACAAACAACGCAAGACAAACGTGCAGTGCTGAACGTGGCTATATATACACACACACACACACACACACACACACCAGTGCTAATGAGCTAAACCTGAAACAGATAAATTGAGACATGTGACAAGGTGCATTGGCTGATGGGAAACGTAGTCTCTATTCCTTCTCCAATATTACATGACACAACTAGGTTCTTCTAAATTAGAAACACTATGAAACCTTGGTGGAAAACTGCATAATAACACTAGAAAGACTAGCAAGAAAGCAAATTAATATGGCAAGCCAATTATTGCAATAACAACTTATATCATCAGCCAGTTGTACATGATCCTGCTTAATGAGACAAACATGAATCAGGTGAACCAGACATGTGACTAGGTGCAGTGGCTGATGGAAATCATTTACATGACAGAGCTCCCCAATTAACGCGTGGCTCCCGATGCACATAATCCGTTCAGGAGGGGGTCTCAGACCAGATCCATAAGCACTTTAAAATTCCATTGTCTCTCATCCCTCGCGGGGCTGGACAGAGGACGCTTGACGTGCTCTGAGGTTCAGGTGTGGGGTGGTCTCTTCTGCACTGCAGAGACACGTGATATCCCGGGCCTGGCTTGAGTGCGGAGTGGCAACTACTGTGCAGCCAGCGGGAGGAACAAAGCTCAAGGCAGAACCTGAGGGGGAAGAGACGTTCCCCAAGAAGCTAGAGGGAGGATGCTCTCCAAGAGGTTCGAGGGTGGCGTGAAGTTCTCCCCGACGCCAGAGGGAGGAGCGAAGTTCTCCGCAAGGCCAAAGGGAGGAGAGAAGTTCTCCACGAGGCCAGAGGGAGGAGCGAAGCTCTCCGCGAGGCCCGGGGGGGGGTTGATGCTCTCTGTGAAACATGACGAGATCCACAGTGGGGGAGGGAGGGTGGGAGATGATTCCAGCCTGGTTGGAACGCTCCTCTTTGATATACCTCCTGATGGTGTACATCATCTCAAGCCACTCCTGATTAGCTCTAATTAGGGAAGCTTTCCCCTCCTTCTCCCACCTTGGTTTTTCCCTTCCATAAATTACGCTGCATCCATTATTTAGTCTTGTGTTCTGTCACGTCACGAAGGTATCGACGGCTGCAGATGCAGAATATAAGTTCAAACATTTTACTGAAGTACAAACAAAACATAAAACAAGACTTTCAAGAACCAGGACTAGAATGACCTGAGATAGAAGGACAACAACGCAAGACAACCCGTGCAGTGCAGAACGTGACTATTTATACATACGTGCTAATGAGACAAATGTGAATCTGGTGAACCAGACATGTGACTAGGTGCAGTGGCTCATGGGAATCGTAGTTTTAGTCCTTTTCCTGCTATTTCCATGACACCAATAAAATCAATAATTGGACAAAATATTGATTGGAAATTATTTTAACTATTCTATTAATTGCTAATAGAAGTTCTAGAGAACATATTATTTCTAGTGAATTTAGCTGACCTAGCCTCTTCCTGAAACTAACGTCCATACATTCACCGGCCACTTTAATGGGAACACCTATACACCTGCACTTCATGCAATTATCCATTCAGCCAATTATGTGGCAGCAGTGAAATGCACAGAATCAAACAGATACAGGTCAAGAGTTTCAGTTAATGTTCAGATCAAAGAGGATGAGGGAAAAAAAATTAACCTAAGTGACTTTGAACATGGCATGGTTGTTGGTGCCAAATGAGCTGGTTTGAGTACTTCAGAAACAGCTGATCTTTCACACACAGCATTCTCTAGACTTTACATAGAATGGTGCATCCTGTGAGCAGCAGTTCTGTGGGGGGAAATGCCTTGTGGATGATTGAGATTAGGGGAGAATGATAAGACTGGTTTGAGCTGACAGGAAATCTATGGTAACTCAAATAAGCACTGTTTACAACCGCAGTAAGCAGAAAAGCATCTCGGAACAGAACAACAAGTCAAACCTTGAGGCAGATGGGATTACAACAACAGAAGACCACATAGGGAACAGGAATCTGAGCCTACAGTGCGTACAAGGTCACTGAAACTGGACAGCGTAAGATGTAATGCATGCATTCACTACCATATAAAATCAGAAGACAAACAAGTTTTCAGAGTGATGTTCTGATAAATTTAAGAGGATACCCCCTCCCCCTACAGCTCCCGTTTTTCCCCCTACAGATTTACTCAAATGCAGTAATAGATTATTACCCCTCATGTTCTGTTCATATTTAGGCATGGGTGACTATCAAACTTCAAATTTAGAATATAGATGGTCTCTATGCCAGCTATTTCAAGCCTTTCTAATGTTTTTACATGAATGGAAATAAGAGATGTCTTAGGGTCAAAATGACCTGAACATAATCTCTGAAGTATACAGTATGATTTGTAAAAGTGGACTCATTATTTTAAGATTTTGCTTGGAACCCAACATTTCGTGTTGGAAAGATGATTTTAGCAACAATTTTAAATGAATGTTTGTAATCTTTAGCCATGCTGAGAGTTAGTACCCCCTTGGTAGGAAGTCTCTGTGTATATATAATCATCTCTCGCGCTCTCTTATTCTCTCATCTTCTCTCCTCTCACTCTCTGTGATCGAACGGTTCGGCTCCCTCGTGTCTTTCATTGTAAACGAGAGCAGTCCTGGAGGAGCGTGGAGAGGAACTTGTTAACTGGTTGTTGCTCTCATCTGTGTGTACAGTGAAGTCATACCTTCCATGGCTTGTTTTGCTCACTGGTGATGTCATTACCAGCCAATCAGCAGGTGGTGCTGCAGTAGGCACTGGATGCAGGGGGTGTCTGGGGTATATGCATAGGGATGCTCTAGCAACGCGACTCTTTTCATCACTACATCATTACTGGGGCTGGATGGAGGGAGAGAGAGAGTGAGAGAGAGATGGGCAGAAAGAAGGAAAGTGAAGGAGAGACAGCATCAGCAATTGAGAATATCTAATCATAACAGCGTGCCTCATCTTTTGACCCACAGCTTTGAAATGTGCTGTGGCTCAATATGGAAATGAAATTTTTAAATAAGGCAACATTGGCTCACAGGCTCATTTATTTATTTCTTTTTTTACCCACTGCATCATACTTGTCCTGTTTTTAACCCGTAACAGGCCTGCACTCTGTGGTTATGTGGTTATGCTATGGTTATTATCCTGCGCTCTTTAGCTATTGCATATGCAGTGGTAATTATATCAGTCAGTATTTGATTTAACAGTGACCTCTAGCCAAGGTGAGCCACATTTCTGCAAGGAGTGAGGAGTATGCTTTTAGTATCCTACGCTCCAGTTAGAGGAGACTCTATTTATCTGTGTCTGTATCATTGATTCATATCTCTGCAGGATTTGAAGAACACACTAATGAAGCTGCAGTAGTGTTGGGTGTAAATGACTTGTGTGAAGCCAGCTAATTCATACTTTTTCAAATTCTTTCTCTGTGAGTAGTATACTTCGAGTAATTATTGATACAGTCTGTTGCTATGAACATCACTGGCACCAATTTTTTCATAGTATTTTTTATCAGTATTATACGACTGCACTACTAAATTCTCAAATCTGATTGGTCAGAAGGTGTTCATTAATTTTCTGTAACAGCAGCTAATTAAATTCACAGATTGATATTAATGTGCTCATTCTAATACAGTGTGTAATAGTTTCTATAGTAACAGCTATCGTGTATACCAGAGATCCTAATAATAAATGTATTTAAGAATATGCTGATATTAAACAAAGAAAAATGTATCATTATTGATATGATATGAAGCTTTCTGTAAGGAGATGTTTATTCAATATTTTTGTAAGGAGTCTCCCCTGTTAGCACTTTGTAACAGTAAATTTTCTGAAACGGGAAAGTCTTTAGGACAGACAAGCTGCATTTTCTTTTTGTCTCAATCAAGTGAGAGAGAAAAAAGAGGCCTGCCATTTATAGCTGCTAATGTAAGTGATAAGAAGAAATCATTTTTATTGCTGCATGCTTAGTATTTGCATAGTGGTGCATGATTGGCTCTTACATTGTATAATGTAATTTTTGAAAAATATCAGTAACAGTTGTTGCTAAAATACAGTCAGGTTGCTAAAATACAATTGGAGATATGAATGTTTGACAATATCGAAGATTAGGTATTCATTGTTCTCATCATTTTAAGCATACTGTTAAAGTCTAAATCACAAAGCACACAATATTATGTATATTTGATCTGTACACTCGGAGTCCTTGTTATTATATTAATTAATGATTAGACAGTTGCGGGGAGGCTTGGTGCTTAGCGTGTTTGCTACGCACCTCCTGGGTTGGGGGGTTGGTTCCCGCCTCCGCCCTGTATGCATGGAGCTTGCATGTTCTCCTCATGCATCAGGGGTTTCCTCTGGGTCCTCAGGTTTCCTCCCCCAGTCCAAAGACATGCTTTGTAGGCTGATTGACATCTCTGTCAGAAGTGTGTAAGTTTGTGCGATTGTGCCCTGCGATGGGTTGGCACCCCACACAGAGTATCCCCGCCTTGTGCCCCGAGTCCCCACACAGTAAAATATTTCAGGTGGTTAAAATTAGAAATGAAAAGTCGCCTGCTGCCTTCAAAATGTGAGTAAACTCAACTTGAAGATAACCTTTGTTTCAGCTCAAAAAGTTACATGTGACAAGTTTTACAAGTCAAGATGTTCTACTAGGATGAGTAATATTTAAGATATTTATCTTTGAAGATTTAAGAGCATAATGGGGGAAAATCCCTTTTTATATACTAGCTGTATAGCACGGAATGATTTACCATGTTTTATAAAGCAGATGCACGTTGAAGGTGTTTTTAGAAAGGCAGTAAAAAGATTGCTTTTTAATAATTGATTTAAATAGTCTTAAATTATTCAATTGGGTGGTGTAAGAGTTGGTTTTACCATTTCATATGTGACCTGTTTTTCCATTTATAAACCTTGAGGACCACAATGGAAATAAGCCTACGGCTTTTTTTTTTCTCTCGGTAGTTTTAAAATGTTGTATGGATGGTCTATATGGTGGCTTTCTTGTACAATTTATGAAATTTGCAACAACAACAACAGCGACAATGAATTACTTTCCAATATATCCAAATAAATAAATAAATAAATATATATATATATATATATATATATATATATATATATATATATATATATATATATATATATCCAAAACTTGTCATGAAATTTGGAGTTAAAGAGAAGAAATAAGTTGG
Organism: Ictalurus punctatus; assembly: GCF_001660625.3. Lineage (NCBI taxonomy): Eukaryota > Metazoa > Chordata > Actinopteri > Siluriformes > Ictaluridae > Ictalurus > Ictalurus punctatus. The sequence goes on from NC_030433.2 coordinate 16,152,353, forward strand.
GTGTTATCATGTTTTACAGTGCAGGGCTATGCTCCCTGTGTAGGTTAAACGATACAGGAAATGGATTGATGGATGGAAGGATGGATAGATGGACAGATAGCTACTAAATGTTACTGATAGTGTATCTTTTGTTGGATTAAAGAAGGCCTAAACTTAGCTGAATAATTGTGTGTATTTATAATAGCGCTACCCAATACCCAGTTAAGAGTGTATTAAGGCATGATTGATGGCATATAGTTTTATTAGTCACATAGATCCCCTAACAAGCAAGCTATTTACTTGATGAAATTGTGCTGGAGGACTTTAGCTTGACCGGTAGTTAGAAGAAAAGACTGTTTCCCCTGTATCTGGGTCCTACTAATGTGATGTACCACCTGGTAACTTGTCATTTCTGTTTGCCGCGAAACACTAATGTTTGTACTCAAGGTACAAGATTGTCAAATACATGCTGAATATAGTGCATAGTGCACAATTTGCGGAATAACCATATTTTTGTATATTTTGCTGCAGGTGCCCACGGAGTCAGAGAGGAGCCCCAGTTTGTGACTGCCCGTGCTGGGGACACCGTGGTTCTGGGATGTGACGTGTCCCACCCGCTCAACGGGCAGCCCTACGTGGTGGAGTGGTTCAAGTTCGGAGTGCCCATCCCCTTCTTCATTAACTTCCGATTCTACCCTCCTCATGTGGACCCGGAGTACGCCGGTGAGCTCTACAATCACACCCAAGCTTTTTATTCTCTAATACACACACACACACACATTCTCACTCTGCATGGGTTAATTATGACCATTATTATTATTATTATTATTATTATTATTATTATTATTATTATTATTATAACATCATTATTACAGTAATATAATCTGTCATCTTTAAAACATAATTCTGAATTCTGTTATCATTTAATAATGTTCTAATATAATGGTTTCATATTAAAGCCCGTAATGACAGAATAAAATTTCCAAGTACCCAAGTAACTGGCACGGCATCAGGTTTTGAATTGACCACTTCTCTGTGTCAATCCACTTTTCCTTTGACAAAGTGTGATGGCCGTTGATGGTGGTGTTAGCCTGAACGTTGAAACCTGATCTGTTTGAACAGAGTGTATGGATGGAGGAGGTGAGAGTGTTGGACAGACTAAAGCTCTGCTGCATGACTGCCTTCAGGTAGAGATTAATTAAAAAGCTAAATCCCACTGGCACCACTATCAACAAGCAGCCATGTGGCATTATGTGTAATGGAACTTTGGAACTCTCTTCCTCCTGAACTCAGGAACTCCTGAAGATCAGACCTTTGGCATTTTTAAAGCTCAACTTAAGACACACTTTTTTAAACTTGCATTTGACTGCTGATGTTTTTTTTATTATTATTATTATTATTATTATTATTATTATTATTATTATTAACGTCGTTGTTCTTATTAACTTTTATATGTTTTTATTTTTCTGTGTACTGCTTATTTTGTGTACAGCGCTTTGAGAAGCTGCTTTTAAAGGCGCTTTATAAAATAAAGTTTATTATTATTATTATTATTATTATTATTATTAATAATAATAATAATAATATACTGTAGTTAACAGGTAAGCAAAGCAGTTCGAAAAGATGTGGTGCTGGCTTAGCCTTATTGGAGTGTACAACCTCAAATACTTCTGCCTTGAGCACATATAGCAAAATATTGATGAACTAATATTCTTTCACATGCATACATACAGGTTGTCCCAAAAGTCTCATGCACAGGTGACTCTGTATGCCATCACCAGATCAGTTGTGCTTTCGTCATTGGATGTTCATGGACGTCCACTTCTTGGTTGGTCCGCAACACTTCCAGACTTTTTGAATTTGTTCATAAGTTTGGGAACAGTGTTATGCGTGTTGTGCTTGCCATGTCTGCTGTTACTGTGGCCAAACAACTCTATCTTTGATTCATCTATCCAGAGCATGTTATTCCAAAAGGCCTGGTATTTGCCTGTATGCTCATTGGCAAACAGTGGTCTTGATCTATTGTTCTTTTTAGACAACAAAGGCATTTTCCAGGCATGCCACCCATGCAGGTCAAATCTCTTTCTGATTGTAGAAGCATGCACTTTGAAACCAAGAGTTGCAAGACTTACTAGTAGATCCTGTGATGAAATTTTGGGATTCTTGGAGACTTCTTTTTGCATCAGACGGTCTGCTCTTGGGCTGAATTTGCTGGGATGGCAAATTGCCAGTCGTTTAAAATCTGTTTCATTGGTAGATGATTTTGCTTACAGTGGAATGATGTATTTCAAATAATTTGGAGATCTTTTTAAATCACTTGCCAGACTCGTAGGCATCCACAACAGCCTTATAGAACTCTTTAGATCTTGGCCTGATGACACCACACACTTCAATAGCAAAGGGAACACCAGACACTAGATATGAGAGGAGTATAAATAAGACAGGTTCCACCTGCACTCCTTGTGCAAGATGTAATCACTGGCACCCAATCTTCAACACCTGATTCTAATTTTATAGATTTGAAAGTGTGATAAATGTAGGGGTGTACTTACTTTTTCCATGTGACTGATCTGTTTATTTTCTTAATTTAAACAATTTAAACAATTTATCACCTTTGTATCAATTTGTATTATTAATAGGCACAGTTTCAAAGAGGATCAAATGTTTATTTGTGCAAATATGTTTAAAAAAACATTTCCATGGGTTGTACTTATTTTTTCACATGACTGTATGTAATAGGAACGTAAAAACATTTTACATTTTTTATTTTAAAGTTTTTAAATTGAAAGATTCTCTTTTTTTAAACCAGATTTTGACACATATCCAAATAAACTTCAAAGAATTTTCTCGAAGCAGACTGAATTTTTGGTGATGTTTTATACTCTGGAGGGAATTATTGCAAAAACAAAATTGCTTTGGAGGTGTTAAACATCACACTGTGGTATCTTCTCCTAACACTCACTTTGCCACTGTGCCAGAGACTTCACTGTACTTTTAAGATTTATGGAATTTGACAGAAACATCCTCTGGATATATCACATTATGTACAGTAGTTCCATAATTTGCCTGGTCTCTGGCCTTGATGCATGATGCATATGTTTATTTCTACAGTCTACATGAAACGAAGTAGATCAGTCTGCTTCATCAGATGAAACAGGGCTTTTATAAAGAATAATTGGACTGTTAGATCTCTTATCTAGAAAGCTTGCTTTGAAATGCATGAGGATCTCTTCCTAGCATGTGAAAATTAGACTACAGTTAGAAAATAAAATAAATCAGATAAACTAGTTTTTGAAATTGTGTGGTTAAAAAAAGTCCTGTTAAATTACATCGCTGTTAGGCTGTGTATGATATTTATTAAATTTCCTTACAATTGGGGTGTGCTGTAATAGGAAAATAATCAATGTTAGGGTGGTGGGATGTGGCTGTTGCAGGTACTATTTCATGCCTCTTATACCACAGCAGTTTGTCAACATTAACAATAATGTATTTATTGGAGACTGACACGTCATTATTTTTATCCATTTATAGTTACATTTAATGTTGTGGAACAGCCACAAAACAATTTCATCTTATTACTTACTTTTATAATGGATATAAAGTAATTTCCTCACCAGCTGCTCTTTTTTTCTTTCTGTTGAAGTTAATAAAACAAAACAATTGCAGCTTCGAATATATCACAGAAATCCTCAAAGTGCTTTCCCACACTAAACGTATCCTCACAGAAAACTTCATCATATCAATAATTATGTGTTTTTCTTTGTTAACTAATATGCTTTTTATATATAAAAACCATTTACTTTAAGAATTATGTGGAGCATCTACCATACAAGTCCCTGTGAATGAGCTGTTTCTATAGAAACATTAACATGTTCAAACAAGCACATACTGTAAATATGTAGAATATAAATACTGTGGTTTGTCTTACAGCTGGCACTACTGGTATAATGTTTTTTGACAAGGAGGTACATAAGAATTTGCAGAAATTTCAGGATGTATTGGAATTTCTATTTCCACTTATAAAAAAAAAACCTGCGTCCCATCAGTTCCAGCGTGTTGAACAAACTAAAACACACTGCACAGAACCCATGAAACTCTGTCCTCAGATCACTTCTCCTATAAACACTAAAAGAATAACATTCCAGAGAGCACCTGTTTCAGTAGATTATGAATTTGTCGATAAGTCTGCTTCAAAGAGCCATTGTATCTGTGCTGATGAATAGGGAACATAGCATCACAGAGCTACAGGCAGGTGACTGAGGTGCAACTCCCTTCATCAGAGCAAAATCATTTAGATTAAACATAATCTTTTACTCACATATGGATATTAGGAATTACACCACTGATATAGATCATGGACAGCAAGGACATCATTTGAAATCATGTCAGATTTATAAAAGCAAAGAAACTCTGATAGTTTATCAGACGTCACTAGGGGCTGGATATGCAATTTTAATGGCTCAAGCTCACACTGAATGGTAATGAGATAGCAGGGATTTTTTTTTCTCTCCTTCATGCTGAGTCCTGGATCCTCGGTGGAATTTCCGACAGCAGTTTTATCATGTTTCTCGGCACCGAGAAACATTTATGAAACGTCGCTGCACGGATTAAGACGTTCAAAGCCCCAGCAGCTTTACTAAAGCACTGAGTGCCAGATGCAGCATACTATACAGACTAGTGCTATAGTTTTGCTGTTTGGAACTGTTTGTCTGATCTTTAGGGAGGAATACAGAAATCCACACTGTACTTTGTGTAACAACCTTTAAACAGTCAGAATAGTTTTAGGATATAATTAATATTCTACATATACATAATATTCTGTACTTTGGCTGAACGTGAGACTAGGGTAGACATGGATTCGTCATATAATTAATTACTTTGAATGAAGTCAGCTTCAGGAGTTTTGGTACACTAGGTAAATATGGGTAAAAATAGCTATCAAAAATGTCTTTGCGCTTAATTTCACACTTGAAATGTGAGAGAGAAATGGGTGGCTGTGGCTCAGGTGGTAGAGCGAGTTGTCCACTAATTGTAGGGTTGGCAGTACAATTCCGGGCCAACATGACTCCACATTCTGAAGTGTCCTTGGGCAAGACACTGAACCCCAAGTTGCTCCTGATGGCAAGTTAGCGCCTTGCATGGCAGCTCTGTTACCACTGGTGTGTGAGTGTGTGTGTGAATGGGTGAATGAGACACAGTGTAAAGCGCTTTGGATAAAAGCGTTATATAAGTGCGCCATTTTATTTATTTTAGAAATTGAACCTTTATAGTGTACTTATAAAATATAGTACAAATGGTAACATGCTCCAGTTATACATTGTTCATTAGAATTTTCATCTTTGAAAATAAATGTATATTTTTTTATATTTTTATAAGAGTTCCTTAGAAGGCAGGAGTGGTGGGATTGGCGGGAATGGGATTTTAAAAATCGTCCCAACATTCAATGAAACACACATCTCCTTCTTCCCTTTTTTACGCAAGTTTAACTGAAAGATTTCAAAAACATTACTTTGACATATCAGGAATATTTACAGCATCAATATGAGCATGTTGCAAGATACGCATATTTGCACAGATATTTACTCTTATTCAAATCAGCTCCTGCAGGTTCCCTGGTGAACTAGTCGCTAGTTCCCACCACGCGTGGCCCGGGTTTGATTCCCGGTCAGATAACCGACCTCAGCCACTGGAGGGTTGCACAAGCCAGTGCACTCTCAGTGCTAGTCCCAAGCCTGGAAAATGGGGAGGGTTGCATCAGGAGGGCATCCATGGTAAAACTTGTGCCAGAATCAATATATGTGGACGGGTGATCCGCTGGGGTGACCCTGAATTGGCGAAGCCAAAAGAGAAAAAAAAACATGTAAATTAACTCCTGCAACTCAGAATTCATTTATTTCTCCAGTCAAATTTGCATGTATCATGAATTGCATGTACAAGGTGCAGACATACAGGGACAACATGCAGTGTTCAACAATATATACACACTCATGCATGCGTCCGCACACACACACACACACACACACACACACACACACACACATTATAGCATGGCAACAACAAAAGTGTAACTGTAACAATGCAAAAGACTGTGCAGGATTGTTTGGATCAAGGTGCTATCAGTGCAAAATATGAAATATATTATGTCTTGAGAAGTGGGTGTGTGATTAAGAATTTGTTGCGGTTCTTGTTTACTCAGAAAAGCAACACCAGAAATTCATTCATATCTGCATTTTCTTTTTATTTCTTTCTTAGTGAATATTTCAATTTTGCGTGTAGTTGTAGCTTTTACCTTTCATTATATATACAGTAGTAACCCTGGTAACAAGAACCACTCTGTAGTGTTCACAAATCTTTCATCTGTACTCCACACAGCTGGACCCATAGTGCACTTTTGAACAGAGGCCTGTGTGTGCTGTGTGTTACATTCAGAATAAAGCAGTTGGCCTTATGCTGTAGAGATAGACAGTCTCTTGTTTCCTGTATTTGGCTCTGGAATATTTCCTTTGAACTGTCACTCACAGTGCTACGTTATTTGAGCCATTTCTTTCATCTGCTACAATCGGGTGTGTTATAACGAAATAATTCTGAAGAACACCATTTGACCTGACAGTTTTAGCTACATAGCCATGATACAAAGGATGCATTTATCTTTCAAATGAGGGATGACGACCTTTGTACAATTCATTAGCGATGTCTCTTTGGTGTCTGAACATCTGTGCACAACAGATTGCATGATATATATCTGCTTTGGCACAAGAAATGATTGTACAATAAGCTGTTCTCTAAAATTGAAACGGCCACCTGAGTGATACGTAGATACGTAGTGTACATAGATTTCTGAGAGGAGAGCACTGTAATGAATTCATCTTCTGTGCAAGAACGAAAAAGGTGTGACAGTGACTATAGTTATCTATGAATTAAAAATGTCATTATTTAAAATGATGTAATTAAACAATGGAGTGTTTTGAAAATATAATGGGTGGGAGTGTCCATGAATTACCCATTATAACGTCCCAAAATAGATTGGTTAAATGTAGATTGTGTCCTGGGTCCCGAATGCACACCAGTGAATCACCTTTGCAGAAGGATATCTTAGCTGCTACGACTTAGCAGAACACTGTTGCAAAGTAGTCTGAAAGTAAAGGAAGGAAGAGTGCAAGCTTAGTATTTTGACCTCTATTATACTTCCAGCATGTCTCTACCTGAGAACTATCTTTAACCCACAGCATGTGTCATTGTTGGTCCTGTGGTTCTGTCACCTCTTTAGCACTGCTGTAAAAGCATCCCAAGACATTCCATTGTTCTTGAGCAGCTGTGGCCCATTTCCAGCTCTGCTTTATTGATCTGCAGGGCACCAAAAATTGGCTGCTCATTTTCTCAGCTAAACTTGAGCTTAATGTTCTAGTAGATTTCCTCCCCCCTCCCCCACTTTTTTGTGCAAAGCTAACATTTTTGTGGAGCCTGAAGCATATATTTGCTTAGCCTAAATGGAAACAATCTAATTCGACTTCAATGATCAAGATTTATTTTGGCTGCAAAACATTTTTGGTATAGTGCATCAACAATATTTTCTAGAGAGTGCGTTGAGTAGCTTAAGTGTACAGACCAGGGGTCTGCACTCGCTACATCTCTTTGGCCCAGTTTTTGAAGAAATATATAGGGTGTCCCTAAGTCTCCATTATCAAAATGTCTCCTAAAATTTTCTATACTTAGTTTATAATATATATGTCTTTTTCAGATAGCCTTTTTAGAATTCCTTTGAATAAAGAACGTATTGAAATCATTCTCATGGCTGGATCGGGAAGCTGTTGCAAGGTTGCGATAGACTTTAACATTAAACGTGGCAAAAACATCACACAAGCAAATTCAAAAAGACTGACAATGCAAACAGCTGACGAAGGCACAACCAACATGTTGCTTGTATACATACTGTAGTCCCCAATGTAGGGAGACGTTTGGGACACCCTGTAGTACAGTGTGATTTATAAGGCACACTCCCGATTACTGAACTACAACCTGATAATCTCAGATAAAACCCGCCTAAAGTTAAGCTTGAACTGATTGATAATGCTAATGGCCAGAGATGTAAGTCCTATTCAAGTCTCAGAGCAGTAAGTCCTAGTCAATTCTGAATTATCTCTAAGCTGTAAGTCTTAGCCAAGTCTAAAGTCTGAGTTGCAAGAATTGCTGGTACTTTTTCAATATGCAAGAATTCATACCAGATAAGGTAATTTTCTTGAAGCCACTGTGCAATTCTCTACACAAAAAAGCAAACGCAAATACAGGTTTTGCGATTGAATTTTAATGTCCCTAATTATGCACAATCATAAGGGAAATAACTGCGAATACATATTTGAATTAGCATTGGAATTTGAATAAAGTCTGAAAAATGCTGTATACCAAACTACACTGCATACCAAACTACACAAAGGACCTAGTGTATCAGACCTAACATGACATCTCTGTGTCCCTGTCTCAGGAAGAGCTAGCCTGCATGGGAAGTCATCTCTGCGGATTGAGAGGGTACGTTCGGATGATCAGGGCTGGTACGAGTGCAAGGTGCTGATGTTGGAGCAGCAGTACGATACCTTCCACAATGGCAGCTGGGTGCACCTTACAGTGAATGGTGAGTCTTGGCCCTCCACTTAGCCCTGAAGCTCTGTCTTAGACAAAGTGGTAATGTTGATCTGCACACAGGTTTGTTATATCTCTTATAATAATTAAAATTAGGTTAGGGTATGACAAACTAGTCGTGGACCATTCCTGGTGTCTGTGGGGAGCTTCAATCATTACAGCTGTTCTGTTCCCATTGTCTGAATAGAAGACAGAAATTCCTCCATAACATTAACATTTTCAATGCAGCTTTGTCAGTGTGCATTCTGCACTTTCTGTTGGGGAACCAATGCTTTATTAACTTGAGGAACTTTGGTAGATGAGCCCTTGCTCATCAGTGTAGTCCTCATGCACAAACTTGTCCAGATGTTTTTGTAATTTTTTAAAAGCATACTAATCAGCACTAATACCATTACATAGATGATATGGGAAAACATAACGACAAATTTCTCTCTCTTAGCTGCTTTTCCTACATTTCCTAGTTGATCCAATTCGGGTTAAAGAAACTAGTGCTGCAGTTGGGAAGTTTATAGTTGAAAAATACCCATTTCCAGTGCTTTAATTTTTTGGACTATTTTCAGGTACAGTGCCCTCCACTAATATTGGCATCCTTGGTAAATATGAGCAAAGCAGGATGTGAAAAATTGTCTTTATTGTTTAATCTTTTGATCTTTCGCAAAAATACTCTGCTCTCATGGATTTCAAACAAAACACAGGTTTATCCAAAAAAATATATATTTGTTAAATATAGGTGTGCAACAATTATTGGCACCCCTATGAATTTGTATGAGAAAAATATATTTGAAATATATTCCCATTGATATTTACCTTTTTTTAGTACACCTGGGTGACCAGGAACAGGAAATTGTTCAACCTTGACTTCCTGTTTCACAGGGGTATAAATATGAGATAACACATCTTCTTAGTCATTCATAACAATGGGTAAGACCAAGGAATATAGCTGTGATGTGTGACAAAAGGTTTTTTGAGTTTTACAAAATGGGAAGTGGCTATAAGAAAATTGCACAAGCATTGAAAATGCCCATTTCCACCATCAGGGAAATAATTAAGAAGTTCCAGTCAACTGGAAATGTTATGAATCAACCTGGAAAAGGACGTGTGTTTATATTGTCTCAATGCACTGTGAAGAGGATAGTTCGAATGGCCAAAAAATCTCCAAAGAAAAAAAAATCTCCACAGCTGGAGAATTGCAGAAGTTATTTGCGTCTTGGGGACAGAAAGTCTCCAAAACTACAATCCAAAGTCACCTACATTACCACAGTTATTTGGAAGGGTTTCAAGAACAAAGCCTCTTCTCTCATCCAAAAACAAACTCAAGCGTCTTCAGTTTGCCAGACACTACTGGAACTTCAATTGGGATAGGCTTCTATGGTCAGATGAAACCAAAATAGAGCTTTTTGGCAGTAAACACCAGAGGTGGTTTTGGCACACAGAGAGGTAGACATATGGAAAAGTATCTCGTACCCACGGTTAAATATGGTGTTGGCTTTTTAATGTTTTGGGGCTGTTTTTCTGCCAGCAGACCTGGACATTTGGTTAGGATACATGGCATCACAGACTCTATCAAATATCAACAGATATTAAATGAAAACCTGACTGTCTCTGCCAGAAAGCTTAAAATGGGCCATGGTTGTATCTTCCGGTAGGACAATGATCCAAAATATACATCAAAATAGGTCTTACTGACCACATAATCAAGGTACTGTCATGGCCATCAAAGTCCCCTGACTTGAAACCCCTAGAAAACCTGTGGGGTGAACTGAAGAGAAGAGTCCACCAGCATGGACTTTGAAATTTGGAGGATCTGGAGAGATTCTCTTTGAAGGAATGGTCTAAGATCCCTTGCCATGTATTCTCCAACCTCATAATTGTTGCACACCTATATTTAAAAAATATATTTTTTGATAAAGTTGTGATTTGTTTTCAGTTGTGTGATTTTCATGAGCGCAGAGTATTTTTGTAAAAAATAAATAAATAAATAAACAAAGGATCAAAAAGTTATACAATAAAGACAATTTTTCACAGCCTTCCTTGCTCATATTTACCAAGGGTGACAATATTAGTGGGAGCTCTGTATTTTTTTGCAGGTTTGAGATGTAATGGGGTAGAAATTTTTGCTGAAACTTGGCAACCCTGCAACACAGTGAAAGCCTCGAGAAAGTTAATTTTAGTTATGTTATAATGTGCAGCTTTTGTTTTGTTATATGCTGTTAAGTGTCTGAATAGATTACACAAACACTGTCTTTATTAAGTTTTAATTCTTGTACTTTTAGACTGTTGAATGTTTTTGCCAATTGAAAATGGAAAACTCAGACATACAGTATCTCACAAAAGTGAGTACACCCCTCACATTTTTGTAAATATTTGATTATAACTTTTCATGTGACAAAACTGAAGAAATGACACTTTGCTACAATGTAAAGTAGTGAGCGTACAGTTTGTGTAACAGTGTAAATTTGCTGTCCCCTCAAAATAACTCAACACACAGCCATTAATGTCTAAACCGCTGGCAACAAAAGTGAGTACAGCCCTAAGTGAAAATGTCCAAATTGGGCCCAAATTGTCAATATTTTGTGTGGCCACCATTATTTTCCAGCAATGCCTTAACCCTCTTGGGCATGGAGTTCACCAGAGCTTCACAGGTTGCCACTGGAGTCCTCTTCCACTCCTCCATGATGACATCACGGAACTGGTGGATGTTAGAGACCTTGTGCTCCTCCACCTTCCGTTTGAGGATGCCCCACAGATGCTCAATAGGGTTTAGGTCTGGAGATATGCTTGGCCAGTCCATCACGTTCACCCTCAGCTTCTTTAGCAAGGCAGTGGTTGTCTTGGAGGTGTGTTTGGGGTCATTATCATGCTGGAATACTGCATACTGATCATGCTCTGCTTCAGTATGTCACAGTACATGTTGGCATTCATGGTTCCCTCAATGAACTGTAGCTCCCCAGTGCCGGCAGCACTCATGCAGCCCCAGACCATGACACTCCCACCACCATGCTTGACTGTAGGCAAGACACACTTGTCTTTGTACTCCTCACCTGGTTTCCGCCACACACGCTTGAGACCATCTGAACCAAATAAGTTTATCTTGGTCTCATCAGACCACAGGACATGGTTCCAGTAATCCATGTCCTTAGTCTGCTTGTCTTTAGCAAACTGTTTGCGGGCTTTCTTGTGTATCATCTTTAGAAGAGGCTTCCTTCTGGGACGACAGCCATGCAGACCAATTTGATGCAGTGTCCGGCTTATGGTCTGAGCACTGACAGGCTGACCCCCCACCCCTTCAACCTCTGCAGCAATGCTGGCAGCACTCATACGTCTATTTCCCAAAGACAACCTCTGGATATAATGCTGAGCACGTGAACTCAACTTCTTTGGTCGACCATGGTGAGGCCTGTTCTGAGTAGAACCTGTCCTGTTAAACCTGTTAGCTCAGTGTCAGGGTCTTGGCAATCTTCTTATAGCCTAGGCCATCTTTATGTAGAGCAACAATTCTTTTTTCAGATCCTCAGAGAGTTATTTGCCATGAGATACCATGTTGAACTTCCAGTGACCAGTATGAGGGAGTGTTAGAGCGATGACACCAAATTTAACACACCTGCTCCCCATTCACACCTGACACCTTGTAACATTAACAAGTCACATGACACTGGGGAGGGAAAATGGCTAATTGGGCCCAATTTGGACATTTTCACTTAGGGCTGTACTCACTTTTGTTGCCAGCGGTTTAGACATTAATGGCTGTGTGTTGAGTTATTTTGAGGGGACAGCAAATTTACACTGTTACACAAGCTGTACACTCACTACTTTACATTGTAGCAAAGTGTCATTTCTTCAGTGTTGTCGCATGAAAAGATATAATCAAATATTTACAAAAATGTGAGAGGTATACTCACTTTTGTGAGATACAGTATATATATTTAGGCAATGCTTGTTTTGCTGTATTGAAAATGTATTGTATTGAGGCTCCACCATATCATAACTTTTATTTTGTGTATCGTTTCACCCCTGTTACAACCTCTTATCTATGAGTTATACTATACCATTTTACCATTTTACATTTACCAGTTTTAGTTTTGATAGTTTGCAGCTGCCAATCAGAGTTTTTCAGGTTTCCTCAGGTTTCAAAAAAACAATGAGACAATTCAGTCAAAATGCATGCGCTACGAGTAATGGGGGGAACTACCTGCAAATTCATAAATTTAGCATGAACGTTTTAAGCACATAAATTGTGATTTGGAATTGCAACACAGGCATTATAAAGACATGAACATAATGGCAACAGTATATTTGCTCAGCCCTGCATGCTGTTGCCTTGAGAACTACTTTTCTCTCCTTCTCCAAACTACCTCTGTACTGCTATTTTTTCTCTTTTTTTCTTTTTTTTTGGTTGATGTGATGGACATTCAACACTCTGAAATCCTTTGCAAACATCTGCTGGGACATCTAATTCTGCAATTACATGGGGAAGTAGACAGATTTTGCCTATTGCGGCTATGTATTGAGGATGTTGGATCACATTTCTAAATCTGGACGGCTAAAACTCCTCAGCGTGCTGTTACAGAGGTGAGGAGCCACAGCAGCACTGTCTGTCTGTCTGGGACCAAATTGAAAACCATTGATTTTGCCTTATCAGCTTAGCTCTGCGACAGAATGCTAAGGAATGAGATGACAACAGCCCTGCACCAGTCTGTGTGTGTGTGTGTGTGTGTGTGTGTGTGTGTGTGTGTGTGAGTGTGTGAGATGTCTGCGTGTTTGTGTATTGGAGTCTGGCCTTAAATCTGGCAACTCAGCACAGACAAGGTGGAGTGTTGAGAGGCCAGTTAATCTGCAGTGTGCGAGTGTGTCTGCTTCCTGCAGTGTGACTAACACTTTAATATCACTGCTTGTCTCTAAGAGCTACAGTCAACAGCTACGGTCACACTTTTGCCACAGCAGGCAAAAGTTCCTGGCTCTTTTATATTGAAGAAATATACTATTCAATATATTATATTGAAGCTGCATATTTTCACCAGATTTGATAACAGAATAAGAATTAATTGCTTTTATCTGTTCTCTTTTAGAAAGTAATCGAATCAACATTATCACCGATCTTGTGCTAGAATAATTAGAGGTTTGAGTTTTGACTGAAAGTCTTGTAATGTAAGACAGCATGTGATATAATTGATTCAGCCTGCCAGTGATGCACCTAGAATAAGAAAAAAAAAATGCCGAAGTGACGCGCAAACACTAAGCAGGGAATTGCACTGAGCATGCTGAACTCATCATGCAAAAATGAGCTCAAACCAAACTACTAATTAAAATATTACACTTCTTTTTTACACATATTAAGGCTCAAAGAATCAAGCAAGATATAATATATCTATTTGTAGTTTTCTTTATATCACAGTGCTGTTGAGTTATCAATTCTAACTGGTTAGAAAGTGTTGATTAATTTTCTTTAGCAGCAGCTCTGCCACGAGTATTGACTACAAGGCAAATTAGAAGATTATATTAATGCAACTGTTCTAATATGTTATTGACTCAATAATAACAACTTCCACACTTGTATCCGCATAAATGAATGAGAAAAACATGTCATTGTTGATATGGTGAAGTTTTCTCTGAGGAGACGTTTAGTGGGAACGTCCATTTATAGCTGCTGTAACGTAAGTGATGACAGAAACTGACTTGTTTCATGGATGTTCTACAACATTAAATGTAACCATAAATGGATAAAAAGTATGATGTCCATCTATCCATCTATTTTCTGAACCACTTATCCTACACAGGGTCATGGGGGAGCCTGGGGCCTATTCCAGGGAACTTGGGGCATGAGGTGGGGAACACTCTTGCCTGGGTACCAACCCATCGCAAGGCACCTTCAAACACACCCTCACACTACAGAAAATTTGGAAATGTCAGTCAGTCTACAATACAGGTCTTTGGACTTGGGGAAGAAACTGGAGGAAACCCCTGAAGCACGGGGAGAACATGCAGGGCAGAGGCAGGAATCAAATCCCCAACCGTGGAGGTGCGAGGCAAATGTTCTAACCACTAAGCCACCATTCCCCCCAAAAGTATGGTGTGTCATTCTTTAATATAAGAATAGCACTGGAAAATTGCTGTGGTATAAGAGGATCTTCAAGATTTCTCTCCAGGGTTTTGGATTTTCTCAGTTCATCAAAAGCCCGATGTTTGTTTGATTCTTTAGTGTTCTCAACGTGATCTTTCCTCTAGCACACCTGTTCCTCAGTTCAGCATTAATTTGTGACCTGAAAACAGTTTAGCCCTTTTTTTTAAATTCAAATTTATTTCACAAAATGATTCATGCAGTAATGTAATTGAACAAAAAAAAAAGAAATAAATTCGCAGCAAAAGTAGAATACGGGAAAAGTGCAAAACTGGCAATACTGGCAATCTGTGAACAAGAAACAACAGATGCCTTAAAAAATGCATTGTCAGAAGTTCTGTAAACTTACTTTTAAAAAATTTAAGTTTCACTTTTGATGGAGAAACGGAAAATACCCATAAGTGACCCACCAGCTGACAACTTCTGGTCTAGTGTGTACTCCAGGAAGACTAAAAATATTTTTTTATAAATTTGCCATTGTTTGTGAGAAGACCTGACTTTTCAAATCTTTAAGCTTCAGTCTCTGCTGTGGAATTAGTGTTGGCATGTGGAATTAATGTCATTAATGAGATGACGTTGATACGAAAAGTCTCCGTTCTATTCCTACAGACTGCTGTGCTTTGAAAAAAAAACATGAATGTACGTAACCTCATGAATATATACATGTGGCCCGGTGATGAATTCCCCGAGCCTGGGAGAGGGATCCTCACAGTGACGGGTAGAGAGGTAGAGTGGTTGCAGGCTGTACTGTGCTAATCGAGGAGCGGTTACTGCTTGGCACAGTGAGCGCTTCTCCACCAGGCTGTCACTCAGAGCTTTTGATCCCCAGTAGCTGCTGCTCCCCGTCTCAGAGATGCCACCGCCGCTGTTATATCATTCCTGTGATATTCTCACCCTCACACATGCTCTCCAGCGGCTCAAGTGTGAGGGAGGAGAAAAGGAGGGGTGGAAATGATGTAATGTTGCAGGGAGCAGGCACTCTAGAGATGTGTGTAGGTGCATGTGTATCTGTGTAGATGCTTACATATGGGGGCATGTTCATATGGTATTTATTAGTGTGTGTAAACATTTGCTTCTGCCTTTAGTCACTGAATCCCGCTTTTGAAATGCCTGAGTGAACCATGATGATTAAGATGCTCAAGGATATGTGAGGCATATGCAATGAAGCTGAACTAAAGAGCTTTTAGTTTGTAAAAGGATTTGTCTGAGCAGGGAAAGAAGGTATGTCAAAGTTATAGCTCTCCCTCACAAATAAGAGCGTGCGTTTTACACAAGAGCAAAAGTGTTTAAAAGTAGCAGGTTTTTCTAATTATGAAACAATACACTATATCGGTTTCCAACAATATTGTTTATACAGTGCCCTCCACTAATATTGGAACCCTTGATAAATATGCCCAAGGAAGGCTGTGAAAAATTGTCTTTATTGTTTAACCTTTTCATCTTTTGTTTAAAAAATTCACCAAAATTCTCTGCTATCATGGATATCAAACAATTGCAAATAAAGCACAGGTTTATTAAAAAACCTCCCTTTGCCAAGATAACAGCTCTCAGTCTTCTCCTATAATGCCTGATGAGGTTGGAGAATACATGGAAAGGGATCTGAGGCCATTCCTCCACAGAGAATCTCTCCAGATACTTCATATTTCGAGGACCACACTGGTGGGCTCTCGTCTTCAGTTCACCCCACAGGTTTTCTATGGGTTTCAAATCAGGGGACTGGGATGACCATGGCAGGACCTTGACTTTGTGGTCAGTAAACCAATTTTGTGTTGATTTTGTTGTATGTTTTGGATCATTGTCCCGCTGGAAGATCTAACCATGGCCTGTTTCAAGCTTTCTGGCAGAGACAGTCAGGTTTTCATTTTAATATCTGCTTGATATTTGATAGAGTCCATGGTGCCATGTATCCTAACAAAATGTACAGGTCCTCTGGCAGAAACACAGCCCCAAAACATTAAAGACCAGCACCATATTTAACCATAGGCATGAGTTACTTTTCCATATGGCTACCTCTCTGTGTGTGCCAAAACCACCTCTGTTTTTATTGCCAAAAAGGTCTATTTTAGCTTGATCTGACCATAGAACCCGATCCCATTTGAAGTTCCAGTAGTGTCTGGCAAACTGAACATGCTTGAGTTTGTTTTTGGAAGAGAGTAGAGGCTTTTTTCTTGAAACCCTTCCAAACACCGTGATGTATTTGGTGATGTAGGTGACTTCGGATTATAGTTTTGGAGACAAGACGCAACTAACTTCTGCAATTCTCCAGCTGTGATCCTTCGAGATTTTTTAGCCACTCGAGCTATCCTCTTCACAGTGCGTTGAGACAATAAAAACACACATACTCTTCCAAGTTGATTCATAACATTTCCAGTTGACTGGAACTTCTTAATTATTGCCCTGATGGTGGAAATTGTCATTTTCAATGCTTGTGCTATTTTCTTATAGCCACTTCCCATTTTGTGAAGCTGAACAACCTTTTTCTGCCCATCACAGCTATATTCCTTGGTCTTTCCCATTGTTATGAATGACAGAGGAAATTTGGCCTATGTGTTACCTCATATTTATACCCCTGTGAAACAGGAAGTCATGGTTGAACAATATCCTGTTCCTGGTTACACAGGTGTACTAAAACATTAAAAAAAATATCAATGGGAATATACTTTAAAAAAACAAAACAAAACAAAAAAATCATATGAATTCATAGGGGTGCCAATAATTATTGCTCACCTATATTTAACAAAGATTTTTTGGACAAACCTGTGTTTTCATTGCAATTGTTTGATATCCATGAGAGCAGAGCATTTTTGTGAATTTCTTTAACAAAAGATCAAAAGTGTAAACAATAAAGGTAAATTTTCACATCCTTCTTTGCTCATATTTATCAAGGGTGCCAATATTAGTGGAGGGCAGGATATTAGGGATGCATTGTTTATGTATGGGCTGCATGACTTTAATTTTTTGCTAGATCTAAAAAAATTGTAGATTAGTCAATGTTTCTATAGTAAAAACAAAAATTGATACATGACATAGAAGGGGTGCAGTGGCTTAGTGGTTAGCACATTTGCCTTGCACCACCCGTGGTGGGGGTTCAAAGACATGCGTTGCAGGCTGATTGGCATTTCCAAATTGTCTGTAGTGTGTGAATGGGTGCGTGTGCAGTTGTGCCCTGTGATTGGTTAGCACCCCATTCAGAGTGTCCCCTGCCTCAGACCCCGAGTCCCGATAGTCTCCATGTCCCTAAGACCCTGTGTAGGATAACAGAAAATGGGTGGATGGATTGATGGACCTGCCCTTTGGTGGCATCAATTTGAGCACATAATTATACTCTGCCTTGTATGTTTTAGTTTTAGAGCATTTTAGGAACATTCCAATGATCAAGACTAACAAACAAGACTTGCTAATTTGCACATATGAAAAGATGCAACCATCTGTTTGTGAATCAGCTATGATTAAGTTTACTCATGCAAACCATTAGTGAATCAAAAACCATGAGGCATATAGTTTGTTTTAATCAAATAAAGCCTGAGACATGTACAGAGGATGACTGTGGTATTGTTCAACAGTTTGATTGTCCAGCTTGAATTTAACCACTTCCGTTTTTCATTTCGGCTCATTTCTTTGCACTGTTTAACAATGGTTCCTCCTCCAGCTACCAGTTTTTGTATCAGCTCAGCTCATAGTTTCTGTGGATTTTTCATATACAGACCTCTGCCACTCAACACAGTAACTTATCACAGTTCAGATTTCACTAATATGACAAGCATTGCAGTTATCACCTTTTAGCAACTGTATTACTTTGGCTGTAAGTAATATGTATGTCAAATCCCACTAGGTTAAGTGAGAGCTTCTGTTGCCATAGAAACATGGATAAGTAGTATTAAAACCAACTTCCTAGTGGGAGGGCCAAAGAAGAGAGCAAAGTGATTAAATCCACTCTACCATGGCACTAAGTCAGGGCTAATCCTGTGGGATTGAACAAGAGGGTCACAATTGTTTAGTCTGACCCTTACACAGGATCAGATTAGTTTTATGAATGAGTCTGAATGGTAAAACTGTGTATACCTCATACTGTGCAAATGACCAGTGTAGTGCATTTGTGGTGTCTTTCATTAGGGCAGACTTGCGTGGGATGGTCCTGAGTTCATGTAGCAGTGAAAGGATTTTGGTGACTTTTATGTACTTGGAAAATTACATTAACAGTCACTAACATCTAGTATAGAACCTTAAACTGACAAGTAAATATAGTAAAGCCTGTCCACTTGGAAGCCATTTTGGCATCATTCCTGCTAGTTATTTCCAGTCATACAAGAACAGGTTCTTATCTACTTGAATGGAGAGAGGTCCAGATACTAGAAATGAATCAGCAAGATGATGTTTAAGATATGGATTTCAAATGTTTGTTAAACTTACACATAAACGGTGTAAGTATTGTGGATCCAATAAAATCCAGCCATCCATCATCCATACTGCTTATCCTACACAGGGTCACAAGGGAGCCTGGAGCCTAACGCAGGGAACTCGGGGCACGAGGCGGGGAACACCATGTACCAGAGTACCTGGAGGAAGCCCACAAAGCGTGGGGAGATCATGCAAACTCCCCACACACAGGGCGGAGGCAAGATTTGAACCCCCAACCCCGGAGACACTGCTAAACACTAAGCCACCGTTCCCCCTGTTCCAAAAACATACAATGTAGTATTTTTTCAGATTGTTACTTGGACAAATGGAGCAAAGCACCATCTGTACATGTAGCAGTGTAAGAATTTGATTGACCAGGTTTTTTTTTTGCTGACATCTTTAATTACGAGGTGATTTTAACTGACTTTTAACTGAGGGATGCTACTTATGCAATACAGTCCCCATATTGAGTGAGACACACAGCCCCATTTATTCTGACCCAATCATTTTTCTCACTTGCCAATTCCCACTTACCAGCCAGCTCTCACTTACAACAGCTACTAACTGGGGAGACTGAAGGCTAACACGTGCCTCCTCTGAGAATGAGCTACCGCATCTTTCGAACTGCTGCTCATGCTGCATCACAGGGCAGCTGAGCACACTGAGGGAAGAGCTGTCTGCCCTCTTCCTCATACTCAAGCTCAGTTGTGTGCGATTGGTAAGTGTCTCTGTGATTGTTCCCTTGTCTCCTGGCCACAGGTGGCTGTGGCTTTTTTGGAATTCGAACTTGCGATTTTCCAGATAATAGAGTGAGTGAGCCAGCCCCATTTATCTTGAAAGCAGTGGACTGTATCTTCATATTCCATATCTGAACTCAATCACTTATTTGGGGTTTGGGTGTGATCTGTAGAGGTCATAAATATTGAAGACACTATTCAGTCTTACATTTGTTTTTCACATTAATCAGGTAGAATTAGCAGTGCTCCAGCTTGTCCTGTTGCCATTCCAACCAGCCTGGATTCATGAAGGTTCATAATGGTTGGAATTTGTTTCATTTCACATGGTATAAGGTGTAAGGTTAAGTTTGAATGTTAAATTAGCTGTTATACCTAACCACAACTGTTGTATCCATCCATGCAGCTTTGCAATACACGTATGCAAGCGTGAGACCATGTTGTTTGTTGTGCAGATGTGAGATGAGCAGGTCTTGTTGAGGCAGCGGCTGACTTTGGTCTTGTTGATGTTGATGCAGGGAGCTCTCCATGGTGCTGATAGCTTCACAGCCTGGTGTAAGTGCTGAGCATTCAGCTGAGTGGGCCTGACCATATGCTGCAGTCACTCTGCAGATGGCATTATGGGCAATTGAAAAGGCCACAGTCCACAACAGACAACAGCAGAGCACTGGAGAATGATGTGTAAACTGTGTTTAAAATGTGTCTTTGGCAATGTTATAATGTGCATCTCTTTATGGATATACACTGACTAATAATAACATTAAAATGATAACATTGATTATCATGTTACAATGGCATCTGTCATGGGGTGGGATATTTTAGGTAGCAAGTGAACAGTCAGTTTTCGAAGTTGATGTGTTGAAAGCAGGAAAAATGGATAAGCATAAGGATCTAAGCAACTTTGACAAGAGCCAAATTGTGATGGCTAGATGACTGGGTTCCTTGTGGGGTGTTCCCGGTATGCAGTGGTTATTACCTATCAACCGTGGTCCAAGGAAGGGCAACCGGTGAACTGGTGATGGAGTCATGGGCGCCCAAGGCTTATTGATGCTCATAGGGAGCAAAGGCTAAACCATCTGGTACAATCCCTATTGTAGTACAAATTGCTGAGAAAGTTAATGCTGGCTAAGATAGAAAGGTGTCAAAACACACAATGAATTGCAGCATGCTACATATGGGTCTGCTTGGACACAGACCGATCAGAGTGCTCTCTGTCCTCTGCCAAAAGCGTCTACAATGGACACGTGAGCATCAGAACTGGACCGTGGAGCAGTGGAAGAAGTTGGCCTGGACTGATGAATCATGTTTTATTTTACATCAAGTGGATGACCAAGTGTGTGTGCATTTGTTCTCCTGGGGATGAGATGGCCCCAGAATGCACTATGGAAAGAGTGATGCTCTGGGCAATATTCTGCTCAGAAACCTGACATTCATGTAGATGTTAATCTGGCAAGATAATGCAACCTTCCACACCACAAAAATTGCTCAGGAATGGTTTGAGGAACATGACAAGAGTTCAAGGTGTTGACTTGGCCTCCAAATTTCCCAGATCTCAATCCAATAGAGCATCTGTGGGATGTGCTGTAAAAACAAGTCCAATCCTTTGAGGCCCCACCTCACAACTTACCAGACTTAAAGGATCTGCTGCTAAGGTCTTGGTGCCAGATACCACATCACACCTTCAGTGGTCTTGTGGAGTCCATACCTCGATGGGTCCAATCTGTTTTGGTGGCACAATGCGTAGGTGGACCTATACCGTATTAAGCAGGTGGTTTTAATCGCCGATTGTTGTACGTCACCCATCACAATACTATGGCATTTTAATGACTTTAGTATATGCACCCTACTGATGTCATCTTTTCAGGCAGGTTTAAAGGCAATCTGTACAATGTGTTTATATCAGATAGGCACTAAAGAGAAAGGCCCAGCCCTTGTTTCAGAAAAAGAATAAACAAGAAGCAATTATATTGTTCCTTTCTTCCATGTATTCCCTCAGTTTACAGTTTAAGCATTTAGTAGGTCCTAAATGCGTTAACATTTGCTGCAAACATGTGTTGTACCAAAGATGACTGTCTGCTGGTAAAGGAAAAGCGGCTTGACAGTAATCTTGACAATCTGACATCTAAAGTAAAGGTTTATTAGGTTTGTCCTTCTTTAGGAAACCTTAAAAGTTGTATGCAGAGCCCTACCACAGATGACTTTCCTGTCAGAGAGAGCTCCAATAGAGCCCAATTAGAAACAGTAAAGCTACAGATTATCTGATTTTCAATTCACAAATCTTTTGCTCAGTTCCGAACCCCGATTATACTCTCAACATTGTTTTGTACATTCACAATATCAATTGAATGTCCATGTAATTTGGCTTTGCTCCTTGTAACTTGTGCATAATACTTTCACTAATTAATGTCTGGCAACTACAGTAACACCATCCATCTCCTGTAATGCTGCAGCAGATCAGGTTGACTAGTATAATGCATTTATGTAGTTTAGTACTACAGTCATGCCATCTTTTGTACATCTCATTAGGATTGTTTGAACATCTGTTGGGTAAAGCAAAGGTATTGTATTGTATTGTGTCACCAGTTGCATGTTAGCTGTATTAATATAGTCTCTTTATTTCATTCAGGGTCACTGTACACATCAACAAATAATACACACAAAAGAAAACCATGAAAGCAAAATGATAAAAAAAAAAGAAAGAAAAGAAAAGATGTAGTGCCATTTAAAATAAACAAATGGGAAAGCCAGATAACAATTTATTTATTTATTTATTTTGGCACACACTAAAAATGAAACTTTTTTCAATTATTTTATCTAATACTGATCCAAATTATTACAAAAAAAATTAATGATGCCTCATTATGAATCCAAATATAAAGAAATGCCACAGCAGTACATTTCAGCATGAACAGAATCAACCTAGACTATTCTACATGCTATTCCCTAGTAACAATGTGTACTTTTGAGTCTGTTTTCAGAAAAGCTTTGATAAAAGTTGGATCACTCTAACTAAATTTACAGTGATTAAAATATTCTTAAATTCCAGCATCTGGAAAACCCAGCCTCTCGCTTGCTCATTAGGGCTAAATGAAAATTATATTCATATATCTGTAAAGTTGACAATATCCATTACTAAATTACTAAAACCATGTCATTCTCCTTTCATCCTCCGTGCTTTAAAAAGCATGTAGTGATTTTATTATATTAGCAGTACATCATGCACTAACATAAATCTTAAATCTATCCTTCTTGCTACTAGCTGTCCAATAACTGCTGACACACATGCAGGTCATTGGTAAATTTTAGCCCCAAAATGAATCTGAAATGAGGAGAAGAAAAGCCAAAGAGTTTAATATAAACAGCTGTTTTTAAACAAAAATAAATAAATAAAATGAACACAGTGTACACGAACCCCATGCTCAAATCAGCACCTTTTTCTGGCCAGTGCGGCCTCACTGCCCACAGTCTGCTAAACCTTCCCATGATTCAATGCTTTGTTTTATGATATGCCGCATCGAAGGCAGATATGAGCCAACAGTCTGTAAGGATGAACAGCAGTCCTGGCAAAGAGGATTTTCCTCATTATGACTTGCTTGTAAATGCTGGATATGACATTTGCATTTGTCTGTAATTAGTTCTGGGTATCTGTTCCAGATCTCCTCTCTCTGCTGCTCCATTCTGCCCTGCGTTTACGTTTATTTAGAGCATCTGGCTGCTCTCCATTGTGCCATTGTCTTACAAAATGCACGGTTTGACGGCGTGATTGTGATTTTCAATGTATTTTGTTATGGCTTTTCTGAGAGCAAGTCATTTTTTAGGAGTCATTTTATGCACTTCATCTGCAGGGTTGGGAGGGTTACTTTGAAAATGTATTCCATTACAGTTACAAATTACTAAATAAAAAACGTCATCAGTAATGTAATCCAAGTATCACAATGTGAAAGTAATCGGATCATTTTTGGATTACTTCAAGGCCACATATGTAAATAAAGTCAAGAGTAAAGCAATATAATCTAAAATACTTTTATTTAGACCTTATTTTAAGCTTAAAACATGTTCAATGTTTGCATTTGTTTTAATAAAATAAACAATTAAATAAATAAAAGATCACGGTCCCTGATGCGGGTAACATTACATCACAAAAGTTAGGGTGAACATATACTGTTTTTTTTTTTCTGTTTATATATATATATATATATATATATATATATATATATATAAAATTGGTTTCATTCTGAACACGTTTGACTTTTTTTTTTTTTTACATTCTTTTGAATGTTCATGGAATAAAATAAAATTTCAGATGCCTTGAGTGTACCTTCTGCCTTCATTGACACATTTGAATGACCGTGTAATATGAAGCAATGTGATAACATGAAATAAAAAAATGACCTTATATGGCCATGGGCATTGTTTCAACTCAGGACAGCTTCATTTGCTGCTATTGTCAAGCAACTGTTTTACTGCCGTACACAACAGCACTTCACCTTTGCGCGTTTGCTGAGAGTAGGCTAATGGTTGAGAGGCAGGAATAGATAGTGAACATATGCAATATTCTGATAGTTGTGACCAGCTACAGATGGGAGAGAAATGAAAGAAAAAAATTATGCCTGCATTATACTGATGCATATTTATTTTGCTTGCATGGTTTGGTGCCATTCATCACCTTGATGAAGAGTCTAGAGATCGACCAATATTGATGTTTTTATTACCGATACCGATTATTTGCATGTTTATGTGCCCTATAACCGATATGCAAAACCGATATTTATTTGTTGTTTTACTTCTGTTTTTGAGACAATGATAACACCACTGAACTGCACCAATCACTGTATTTAGAACGATTTTGTCAATTTCACTTCCTCTTGGCATACAAAACAATATTTATACACCAATAAATAGAGGGGTCTCTTAAATAAAGGCTTCGATGAGGTAAACAGATTACAAGACTCTGTGAGTTCTTAGCGCCAAGTTGCTTAAACTACATATCAAGCATTTACGTAACACAGCTCATTGTGCATTAATGGCTATGTTAAATAAAGTTTATTAATTAATTATAGTTTACCTGTGCACACCGTTGTTGACTCGTCTCCCCTCAGATGCAGTGCTGCAATGGCGGTCCTGCATGCAATTCTCAAAACGCCCACAGGATGGCGTCATTTATCGGTGGATCCGATATTGCAAAACCGATATCTGATTATGGGAAAATGCTTAAATATCGGGGAAAATATCGGGAAAACCGATTATCGGTCGATCTCTTGAAGAGTCACTGCAAATCAATACAGTTCTGCCTGAGCACCTTTATCCTATGATGAACCATTTCTATCCTGACAGGAGCGTTGTCTTCCAGGATGAGAGGTCACTGGATAGTTTAATAAGGATGAAATTGATGTAAATCTTATGCAGTGACCTTCACACTCACGAGATCTCAACCCAGTTGAATACCGATGGGAGATTTTGAATCAGTGTGTGAGACAGTGATTGTGATCATGCCTCAAGTACACTTCCAGAGACTTGTAGGATTGATGGCAAGCCTGTTTTGGCAGCATGGGGTGGCGCAATGACTTACTAACACACTTTATGTAGGTTTTTCCTTTCATTTATCAGCCATCTTTTGCATTTAAAAAGTGATTTCTTTTTTGTATTAAAGTCAAAATGTTTGCTTGATTGCAATTTGTTTACACTGCACTGCAAAATTATTTATATGAGGGTTAAACCATATACATAGTTTAATACATAGTTGGGCTGCACAGTGTATTATTATATATAGTTATTATTTCAAATATTAGCCATTGAGAAGCTGACAGTATCTAAAAGAGTGCTTTATCAAACCATTAGGTGTTTTGTGAGCAATCTGATCAATATCAGAGGTTGCTTTTAGGTTTCTGATCAGTATTCAATAAAATTGGCACACAAATACAGGCATATATTTTTATCTCTCATATAAGCCACGAATTGGGGGTGTGAATGTGTGTGATTGCGCCCTGCGATGAGTTGGTACCCCATCCAGGCTGTCCCCCTTAGATAAAGTGTTAGGGATAAGTGGAAGAATTTGATGAGATATCATTCCATGAAAGTACTGTTGAGCTTTAGTGTATAGGAAGAGATGTTCATGTGAGGTGGATAAGGAGAAAGACGAAGGCTTGCATATGAACAGATCCATCCAGTCTGCTTTTTAAAATGCACTTTTTTGACCATTTTAACACAACCCTGATAATTTTCATATTCATTTCATATACTTTTTTTTTTGTTGTCTTTTTCATTTTTTCTTAAGGCTGTGTATACTTCTGAACTGAGCTGTAAAGGACTGCACACCAAAGGTCTATCTGCTTTGCCATAGTAGTGATTTCCAAAACTGCTTAATTGTCTGGAATTGTAGAAAATAGCTGGTGTCTCACCAGTTTTCTCTTTCAGGATTGATAAAAGTCAGCACAGTCTAGGCATCACCGTAGACACATTGTTATCAACTGTGTGTTAAAAAAAAAAAGAAGAAGAAAAGAAACTGTTTGTTGGGCAGTTCCATTTCATGTTTTCTCCCCCTTGTATATAGAGTATGTAGTATACATATATATTGTTTACCCAGTTTTACCCTACTTTCTCCCTATTTAGTTGCGTACCAATTCCTACCCGCTACCTAGCTGTCCTTATGTTCTGTTCATATCATGTTCACATAACTTGGAAATCATATAGACATTTACACACCTTGTCTTCCTGCTCAGCACAAGACGACGTTAGTGTTTCAGTTTCAACCCTTTTACCATGGTAAAAAAAAAATGCATATATCCATTTTTCTGTCATACTAACTGACTGTGTGAGCTAGTGTTTGGCAGAACTCAGACCTTTTAGCCAATAAGACCCAAGTATTTCCACATATTGCCCTGGAAACTCTGTCTGATTGGTCTCGCCTCCGTTCACTGAAGATGCAAAATGACAACACTGCCATCTGCTTTTTTTTCTTTTACTGACGGTCAGTTACATAGTGGCAAACCGCTCCAAATGGAGAATTATTCTGGTTTAAAGGAAAACTCTGCCCAGGCCAGGTTATGCCCCTGGCTACCAACCACATGCTTCCTATGAGACATGTGAAGCCAGCTGTTGCATCTTTTCGAACTGCTGCTCATGCTGAGTCACAGGGCAGCTGAGCACATGGAGGAAATGGCTGCATATTTGCCCTCTTCCACATACATGAACTCACAGACACCAAAAATTTGCACTGTCACTGTGATTGACAGGGGACACTGCGTATGCTATCCCTCCTATCCAGAGAGGATGGCCGGTTTTGCTTTCTTGGACATCGTTGGAAGTAGAACTCCTGATGTCCCAATATTATGGTTAGTTTTCTGTTGAGGGGCTATCATTTATGCTACTTTTGCCATGAAGCTCATACTGTAGCAGCTAATTTTTGTTTTTTTGGAAAGCTTTAACCTGCTCAATGCGCTTTTGCAGAGGTGTGTTTACATTTGTAGGTGATGCACAGATGATCTGAGATCAGCAGCTCTATTTAATGCATTCATTCACAGTAATCTAACATGAGAAAGATATCATTTGAGACACAGAGAAGTGCAGTAAGAGGCCACTTGTTCCAAAAGCTCTACTTAGCCTCAGCAGATAGCCCTCTTTACTGACACTGCAGGTGCTGCCTGACTGGCACCAAACACAACCTGTTGGAGCATGTGTGTGATCACAGAAAGCAGGACTACAAAGCCTGACAGTCTGCTGTGCATGAGTAGAGAAGCAGCTATACCAGCGTTTCGATTTCTGCCCACTGCAGGTGTAGTGCCAAGTGAATCTGATGTCTGATTCAGCAAAAAATAAGTCAGATCTATTCAGTATTGCGCACGCGACAGTGTCCGGATCACTGGAAGGCTTTGGAGCCCGAAGCAGGCCGTAAGATCAGTAAGAAACTGATCTCGCATGCAGGGCATTTTCTTTTTTTACACACACTCTTGTGGCCTTCAGCCTTTTGATACATTCTGACAGATGCTTATGAGAGAGTGAAAGAAAGAGAGAGGGAGGCTGTGTTTTGCGAGTGTTGGTGTTTAGTCAGCATCACAGGTCAACTGAACAGCAAGCAGATGGAGCTCTCTGAGTGGACAGATGTCTCTGCCTTTCGGCCTCATCGACTCTTCTGACATGTGAATCCGAGAAAGCGCCTCACTCTATCTCTCCACATTAGAGATTCATTTAAAGAGAAGAAAACACCTTTAAAGATTTCTGACCACATACCTTGTCAGTCTGAGTGGCTGTTAAACTATGGTTATTTCTTTTAATGACTTAATAACATCCGGGAAACAAAACAAGTTTGTATATCATTCAGATGGTGAATAATAAGCTCATAAAAACACTGTGTTACATGAGGATAGGGCAGAGGGATATGTTATCGATAGCACAATTTATTAACATCATAATATACCTTCCTGAGTGTTGTGAGTCATAAGCTGTCGGCGCTTTTATAACTCCATTGTTACTCACTGCAATCAGTCTTAGTTTTGGTCTTTTAATAAAGACATAGATTATGGGCCATATTCCGTGTTGAGTTAAGCTCAAGCAGTGACAAGTCACTGTACAAGTTAATACAGAATTTATGCACTTTAATATTCAGAACTCAGACATGACTTTGGATGTCAAACGTTATGCAAGACTTACACACAAGAGGAGGAGTGTGCCTAAAACAGAGGCTTGTCTCAATTGTAATTTAAAAATGTTAACACTTATAAATGACAAACATAGCCAGATTCTTCTGATTTTTTTTTTTTAAATTACTCATAATTGTATATCATTTTCTTTTTGGAAATATCACTCATGTCTAATTAAATGAACTGTGTAGGAATACTATAAGTACAAAAAGTTCTAAACATCGTCCACAATCACCATCCAGTGTTATTTAATGTTGATGAACAAAAAATACTGAAAATGTCATTATTTTAATAAAAAATAATTGCCGTGTTCTTTACAGGTACACTATACACAATTTAAAACTGGGAGTTTGCATGTTCTCTCCGTGCTGCGGGGGTTTCCTCCGCGTTCTCCGGTTTCCTCCCCCAGTCCAAAGACATGCATAGTAGGCTGATTGCCATTTCCAAAGTGTCCGTAGTGTATGAGTGGGTGTGTGAATGTGTATGAGAGTCTGCCCTGTGATGAATTGGCACCACGTCTAGGGTGTACCCCACCTTGTGCCCGATGCTCCCTGGGATAGGCTCCAGGTTTTCCCGCGACCCTGCAGGATAAGTGGTATAGAAAATGGATGGATGGCTGGATGGACAGTCGTTTTATGCTAAGCTAAGGTGTTCACAGGGTTTGTTTTTTTTATTTGGGATTTTGTAAAGAAAAGAAAGGCAATCAGTCTATAGAGCTAATAAAATCAGGGTAATGGTTTCTGCTAAACTGTAGAAAGTAATTTGGAGGTGATTTTTCTTATATTTCTCTAAAAACAGCCTTAAATCGATTGTCCAAAAGTGTGAACACTACAGTATGCATGAAAGTGTTAAGCATGTTTTTTCTTGCATGATATCAGCTTAAGTGTGTAGCAGTCTTAAGTCCAGCACCACTGTTTGACAGTCTGATGTAACCATAATGTGTCACGCTGAAATTTATTTGTATTTATAAAAAAGCAAAGACAAACCAACCAAGCATAGAATGCAATCTGAGGCTAGTATTAAATGCATAAATATGACACAGGTAATAAATTGATTTGTTGATTGATTGATTGATTGATTGATTGATTCAGCTCTTTGATATCTTGAGGGTTGAATTAATACATATAAATATATTGTACAAATAATGAACATCAGTTACTTCCAGTGTGGCAGATGAGTGCTTGACGAGTACAGAAACATGCACATCATTAATGTTGAGACTATATATTTAAAACCAGACAATTTGATAACTAACCCTGTAGATAATAATATATTATATTATATAATATGTATTTGTACATAATATATATTTCCTCATCAAAATCATCAACTCTGTTGCTATCCCTTACCTACACATTTCTTCAAACAAATCATTTCAGAAGCAATCGAACCTCTTCTAAAAGTAATCAAATCTTTTCAATTAGCAGTTATCAAACACCTGATTATGTAGAATATAAATGCATAAACACCTCTCATTTGTGTTGCAGCTCCTCCAACTTTCACCGACACACCACCGCAATACGTGGAGGCTAAAGAGGGGGGCAGCATCACTCTCAGCTGCACGGCGTTCGGCAACCCCAAACCCTCAGTCAGCTGGATTCGGGAGGGTGAGCAGTTACAGGACAGCACCAAGTACAAGGTGGGAACCACTTTCCCTTTTCAGCTGCTAATCTATATGACACAAAATGTGCAGAATTCAGTTCTCATTAGTAGCCTGTTCTTTGAGCACCCATGTAATTTTCATGCGACTTTAGGTGACGTCGATACGTTTTGATCATGCAAATCTATTGTGAAAGGGACAATCTAATGGGATATGTATGTGACAAGTAATATGCAAACTTTTGTCACCGTTAATCTTTTTAATAGTGCATAACATTGTGCAATGTCTGGGAAGCTGCATTGCAATTATACAAGCTACTCAAGATTTAGCTAAGCTACACTACAATTACCTGCCTACATACACTACATGGTACTGAGAAAAATTAGCCAAGAAAAATTTAGCACTTTAACCTGGTCAGGGTCATGGTCGATCTCGGAACACTGAGTGCTAGGCGGGAATACAGACTGGACTGGACTTTCATCCAATTCATCACAGGGCATCACACTCATAAACATGTAGGGGGGATTTAGAGAAGCAATTCAACCTACTGAGGAGGAAACCGGAGAACCCAGAGGAAACCCACCTAGAACGTTTACACCGATAGTAATGCGATGATTTAGGATAGAACTGTGGACATTGGAGCTACATTACTTGTAGCAAGCTATTCCCCAACACTGAAAACACAAAGGGCTCTACATACAACTCTATGTATTTTACCTTTCTACAATTTTGCTTTAATTTGTTTTGGAGATTAGTGAAGGCACTCAAATGCTGAAACATGGGCTGTGCTATACTGTCACATTGACTTAACTGAGCTATAAATGTTTTGCTAGGGATGACTGTGTGTGTGGCTTATTGCAAAACCGAGAGTGACAGGAAACACTTTCCTCTCTTGCATGGACACATGGACATGTGCTAAGCTCTGCATCCGTCTACAGCTTCACAGCGTCATGCTCTGTGACCCTGTGAGATGGAAAACACCCGTTGAGTGTTTATACTTGACTCAGAGTGAAGAGTGTGGTTTTTTTGTGTGTGTGTGTGTGTGTGTGTGTGTGTGTGTGTGTGTGTGTGTATGGTATGTGTGTAATCCACACACAAGGCCGCATATGCACGTCCTTTGAGCAATTTCTAATCGCTAACACTTTATCTGTATTATTTGCATGTATTTTCCTTTTTTTTTTTTAGAGAGCGCCGCCATATTGATGTGAAATAAGCTCTTAGACTTGGAGTTGTATCGGCAGAGTCCGTAGTCCTATAGCGGGTGTCTGAATGAACAGTCACTCTGATGTCATCCTTTGATTGTCAGACGTCCCTGTAGAGTCCCAGCTCCAGCTGCCACTCTTACAGCCTGTGATAAGTGCTGAAATTGGAAGTGACAGATTTAAAGCAGTTTTCCGCCACATTCAGTGTCAGCCTCTGCCTTACTCTTATTCTCTTTTTCTGTCTCTCCCTCTCTCTTTCACACTTCCAATCCCTTTATCTCGTCACCAGTCTTTATGCAGGAGTAGATTTGGGTAGGGAACTTTCAAGATAGCTGAAATGTCCCAACCAACATTTGGGCCATGAACATAGTGTAAAACAGATGATAGTTTTGCCTCAGTCCCTTAGGTTTTGTCACATGCTTCAGTTAGTTAGTTACTATTATCTTAGAAGCTGATTTGCTTCGCCCCATCCTGTCATTGGTTTGTTCGACTAATGTGTGCAGCTTTTCTGTGTTTCCTCTATGATTAGTTTGTCTGTATATACCCTGTTGTTTATGAGAAGCCAAACCAGTCAAAAGCTGGTCCAAACTAAGCAACTACCGGCTCGACCCACTGGGTAGCACAGCACGAACCACTAAACAGTGCAGCGAGGACCAATTGATATAGCGCAGGTATGTCTTAACCACGCTGCATGGACCAGTTTGGACCTCTCAGCGCAAGCCATGAGAAATGCTTGACTCACTTATTTTTTTGCCTTAAACTATCACTATCACTAATAGTTCAATCATGTTAGTTGCTCATCTGGACCATTAGAATTTTACTTGAATACCGCTGGTCTACAAGATGAAAACGAGATTAGATAATATTGTCCAATTTCGGAATCAGGTTAGAAATCCGTACCTACTCCACTCCTACAACTGGCAGTATATATATTCAGTAACTGTGACTGAAGCAGTACTGTGGCACGGCCAGTTTATTTTTGGTCGGCTAAGCCCAGGGTGATGTACAGCACTTTTGTTTTTTTTTTAGAGAAACTAAATAGGGCTTTGTTTCTGCAGACACGGTAGGAACGGTCGATTGCACGCTAATATGACTCTAAAAGGAATGCAGTGGTGGCACCAATGGGTTACTAAATGTAAGACATCTGTTTATAGAGACTGTAGACTCAGCAAAAGAGAATATCAGAGTAATGCACGGTTCAGTCACTCTTTTTATATTGTGTTTGATTTGCAGCAGTACATAGATCAATGACATTTCCATACACATAGATGAATAATAGCTAGAAAATGGCAGCAACAGGCATTTGCCTTTAAGACCGAACACTAAACAACCGAAGAAGGATGAGGTTTTGATGAGAGGCGTGTTGTTATGCATAGCTTGTTAGTTTGAGTGACAGCAAGCATTTAACTGTTGAGAAAAAAACTCAGATCATATTAACAGAGAAGCCAGAGAGGCAGAGAGGTTGTTTTTTATTGTTATATTTATGTAGATTATATTATATGTTCTTTATATTTTTTATCTTTATATATATTTTCTTATTATTTATATATTACATTATAGTTCTTCAGCAGGCTGTAGATAAAAGATGATTACTGGAGTTGAAATTAAAGTGTAATTATCAACTTTGCTTAACAATTTATTCTTGACAATGGTTAAAACCCACATTATCTGAAGGAACAAGTCCAATTGCGACTATAAGCTGGCTTGTGATCATTTGAGTTGCCCTATCTCTACACTAATGAGCATCTGTTAGAGATTTTGGAGAGATTTGCAAAACCCCAACTGAGTGAATATCGAATTTAATGATATGAACTTAAATATATTAAAGGTTTAATTGATCTCATATTGTCAGTATGAGATAAAGCTAATTAACCACAAAGATATTTTTCCTTAATTAAATGTGTAACAAGGATCCAAATCACCACTTAATACTGTGATCACACCGGCAGCTATTCTTTTTCACCTTCATCACTCAGGCCACTGGACCTTTTGTTCACGAGGCTAGCACGATATCCACACAAGCTAGCTATGTATGAAACATATATAAAACCAATCATGTGATCACAAGCCAGATGTTTTCCCACTAAAAATACAGTTCCCGAGGGAAAGGCTTGTGTATAAAATGCATCTGTGCAGTGCATTGAGCCTAAAAAAAAACATTTTGCTCCATGTATTTTACTGCCTGGGTTTACCAAAATAGAACAACAAAGACACTGACACTGTTCTGCACTACAAGCATGTAGGAGCAGAATGAGTATCACTGACTGGCTCAGGAGCTGTGAGTAGGAATAAATACGAGGAAACAAAAAGCATGGGGAAAACAAGAAACATACCACCAATCTTTATTGGTTGTGCAATATTGTTTTATCTCCCCTCGACTTCATCAGAAATAGCGAAAAGTCAGCATATCAGTCAAACATATAAAGATATGCTCAGGCATCCCTTCTTACAAATAGCCTGAGGTCTTTTAAAAAAGATTTCGACTTGCCAGTAGAATTCGTCTGGGTTAGTGGGTCTAATTGGTCCAGATGTTTGTCAGTCTACAGTATACACTGATCAACCATAACATTTAAACATTGATTATTTCATTACAATGGCACCTGTCAAGCGATCAGATATACGAGGCAGCAAGTGCCAAATTGTGATGTCTAGATGCTTGGGTCAGAGCATCTCCAAAACAGCACGTCTTCTGGGGTGTTCTCAGTATGTTAGTGACTAGTACCTAACAAAAGTGGTCCAAGGAAGGACATCTGGTGAACCGGCGACAGGGTCATGGGTGCTCAAGGCTCATTGATGCATGTGGGGAGCGAAGGCTAGCCTGTCTTGTTTGAGGAACATGATAAAGAGTTCAAAGTGTTGACATGGCCTCCAAATTCCCCAGATTTCAATCCGATCGAGCATCTGTAGGATGTGCTGGACATACAAGTCTGAACCATGGAGTCCCCACCTCTCAAATGATCTGCTACTAACTTCTTGGTGCTCTATAACTTCTCGTCACTTCTTGGTGACACAATATTAGGCAGGTGATTTTAATGTCATGGCTGATTGGTGTGTATGAGTAGTACTGTATGAGATCTTTCATGATCCGCATGAAATCTTGGCCGAAATCAGTAACAGATGGTGTAACACATAGCACGTGTTCTCTATGACAGATTATACAATAATGATCCTCCAAAGAATATTACTACGTTCTGCTTACATCATCAAAGAGCATGATCTGGCCTTGTGCAAAAAATGGGGTTTTATAAACAGGTATAATGGTAGCAATATTATACTTAGCGAAACCAAATTTTAAAGTTTGGAGCCATTTGTGGCAGCGTCAAAGAACTCAATTTACTTAAAGTGAGCTAGAGATGATAAGGATTTTTATTGTGTCCATTTTTTTCTGTACATGCATGCAGGCATGTAGGCTGATAACTTTATATGAATAAACATGAGTGTTTTATATTAATCAAGTCAAAGTTGACTCTTTTCTGTCATCCTGTTGGTATGTTTTTAGATGAGTGTCATAACAGCAGTCATACTCTGAGATTTCAAACAAAAATTTCTGAAACTGCCAGAACATTTTCATCAGTTGTCTTTGGTCGCAATAGTACTAAATTGGCTGCCAGTGAGATCGGGGCAGATTTAGTGATTTGGGGGGCCTTAGGCAAAATAAAGTGCATCCGTTCATAGAATTTTGAGGAAAATAATGAATTTATTCCATTTTGGAATAAGGCTATAACATAACAAAATGTGGAAAAAGTGAAGTGCTGTGAATACTTTCTGGATGTACTGTATAGGAATGGGGCCCAATTCAGTGTTTTAACATCAATGTTTAAATGTTCAGCATACATTATTTAGCATTAATAATTAAATGTATATGATTTGCATTTTTAGGGAGCCCTTGGATTCTGGGGGCCCAATGTGCTTGCCTTTCTTTGCATAGTGCTAAGTCCACCCCTGCCACCTATCTTATCTCATGTCCAAAGAATTGATTTATGATGTTTGTCTGGGACAGCGCAGTCGGGTGCTCATGTCATGTTTAAGCTTCTGTGTGTGTGATTTTGCCTGTATGAGTGTGTGTGTGTTGTTGGGTCTGCTGTAGTCTAGCCACATGTCTCCATCTGGTTAATTAGAGTAATTACTGTGTCGCAGATTGCTGCTGTTTTGAATAAATGGGCTGCACTTATCTGTGTTCTTGCCATTCTGTGTGAGTATGTGTGTGTGTGTGTGTGTGTGTGTGTGTGTGTGTGTGTGTGTGTGCGCACACGTGCGTACATCTGTGTGTGTGCTGTCGTACATACATACATTATTTAAAAACAAAAAATGGATTACAATTAATTTTTAAATTTAGGTACATCATGTCAAACTGTTCTAAATAAGGTATTTATGATAAATGTTACAGCCCAGTCTAGGTTAAGCCACACAGAGTAACCAGCTTGGGATTCAATTGGATTGACCTTTAAAAATGAGGGAGCCAGGAATAACAACACAAACAGGGTTGTTCAAAGAAGTAGTGGTATATTGTAACACACAAAATTATATACATATAGTTGAACAAGGAACCAGACCAGGCATAACTTCAGGGTGGGCCTAGGCCAAAATAATAGACAAAAGAATTCTATTATTAGGTAGCTAGCTTACCTAAAAGGAAAAGAAAGAAAATACAAGGATACTTCCCTAACTACCTAAGTAAAAAAAACATACAAAAGGACCCTCTCCCAAAAGAAATGGCAGGCACACCCCTACTGCCGCTGAACCAAGAATCATATATACAGTGGTGGATAGAATGCACAAAAACAGGTACAGGGACAACCAAACTCAAAGTCAAAAACCAGAACAGCAGTCAGACTATAGCATAATGCAGCACAACCAAACACACTCTCTAAACCACCAACACACACACATAACCACCTCCAACATCCCACCCCATTCTCACGCCTCTTCCTCTTTAAATATGGTTGCCATTTAGTGATGTCATCCTGGGAGCCGGGAACAGGGCAGGCTAGGGCAGGCTGGAAACTTTAGGAGGGAGTTCGGACCTGCACACAAAATATGGCACAGCACACCAAAAAAAACTTCCCATCCCAAAGATAGCGGGTTGTTACATAAAGCACAATAATGCATTTATTCGTTGGCTATAAATCTATATATATATATAAAGTCTACACATGATTAAAAAAAATACAGTAATAACATAAAAGCCCCTAACTATGAATTGACCATCTTAATTGGACCAATTATGGTTTTAATCTGGATTTTAAAAGAATTAAAGAGTTTTTGTTCCAAATGTGCTCTTAAAAGCTATTTCACTGGATACCAGTTGGTAATCCAATCTTCATCAGCATTGATTCTGAATGGATTACCAGAAGGTAAATGTTGTCATAGTTCCGGATTTCCAGTAATGGAGGACTGTATTGACAACTTGGGTACTGCTAATTATGTTACCAAGCTTGATTTCCTGAAGGGGTACTGGCAGGTCACACTAACTGCCAGAGCATCATAAATGTCACTGTTTGTAACCCCTGCGCATTTCCTACAATATCCTGTAGTGGTGTTTGACTTGGGGAATGCTCCTGTGATGTTTCAGCAGTTAGTTGATACACTAAGATTATTGATTAAATAGATTAAACCAGAAGTTCCCAAACTTTTCCAGGGCAAGGCCCCCAAATGGCATTAACATTTGACTGAGGCCCCCCTTTTGCAAGATGTCTTTAAAACACATTAAAAATACAGACTTCTGAATATATCTCCCTTTTTTATATTAATAATTACATCTTACATCTTTACATTTCATTAGGAATTGTGTGTGTGTGTGTGTGTGTGTGTGTGTGTGTGTGTGTTGTTGTTGTTGTTGTTGTCTGAGAGTGAGAATTTATTTTTCACACCAAATTGTTGAGGCCCCCCCGGGCGCCCCCTGGCGGCCCCCACTTTGAAAACCACTGGATTAAACCATCTATTCTTTTGCATGCTCTGATCATTTAGACACACTAAGGTGCAAAGTTTCTAGAGAAAAAGGCATTGAAACCAGCTGATCTTAGTTCAATGAAAATCACTACAAATCATATGAAATAACACAAACTCTATTATATATTATGGAAATTATAGAGCAGGGGCGTGGTGGCTTTGTGGTTGACATGTTTGCATGTTCTCCCCGTGCTTCGGTGGTTTCCTCAGGGTACTCCGGTTTTCTCCTCCAGTCCAAAGACATGCTTTGTAGGCTGATTGCTATCTTTAAATTGTCTGTAGTGTGTGAATGGGTATGTGAGTGTGTGTGTGTAATTCTGCCCTTTGATGGACTGGCACTCCATCCAGGGTGTCCCCCCTACCTTGTGCCCCATGTTCCCAGGAATAGGCTCCAGGTTCACCCATGACCCTGTGTACAGTAGGATAAGCGGTATAGAAAATGGATGGATTTCATTCCAAATGTGATGCAGGAGCATCATGGACATTTTTACAGTTGGCAGCTAGTTTATAAACTGCATTGATGTCCATTTCTCTGTCCCATAGCTACTTGATCAAAGCATGACATTCACTCTGTGAGGAAACCACACTTATGCTAGCAAGGTTTTAGACATCTTTATGCAGACTGACTGTTTCACCACAGAATTTGTTAAACTGACTTCTTACCCACATGAACATGAAATTTGCAGGAAGATACTGTAGCCAAGGCAAGATTACAATGTAAATACAAACAAAAATTCAGATACTTTGGTGAAATATTTTAAGGGTTTTGGTATATTTGATTCTTTTTTGGCTTCTTGGTTTCAGGTTTTTCTTTTTGGCTGTTTGACAGAATTCAGCCACAGCAACATTCTACAGGTTTTCCCAGGCTGCCAGGGTTTCACATATCTTGAGCAGGGACTTCAGAGTGACCCTCAGGGTCTTTTTAACCCTGTGTTAGACAGTTGTCTGGTAAAACGGAGAAAAACCTCAGAGTCCTGAGAGAGAGAGGCTCCGTGTTAGTAAAATGCTGTACTTTTATGCTGATATGAGACCAGTTTAGCGGGTTTTGCAGGTTGTGCTTGAGAATTGAAATCAGAAAAAAAAACAGATCCTACATAAACTGAATACCTTGAATGCTGAGAAATAAGAGAGACAGGTGTTGGTATCAGCATCACTTTCCTTACCTGCATCACAAGATGACATGTGCACATGTCAAAACAGTTATTCACATATATGTATGGTAACTTTTTACAGGTGCAAAGCACCTCATGGACCTGACCTGTAAATGTTTCTCAAGAAATGTCATTGTTGAAAGTGTGGCATGAACCTTCGCTATGAATTGTGTGTGTGTGTTTGCACTGAAAAATCTTTACTTGTTTACGGCACCAAATGTCCGTATCTGTATTTGGATTTAAACCTGAAATGGACATGGCTCATTAAAGCAGCGGTTTTGGTTTAATTAAATATGGACCTCACCACTCTGCCCCAGAAACACTGGGAAACATTGAGGGGAAATCTCTGAGGTAGAAATGCCCGTGTTGTCAGCATGGTCAGTGATTTCTGGCTCTGACAGTTCCTCAACTTTCCCCTTTCTCAAGAGATGTGTGCAGGACTGCGTTTAATGTAGCTTGACATCTATTATCTTTGTACCTGTTCTTGTTTTTATCAAATAAATCTGGTTCGTTCTATTTCACAAAATGAAATATATATATATATATATATATATATATATATATATATATATATATATATATATATATATATATATATATATATATTAGTATTAGCGACCCTAACCAGGCAGTTACTAAGAATGAATGAATGCTAAATGCATCACACAGCTACTCATCTTTAAAAAATCGGTAGTATTTGATTTATATTTGTATCTGTTCACATTATCTGTTCATTCTGGATAATGTATTTGTATCCGGTTTCATCCCTAGTGTATAAGAAGTAAAAGGGCCAAAACACACCTTATACTATTGTAGCTTTCATGCTGCCAACAATGACTGGATTTTACTGATCTCTGCAGTGTTCACATGGTTGCCAAGCAATAAAAGCATTTGTTGATTTGTTGAGCTACATGCATTTTATATGTCAGGCTTTTTAAATATAATACTCATGTTTTTTTAATGCTTTGCTAAAGTTATTAAACAAAACACCTGCTGTATCACATTACAGATGCAGAGCTATCAGTCATCTATAAACAGAAATATTTAAACCTTTCTGTATTTGAATTGTTTCACTTTCTTTACCACATTGCTGTTAAATGCAAGCAGTGTCTAGAATAAAACAATGACCTGTTTTATTCTTCATTCTCTATTATTGGGGCTGCTGTGGCTCAGGTGGTAGAGCGGGTTGTCCACTTATCATAGGGTTGGCGGTTTGATTCCCGGCCCACATGACTCCACATGCCGAAGTGTCCTTGGACAAGACACCGAACCCCAAGTTGCTCCCGATGGCAAGCTAATGCTCTGCTACCATTGGTGTGTGAGTGAATGGGTGAATGAGAAGCAGTGTAAAGCGCTTTGTAGAACTGCTACGGTTAAAAAAAAGCACTATTTAAGTGCAGACCATTTACCATTTATTCTGGTCAGAGTTTCCATTGATTTAGAGGGTTGCCATTGATCTCAGGAACACTAGCCAGGAGTAGCAGGAATAGACCCTGGACTGGATGCCAGTTCATTGCAAGCAACCACAAACACATATGCACCCTCATCCCTCATTCTCACATAGAGGCAATTTAGACTGGCCTATCTATCTACTGGCACAAGAACCTGGAGGACACCCATAAAGTCACAAGGAGAGCATGCAAAACTGAGCTTAGGACGTGAGGTTAGAAAACAATTCAGTCTTCTGTCAATTTTTTACCTCAAAACTCATTATCCATCCATCCATTTTCTGTACAGCTTATCCTATACAGGGTCACAGGGGAGCCTGGAGCCTGTCCCAGGGAACTTAGGGCACAAGGCATCACAGCCCATCACAGGGCACAATCACACACACACACATTCACACACTATGGACTGTTTGGAAACACCAAGCGGGGGGGCATGCAAACTCCACGCACAAAGGGCGGAGGCAGGATTTGAAACCCCAAATCCGGAGGGGCAAAGCAAACATGCTAACCAAAAGGAAAGGTGAACGCTTTCCTTTTATTGACTCACTGTCACAACACATCCTAAATTAGGATCAGACAGACACATTCATGTATCATTCCATATAATCAAATCTTATCTGTGTTATATTATATGTGTAGAGCCATTGTGTGTCATTGTTTAATTCGTACTGTATTCCTTATAACTGAAATATGAAGGCTTTAGCCATAAACTAGACTAAATTAAAAGTCTCAGAGAATTTCCTTCTGCTTTCGGACGGGGCATAAGAAACAACTGGGTTATCAAGAATCTACAATAGTATAATGTCATTATTTAAATCTGATTTCCAACAAGGACACACAATAGAAACCTTAATTATTGACTAATGATGGTGGAATTTGCCTGATCTGTTAGATCTGTTAGATCTCAAAAGACATGCTTTATTAATTCTTCTGTAAACTTAATTGTTATAGGACTAATGCCATTCCAGAGAGGTAAGGTCATGGTAATAAGCATTCCTTTTTATTACTGGATATTAGGAGAAGTGCAGGCGTCCTTCAGGGATCACTACTGGGACCAATTCAGCTACTACAGTGGAAAACAGTGAAGAATGTTTGATAGTCATAAAACTATTACTAAAATGGGAATGGTGTATCTGTGGGTGTAAAAGAGAGAACAGGAGCACATTGATCTTTAAGTCCCTGGTGGAGTGGCCTGGTTTATTTGATCTCTCCTACGTTTGCTCTCTTTTTGAGTCATGATGTAATAACAATACTGATGTTTTTGGTTAATGCCCTTTGCTAAATATTTTGTTGACATGTGGAATTGTGTTTACTGTCTCTTTATTGTATCATCTTCAGCTTTCACCTTTTCTCTCATGATACCATTTTCTTTTCTTTTTTTTCTTTTTTTTTCAGACCAAGTATGAGTACATGTTTCTTGGTACTCATTGATACTGATTCTTATACTAATACTGAAATGAGTAACTTGTTGCTTGTTTATATCGGTTGCTGTTAAGTATGAGCAAGTGTGGTGATTAAAATTGAGCACAAAGTACTATGAATTGCACTTGTGAGCAATTTGTAGACCCTGGTAAAAGGAACCTCATGTGTCTCAGTGCTCGCAGAACTGAAGTGCTCTAACATGCACTCTTGCATCACTGTTCCATGCTTTGCAACTACCTTTCTGTGTGCACACTCTCTAATAAAGATACAGTTTAAATGCCTTAAAGTCACATTACTTGTATTGTAGGAAGGTGATTTAGTAGCTTTTTTTTCTCCCTCATTTCTTCCATGCCGGTGTCCACCAACTAACTACCCCTCCCCTATCATACGACCACCAACCAGACAGGGTGAAGGCATCCAGATCCATAAACATCCAGAGTGCTGTTGACCCTCTTCCACTTACATGATTGGATAGTGTCACTGTGATCAACAGGAGAGGGCAATTTGCTTTGCTTTGATTACCATAATTAATTGTGAAATATGTCCAGGTCACTGTCATTTGTTTCTTCTGTTCATTACCACTGCAATGTACCCTAGGCTTATGACATATATTATCACATGGTATTGAATGTTGATAACGGAGCATTGATATTGGAGCACATTATCAGACCAATACCTAATACCAGTATCAGTATTAATGCATTCCTACTCATAGCCTTGCCTGATAGTTGTGTATTGCATCAGAGGCTTTAGTACATGCTAAGATTATGGTGTAATTGTAATTGCAATCCTGAAGAAGGAATTCTCAAGGCAACCATTTATATGGTCATTTCAATCTATAGTGTCGAATGTTTACATTTACATTTATTCATTTATCAGGCACTTTTATCCAAAGCAACTTACAAAAGAGAAAATACAAGTAAAGCGATATATCAAGCGGAGAACAATACAAGTAGTGCTCCCATACAAGATTTATAATTGGGTTCTAGAGAAGCAAAGTGCACAGAGTAGAGGCGTAAGAGCCAGAGTACGTTTTTTGTTGTTTTTTTTGTTTGTTTTTTTTAAATAATGTGGGGGTTGGCATTTTAGGGGTTAGTTAGGTGTTCACGGAAGTGGTGGGTCTTTAGCTGTTTTTTGAAGATAGTGACAGATTCCGCTGTCCGGATTGAGGTTGGAAGTTCATTCCACCACTGAGGGACAGTT
Organism: Ictalurus punctatus; assembly: GCF_001660625.3. Taxonomy (NCBI): domain Eukaryota; kingdom Metazoa; phylum Chordata; class Actinopteri; order Siluriformes; family Ictaluridae; genus Ictalurus; species Ictalurus punctatus. Next base: position 16,194,824 of record NC_030433.2, read on the forward strand.
AGTTCGAAGGTTATGGAAAGGGACCTTGAGCCACGCTGAGAAGGCGTGAGGGATCGTAAGCCTTAAGGAGAGTGTTGAGGTAGGGGGTGCTGTTCCAGACAAGGTCTTGTACGTGAGCATCAAGGCCTTGAATTTGATATGGGCAGCCACAGAAAGCCAGTGGTGGGAGATGAAGAGAGGTGTGACATGGGTTCTTTTGGGATGTTGGAATGTTGAAAGTCTTTGCAGAATTATTAAACCCTTATAATTAAGGTTGGCATTAACCAATGAGTTTACATAGAAGTATGGTTTTAGCAATCACAAGTGGTAAGATATATTCAGAGTGTGTTGATTGAAGTTTATACACTAACAAGTTTGCATGTCCATCATGATGGCGTGTACTCTGTTTCAACAGGTGAGCGATGGCAGTCTGAAGGTGTTGTCCATCAGCCGGCAGGACAGAGGAGCATACACGTGCAGGGCCTACAGCGTGCAGGGAGAGGCCATCCACACCACACGCCTACTCGTCCAAGGTAGTGACCTCAGATTGACCTCAGATTGTTGTCTAAGTGCGTGGGTGTGTAGGAGCTTGACTGAATATCTAAATACCATCTGTCAGTAAAAATGCCACAGCCATAGCCATCAAGAAAGAAATCTCTTAGTGCAGTGGTTCTCAAATGGGGGCTGTCAGATGGCACTGGGGGGCCACATAGAAATTCTAGAACATTTTTGTAAAAAAGTTATTTTACCTGTATGTCGGTAAGACGGGATTGTCAACCTTTGAACTATGATGTACATAAAAATGAGAAATATTAATAAATTAATACACAGCATACTAAGACACACACCAAACAGAGACATCCATTGATATACTAGTGTACTATAAGCGACACGCTGATGCTGATCAAACCTAAGACTATTTTAAATGGATACGTTTTTAGATAGAGGATGTAGTGTCTTTGCTGAGAAAGTTAATACAGGAGAGCCTAGTATGAAAAAAAATCTACTTGCGAAAATTTGACGACTCTAGGGGGCCACAAATGGATGCACCCTACACAAGGGTGGCCTCACGCTGAAAAAGTTTGAGAACCGCTGTCTTAGTGTGTACCTACGAGGGATGTCTATGGTAGGTATACCAGTAAATGGCAATGATTCAGGGTAAATATGTGCAGAGAATATTGAATTGTTAGTCATGAGTAGTATCTGCTACATCTTTATCTTGAATGAATTTATGTACATTTTAATTTAGTATAAGATTTTTATCCAGAGAGTGTTACAATCAAGGCATGATGCAGTTCAAGCTCAAGAAAACAAAAAAAGCTTTTTTGTATTTTTAGTCCTGTTATCTGAACCTACATTCGTCTGATCACTTCCTCGGATTCTTAACCACTGAGTCAGCACAGCCTGGAGAATACGCTGTAAAGTTTAGAGGATGTCCCCTGAAGCTCAGTGTGGGGAATTAGCAGTGGTGTATGTGTCTCTGCCCACATGATTTCCACACACATTGATCTGCTCCACTCAAAAAAGTGGTATGATTTAGATTTAGCCCTAGAGATATGATTATTAGATATAGATTATTTTAAACTTCTTTATTAAGACTGCAAGTACCCCTCTACAAAGAACTACTTAGAAATACTCTGTAGTAGTGTTTGACCAATCAATTCTGATTTAATAATGCTAACAATGTTAATGAAGCTCTGGATTTTTAATGTTACTGCAATGACAAGCTAATAGTAGTGTACCTTCCAAAAATCTTTCTGGTACTGCTGATGTTGACACTCCAGTGGAAGAGCCACATGCTGGGGGCTTCTTCTCTGGAGTCTCACACTTCACACTCAGTAACTGCTACAGATGATCAATGGCAAAACCTTTTTGCCCAGTGAAGCCATTGGTTCCTTATGGATTTGATGCCTTGGCGCTGTCCTCAAAGTTCATATTTACTCATTTTACTCATATTTATCTTTGAAGCAGTTAATGCTGCCTTTTTCAAATAGCAACCAATAAGATGAGCCATCATACAGTACGTGACGACCAAAGAAGCCGCTCTCTGTGTGTTTTCACCGATTTTCACCAAAGGATGACCATATGGAGAACCTTTTTATTTTGTTAGAGATTTAGACATGCTGGATTTAGCTCTATGAACATTTTCTAACACGTCTTGATGACATAGCACGTGGTTTAGTGGTCAGGATGTTTGCCTCGCACGTTGCGGGTTCGAATCCCGCCTCCGTCCTGTATGAATGGAATTTGCATGTTCTCCCCGTGATTCAGGGGTTTCCTCCAGGTACTCCAGGTTCCTCCCCTAGTCCAAAGACATGTGCTGTAGGCAGATTGGCATTTCCAAATTTTCCATAGTGCGTGAATGGGTATGTGAATGTGTGTGTGCAATTTTAACCTGCAATGGCTTGGTCTCCTGCTTTGTGCCCTAAGTTCCCTGGGATAGGCTCCAGGCTCCCCCGTAACCCTTTGTACTGTTGGATAAACGATATGGAAAATGGATGGCCTACCTTCACAGTGAGCGAACTGCAAAATGGCAGTCTTCTGTGACTTCTGCTATGCTCTTCTGTAAGTGCATAAACCCAGCATGTTCTTCATTATGGGCTATATAAGAATTATAGTCGGAGATCGAAATGGGGCTCAGAGCCCATGCAGACAAGGTAATTGGAGGCATATCTATCTTAATAGGTCAAACACACTGATACGGGTCAAAAGGGAATGAAAATGAGAACATGGAAATCACGGCTCAGAAAGACCTAACTGGCAAGACTTCATGAAGAACAGCAGAAATAAGAATAAAACATAAAACAGGCGAAAACAATCCGTAACAGACTACTAACTGGATACAAAAAAACAAAAGGCACATGACAAATTATATTCAAGAACTAAGCAAGTGCAGGTATGCTTAATAATAAAAACTCAGTGGTAATCTATAGAAAGGACCACCAAGGACCTTGGCAATGAGGTGCAGTAATTAGCCAGCCATTTTCGTGTAGGATTCCAGCGCACACACAGAGAAGACGAGAGAGACATAGCTAAGCACATTACACAAATTAAGCCGAGAAAGAGTTCAACTGGAGAGATGTCTGAGAGCGGAGACTCCTTCACTCTGTGGCTTACATAACTCATTCAGCAGTGTTTACATAAGAGTGAATGAAAAGAAAGATGCACACAGCGGGTGCTAGATCGAACTGGAGGTGACTGTAATGCTTTTGAAGTGAAAGGGGTTGCTTGGGTTACCGTTATTATATTATATTGTGTTGGTTTAATGCACTGTGTGCGTATGTGTGTGTGGCATGAGTTCATATATTTGTGTTTGTGCAAGCAGGCGTGGGCGGTTGAAGACTTTTTGGATGGGGTTCCTGCTTGTTTGCATACCCTAGTAAACGCTCTCTCTCTCTCTCTGAGTGTATATATATATATATATACACTCATATGTACACACAGTATATTGTCAACAGAAGGGAGGATGTGGGGCTGTAAATAAGTTTACAAAAGGTAAATTGGGTTGAGCACTAAACCACACACACAGGGGGGACACAACACCTTGGCTAATGATATTGAAATCAAATGTCTGTGAGCCTTTTTATTATCCATATCCACTTCTAAAAGGCCTTTTGAGATGACATCATGTTCTCAGGTTGACGTCTTTAATAAAGTGTACACCTTTCTCTTCTATAATAAAACTATGTCCAGATGGCTATGGTTTAAACATGAAATGAGTGAGTTGACCTACATACCCAGATGTTCGCCTGACATGTGATCATATGACAAATGTTTATTTTTGTTGTTGATTTTTTTTCATGTTTTGAATTTAAGTATGTGAACATAAAGTATCTGTAGCTGTCACTGTAATTGGCCATTATAATAGACAATTTAATCAGTATCTAAGATCTAGTTCTACTTCTAATGGGCTTCCAGTGGAGACAGTAATTAACAGAAAAAATCTGGATGTGCATGGTTTCCTGGGAGTTTTTCTGTTAGTGCAGGAGGCACTGAACTTACATGTTCACTGGACAGCTGTGAATAAAAAAACTAACAGCTTGGTCACTTAATCTGCTTGTCCCAGGTGCTTCTACATATTATGCTCATAGCTGATGGGGTCATATTGTTCTCACAGGAGAGAAGGCTTACAGTATAAATCACCAGTCTCATGTATTGACATTGTAAACTTCAATTCAATTCAATTCAATTTTATTTGTATAGCGCTTTTTACAATAGACATTGTCTCAAAGCAGCTTTACAGAAATATCAACATGGTATACAGATATTAAAGGTGCGAATTTATCCCAACTGAGCAAGCCACTGAGTGGCGACGGTGGCAAGGAAAAACTCCCTAAGATGTTTTAAGAGGAAGAAACCTTGAGAGGAACCCGACTCAGAAGGGAACCCATCCTCATCTGGGTAACAACAGATATTGTGAAAAAGTTCATTATGGATTTATATGAAGTCTGTATGGCGTTAAGAGCAGCCGTAGTCCCAGCAGTCTGGAATTAAAGAAGATTTGAGCTCCATCCAGAGGCAGAAAGGATCTGGATTTCTAGTATCTCCATAAATTCGTGTGGGGCTCGGCAAAAGGAGAGAGGGAGAAAAAAGATAATTATGACTGCGAAGTAGTAGAACAGAATCTAGTCAGGGTAGGCTTGAGTAAACAAATATGTTTTAAGCTTAGACTTAAACACTGAGACTGTGTCTGAGTCCCGAACACTAATAGGAAGACTGTTCCATAACTGTGGAGCTCTATAAGAGAAAGCTTTTCCCCCTGCTGTAGCCTTCACTATTCGAGGTACCGTCAGATAGCCTGCATCTTTTGATGTAAGTAGGCGTGGCGGATCATATAAAACCAAAAGGTCGCTTAGATATTGTGGCGCGAGACCATTTAGTGCTTTATAGGTTAAAGAAGTATTTTATAATTAATGCGAGATTTTACTGGGAGCCAATGCAGTATTGATAATATCGGTGTGATATGGTCGTATCTTCTAGTTCTAGTTAGGACTTTAGCAGCTGCATTCTGGACTAATTGGAGCTTATTTATATTCCTACTGGAACATCCAGACAGTATGGCATTACAGTAATCTAATCTAGAGGTGACGAATGCATGAACTAGTATTTCCGCATCATGTAGTGACAATATGTTTCTTATTTTAGAAATATTTCTGAGATGAAAGAAGGCTATCCTAGTAATATTATCTACATGAGCATCAAATGATAGGCTGGAGTCAATAATCACTCCAAGGTCTTTAACTGCTGCACATGATGAAACAGAAAGACCATCCAGAGTAACCATGTGATCAGAAAGAATACTAATAAAATGGGCCTAATAAAAGTATTTCTGTTTTATCAGAATTAAGTAGAAGGAAGTTAATTAACATCCAATGTCTAATGTCCTTTACACAATCCTCAACTTTACTAAGCTTCTGTCTGTCCTCTGGCTTCGCTGAAACATACAACTGTGTATCATCAGCATAACAGTGGAAGCTAATTCCATGTTTACGAATAATTTGACCTAGGGGTAGCATATATAAAGTAAAGAGCAACTTTAAAACTTATCTTTATTCGCCTGGTTCTTGACTGAAAAGAACAACATACCTGTTGTGTGTAGTATTGTAACTTGAACCTTGATGCTTTGATCGAATGACTCTTGCAGCTCATAACATATCAGCATGATAGCTTTCCACGATTCCATCCCTGGAAGAACTGGAACAAATCTTTAGTTAACCTTTTATTCTGTTTCTCATTTTGGCTTGCAGGACCTCCATTTATCGTCTCCCCTCCAGACAACATCACCGTGAACATATCCCAGGATGCATTCTTCACCTGTCAGGCCGAGGCGTATCCTGGCAACATGACGTACACCTGGTTCTGTGAGGAAGATAATGTCTTCTTCAAGAAGTAAAGTTATGATCGGGTTCATTACTGTATCGCATCTCACTGCTGTTGTGCTGTGCTGCGTGGAGAGTTCACGCTCTGTACACTGTGATCATCCTCATTCCGGCTTCAGGAGTACTGGCAGCCTTAATATGTGCTACGCATTATCTAACCGCATTTACAAAGCCTGTACCAAATTTAGTCAATCAGCCAAGACCTGTTGGATGTCTGATGTTTATTTCTTTAGCTTGGCTAGAAGCTAGCAGTAAAATGTAGCTAGTAATAAAATTCTATCTCATCCAAAATATTTCAATAAATTGTTGCCCATATGCTCCCCCCAAATAATATAATTAGCCTATTTAATCATTAGTATGAATAAAATGTTTTGTAAAACAGCAGCAAGTTCAACTTTACAAATTTACTTTTAAAGTGGAACTGAATTATCACTTTCATAGCTTTGACCTTTGGGAACATTGGGAGGCTGGGTCTAGCGGACATCATGTAAAATGTAACTATGTAACTATGAGACCAGCATATCTATGTTCAAGCAGATATTTCTGAAAAATAATTTTGGGTGAGACAGACTTCCACTATATCTTAGCTACATTAGCGTCGTGGAACACGAGCAAAACTAAAGGAAACACCAAACACGTCTTGGCTGATCAACTGCATTTATGGTGGACGTTAGAATGGTTTTTATTGCCATTGTCATCTGTTTTAATAGCAGTGACAGCCTGGGAAAACCCTTCACATGGTGAAACTGACATTTCAGGTATATTATGTATCATTCTAAAACTACGCATATCCCAACCATAAGTAAAGTTCAAGCATTTAAAATTTTGATTACCTCAAAAGTGAAAAAGGACAAAATTACATTGAAAGACTTAATTGTGACTGTGGTGCAAGAGCATTGAGGACTTTTTGACAGCCAGTATCTGATTTACTGAATTGACTAGACATGTTTGTTTTGCTACAGCACGTCCATACAATAGATATCCAAAAACTTGATCAAAGTGTGACATTCAGTCTGAGGTTTTAAGCATCTTTAGGCATACTGACCTTGTTTTTTTTTACCACTGCAGGAAAATGATTGTGTTTAAGTTTAAAAAGAAAAAAAAAACAGTTTCAGCATTGTTTTTGTGAAATATATTTGTTTTCTTATATTTGCCATATCATTCAGCCATAATGGCATCCAATGGGTTTTCCCAGGCCATCACACATATACATCTTATAGTAAGAATTATGTTATACTTCCAACATAAATTCTTAGTTGCATGTTATTTGGGAAGTCAAAAGTTACCACTATTAAGTAGCACCATGACACACACAAACAACTGAAACATGGCTGGTGGCGTTGTACTGCTTGAGTGTCTTTCTGGATCATCATTACATTGTACACATGCATCCGTCTATCTGGTAACTTGCTTCAAGACCATACAACACTCTAACATTCCTCGCACATTTATTTCTGTCTCTAAAATGGTGGATTTATGTTTATAATAATCCAGACAGTACTCTACTGAACACTTCAATGTCAGCTGTTATTTAATCTGCATGGTTTATTAAAGACTATCTGGTAGTAGTTTTTTCAGGCAAAAAAAAGGAGAAAAGGTATCCATATTATATTCATCAGGGCGGTATAACTAGTAGGTTTTCACTGGTACACGTGTAATTAATTTAACTGATATATGTACAGGTGTTTAGTGATTAGCATGCTTGCCTCGCGCCTCTGGGGTTGGGAGTTCGAAATCCGTCACTGCCCTGTGTGCATGTTCTTACTGCGTCTCCTCCCCCACTCCAAAGACATGCATTGTAGACTGATTGGCATTTCCAGATTGTCCGTTGTGTGTGATTGGGTGTGTGAATGTGTGTGTGTGATAGGCTTCACGGATATTGGAGGACAAGGCGGAGGACACCATGGACAGAGTATGGAAAAATAGATTTTTAAAAAGCAGTATGGAAAAAAGATAAATAGATGGATATATCTACATATGGTTCTTATTTCAAAATTGATTAATCAGTCAGTTTTCCAAAGATCCAGAACAATAACTCAAAATCTTTAGATGCAGTAGGTATATGCATTTATACAACAGCAGTGTTGAATTCTCAGATCTGATTGGTCAGAAGGTGTTGATTTAATGTTCAATAACAGCAGCTCTGACAGTAGTTCACAGGTTTATATTAATTAAGGATCTATGACATTATTTCTATAATAAGTGATAGTTGGTAGTACTTTTTGTTACACATAAAGTATATGCTATCTTTTCTATTTTGCCATTACACAAAAAAATGGCTTTTTAGCTGCAACACACTCCTACAATGCTATATCTCATAAGCTGGCTTCTCACAGTCCGAGCACTGGGTTTGCCAGATGCTAAGCAAGTACATTGCGCTGGATTTCTTAATAATGCTCAAGGAAATTAACTTTAAGAATTGCTCAGTAGATACAGAGAGTTTAGGTTTTCCACTTCACTATGTGTAATTAGTTTACCCATTAGCTTGCCCAACATCTTTTGAACTTCACATCTTGAGAAGGTTTGGAAATCAAACTTGTGTTCATCTGTCCATCAAAAAATACATGAAGAAAATTGCAAACATAAAAAAAAAATTGAGTGTATTGATGTCTATTTGTAGTTGTTCTAATAAAACATACGTACTGCTAATCTAAGACTCACACCAATGCTTTAAATTAGAATTTCTACTCTGAGTCATAGCCATTTTGCTATTAAAACAGAATTAAAGGTCATCTAAGCACTGATCCAGGTTTGATCTCCGTCTGAGCTCACTCAGATTTACGAGCCCCGGTGTTGATTGTTCCAGGTGTGATACCAGTCTGAGCTCATTTATGTTCCAAGCTGATCTTTATTGACCAGTCTGATCGCCGTCTGAGCATGAGATCGCTCAGGCTGCACTCAGACATCCTCTGTTCTTGCTCCCCTGATGGAATGGAGCTTGTGTCATCATGTGCTTCACTAGCACTGCGTATAAGTAGTGTAGCATTGAAGTATCTTAAACTCCCTCATGCATGACCTGTACACTTCATAGAAAAAGGATTTTATGGCACTTTTTTTTTGCTCTGCTGAAAGCACAGTTCAGGAAAGTGACAGAAAGCTGAGGCATGTATAAAGCTGCACTGTTTTGGATTTCCCAGAACTCCTCTCAGTGTATCCTCAGCTGGATTTGAAATAGGAGTGTTTCTAAATTGGCATCATCAGATTTTAATAGACCACGAGGCCACAAAGGAACCCAGGGTAAATTCTAAGCAACTGAAGGCCTCTCTCACATTGGCTAATTTGCATGGCAGGGTTGCAATGCCATTAAAGCCAGAATTGAACCCTTCTTTTCTAACCCTAAAACTTTCCTTTTCAATTATTTTGGCGTGGGCAATAGCATTTTTTTTATTCCAATTACTCTTGAGGTACTACTAGCACTGTCTTTCTGCCCTCAAGCTGGTTCTATTGCAAGAGGATAGTGATGACCATAGCAGAGGTTTTTATACTTTTCCTCATTAAATAAGATTTGTTTCAGGTGATCACCTAATCAGTACCTCATTCAGTAGAATGCAGTGTGTTTGTGTCTCAACAGACACTGGAATGGAATGGCTGCCATACAAGTGGAGGAGCTGATTTAAATAAAAATTGCAGTGGTGTCTTAATTTTCCAGACCTGTGTGTGTATATATACAGTGCATCCGGAAAGTATTCACAGCCCTTCACTTTTTCCACATTTTGTTATGTTACAGCCTTATTATTTTCCTCAAAATTCTACAAACAATACCCCATAATGACAACACAAAAGAAGTTTGTTTGAAATCTTTGCAAATTTATTAAAAATAAAAACCAAAAAAAGCACATGTACATAAGTATTCACAGCCTTTGCTAAATACTTTGTTGAAGCTCCTTTGGCACCAGTTACAGCCTCAAGTCTTTTTGAGTATGATGCTACAAGCTTGGCACACCTATTTTTGGGCAGTTTCTCCCATTCTTCTTTGCAGGACCTCTCAAGCTCCATCAGGTTGGATGGGGAGCGTCGGTGCACGGCCATTTTCAGATCTCTCCAGAGATGTTTAATCGGGTTCAAGTCTGGGCTCTGGCTGGGCCACTCAAGGACATTCACAGAGTTGTCCTGTAGCCACTCCTTTGTTATCTTGGCTGTGTGCTTAGGGTCGTTGCCCTGTTGTAAGATGAACCTTCGCCCCAGTCTGAGGTCCAGAGCGCTCTGGAGCAGGTTTTCATCAAGGATGTCTCTGTACATTGCTGCATTCATCTTTCCCTCAATCCTGACTAGTCTCCCAGTTCCTGCCGCTGAAAAACATCCCCACAGCATGATGCTTTCACCACCATGCTTCACTGTAGGGATGTATTAGCCAACTGATGACTGGTGCCTGGTTTCCTCCAGACATGACGCTTGCCATTCAGGCCAAAGTGTTCAATCTTTGACTTGGTCTCAGTCTGAGAGTCCTTCAGGTACATTTTTGGCAAACTCCAGGTGGGCTGTCATGTGCCTTTTACTGAAGAGTGGCTTCCGTTTGGCCACTCTACCATACAAGCCTGATTGGTGGAGTGCTGCAGAGATGGTTGTTCTTCTGGAAGTTTCTCCTCTCTTCACAGAGACACGCTGAAGCTCTGTCAGAGTGACCATTGGGTTTTTGGTCACCTTCCTGACTAAGGCCCTTCTCCCCCGATCGCTTAGTTTGGCCGGGCAGCCAGCTCTAGGAAGGTTCCAAACTTCATCCATTTACGGATGATGGGGGCCACTGTGCTCACTGGGACCTTCAATGCTGCAGAAATGTTTCTGTACCCTTCCCCAGATCTGTGCCTCCATACAATCCTGTCTCGGAGGTCTACAGACAATTCCTTGGACTTCTTGGCTTGGTTTGTGCTCTGACATGCATTGTTAACTGTGGGACCTTATATAGACAGGTGTGTGCCTTTCCAAATCATGTCCAATCAACTGAATTTACCACAGGTAGACTCCAATCCAGTTGTAGAAACATCTCAAGGATGATCATTGGAAACAGGATGCACCTGAAAAAAATTTTCGGGAAATGTACCAAAAAGCTATGTAAGGAATAAAACACAGGGCATGCTGTTACAGGAAATTAATCAACAGTTGTTTGGTGTGATTAAGCCGATTATTTTTCTATAACAGCATGTCTTATTTAAGAATTGAAAGATTGTACATTTTATCCATTTATAGCTACATTTATTGTGGCGGCTGTGGCTCAGGTGGTAGAGCGGGTTAATCGTAGGGTTGGCGGTTCGATTCCCGGCCCCCATGACTCCACATTCTTGGGCAAGACACTGAACCCCAAGTTGCTCCCGATGGCAGGCTAGCGCCTTGCATGGCAGCTCTACTACCATTGGTGTGCGAGTGTGTGTGTGAATGAGAACCAGTGTAAAGCGCTTTGTAGACCTCTAAGGTTAAGAAAAGTGCTATATAAGTGCAGACCATTTACCATTGTTGTGCAGCATCTGTCTGCACAAGTCAGGCCCTGTTATCACTTATATTATAGCGTCATTCCCTCACCAGACTCTGCTGAAGTAAAAAAAAACTTCAGTTTGTTGGTGCTGAAAAACTACTTATAGTGGTCAGCTTTACGTCTGACTGTTACAAAGCCACTGACCTGTTCCAAAAATGTTAAATAAACATCTCACAGAAAACTTCACCATTTCAACAATGACGTTTTTTTAAAATCGTGTTTGCTGTAAAAGTCCCTGTGTTAGCTGTTATTATAGAAATGATAACATATTGGAACGAGCACATTAATGTAAACCCGTGACTTGAATTACAGCGATGGAGCTACTGTCAGAGCTGCTGTTAAAGAAAGTTAACCAGCACCTTCTGATCAGTCAGATTAGAGAATTCAACAGCACACTGGTATAAATATAAAACATTGCAAAACCATTACTTTAAACCATTTGATCAAGAGATTGTGGTTACTGTGGTTTGAAACAAGAGAATTTTCACTATATAAACTTTTTAAAATAAGTAATGATTCCTTTTAAGTCTACGCATTTTTTTAATTTACATGAGTTTACTTTTTATTTATATAGTAATGGAAACTGAGTCTTTTTTCCTCTCGTTCTCCAGTGATCTGAAGCGCAGAGTGAGCATTCTGATCGATGGCTCCCTCATCATTGCCCAGGTGAAGCCCGAGGATGCTGGGAAATACACTTGCAGCCCCAGTAATAGCCTTGGTCGGCCCCCCACTGCATCAGCATACCTGACAGTGCAATGTGAGTTGCATCATCCATCCTGCTTACACTCATCTGTTGTTATATACATTTATATTCAGCCACAAGCAAACCTCTACGAAGTCGTATAGTTGTAGTTAGCTAAGCTACAAGTGGTAACAGTATGGTATGGTCACCTCTACTGCCTGCCAAACAATTAATCATATTTTTATTCACAAATGCACAAAGAACCAAAGCTGTCCTTAAGAATGTGTAAGTGACATATATATATATATATATATATATATATATATATATATATATATATATATATATATATATATATATATATATATATATATGTATGTATATGTGCACACTGGGAAAATGATTGATTAAAAAAATAAGAAAATAAAATACTGTGGCATTATAAAAGGTGCTGTGATATAATGTCTATAAGATGGAATAAAACCCAACAGGATCTGCTATTAAAGGAAAATTATCATTGACTGGGTATTATTTGGCATGAAAAGCAGAGGTACTGCTACCACCTTGAAGTTTATTACTATCCTATAACAGTACCAGTGATTCATTTCTCTTATACCCCAGCAATTTGCAAACAATGATTTTTTTAAATTAATTAAAGTATGACATGTTGTGCTTTTTGTCCATTTATGCTTACGTTTAATGTTGTGGAAATATTCCTGTTATCATTCATGTTATAGCAGATATGAACAGAATTTTCTCTTGTATAAGACAAAAAAAGGAGCGTATCATATTACAGAGAAAAAGGAACGTGTGAAGTGGTTTGTCCTGAAGAAGTCATCTATCCTGTGGCATAACATTAACTGGTTGTTAGAAAGTGCTGACAAATATAAACCATTTTGCATATTTATGGCATGTCAGTGAGGCGTATAACAAATACACCATGAATTTCATATGCTGAATGTTCAGAGTTTTTTTTGTTGTTGTTGTTACTTATTATATTAATTGGTTTGTTGGGTCATTTGAGACATTTTTTTCAGGCCACCTCTTGATTAGCTCTTATGTAGACTGTGTAGCAGCTGCTCAGAGGTTAGCCCTGTCATTGTCCCCATACTGGCCTCTTTGCTTCAGCCCACCACTTTCTATTTGCAGCCTGCAGATTGGAATGACTCTTTCGTCCCTGGAGTCCGGGCTTGAATTGAAACAGTGACCTTGAGTCCGTAAGCCAGAAGACCAGTCAGCCATGGCTCATGTGCTCAACACTGATGGACATGTGTAGAGGAATTGCGTGATGTGGTCAATTGCTGCAGGAAGCTTTTGTTCCTAAAGCTTTTGGGGAGATGGCGTGGTGACTAGTTGGACAAGCGAGCACTGGAACTGTCCAGAGGCGACATGCTATTGGTGGTGACTGTGGTATCCATGGCAACAGACATTTTGAACTCCTTCAGGCTCCAGTGTGAGATTGGCTTGTGTTGGTTTGGAAAGAGAGAGAGAGGGAAAAGGGATTACATCATAGTTTAGTTGAGCTGAGGCTGAGAATGAGAGAGAGAGAGGGAGAGCACACTCTACCCAGCGCTCAACCTCCCTGAATCCTGCATAAAAAGCTAATCGGAAATCCAATAGCATAGATTTGTTTATCGTTACACAATATATCCCCCTGGTTGTCTTTTTGAAAGGCTAAACAGCTGGTGAAGGCATCTGGGGGTCTTTTTAGTGAAGATGTGACTTTGAGAAAATGGAGATGTGTGCTGCAGCCGGCAGCACTTTAATGATGAGCCCAGGTTTTTCTCTATCTCCCTATCCATCTCTCCTCTGGGGTGGCCAGTCTTCTCTACATCAGCCCAGACCGACCGCCCCAAACCGGTACCAGCCACCAGCACTTAGCGTGGACACCCTGCACATGTGGAGAGGGAAGGAGAGAAAGAGACAGGAGGGGGAGATGTGGATAAGGTGACATCATCCTATGTGGAAACCCTCTTCTCTGCAGTGACGTCACCTGCAGACACTTGGCAGCAGTAGCAGCGTGGCTGCTGGCGACCCCAATAGACGACTGGCAGCACTGCACTCCACACTCCGTTCTACATTTAGCCCACACTTGTATTCAATGCTTCTCAACTTCTCATTCCTCTCCTCTCTTTTTTTTTCCCCTATGCGCTGCTCGTGCTGGCTTCTCCTTCTCTTCACTTTCCACCCCCCCGTCCTTCCACATCTGCTAAGAATAGAGCTAGGCACTTTGCCAAGAATAAAGATGGATCAGTGGATTTCTTCAAAGTATTCACGCCGGAGAGCTGCTCTAGGCTGTGATTGGGAGGTGTGAACTGAAAGGCGGTGATACACAAGCTGAATTTCATGGGGTATAACCATAGTTACATTGCAGATAAATGTAGCCCAATTTAGAGTTTATTTTCTCCATAATAAATGTAGCACAGATTTTTACACTGGAAAAAAAAAATTATATTAAATGAGAATTCTTTTATTTCCAATTTGGCCTACATTGGCCATGCCAAGCCATTGAGCTTTAGTCCGTTTTTATTTTATTTTTGGCATATCTGCTTTGAACAAAAAAAATAAATAAATTCTGCAGTTTGTATGGCAATACAACATGAAATTTGTCTTTTTCTAATCATATTAAAAATGACTGATGAAAATGTCCAGACCTCTGGACTTACCAGTCAGGTTGACCAGATAAATTGGATTTCATGTGTTTTATTTATCATTGTGTTTGAGGCACTTCTTGACATTGGGATACTGCATGTAGAAAAATAGAAATGAAAACTTACATTTTTATTTCACAGGGACTTTAAAACTTAAAAAAAATTAAAATAATTTAAAAAAAGACTTTTTCAAAAATTAAAAAAAGAAATATCTGATTTTTAGCAATGGGAATTTGGGCTGAATGACCAGCACAGAATTTACAAATCATACAGATTTAACTCAGCAATTGAGCTAAAGAGCACTTAAACCTTTACCTGGCCATATTCATGTACAGCGTATGGAATAATTTCTTTATACTAGTACCATTCTCTCTTTATCCTACCTTTCAGTGTATTTTGACTCACTATGCAATTCGACTTATTTCCTTCTAAATGAAAGGTGATTTTGTGTGTGGTGTCGGATTTTTGCAAAGGTTTCTTATGATTGAAAAAAGCATTATATAAATGAAACCTATTTTAGAAAATTGCCCACAGTTAAAGGATTTTGATTGTACTTTTCTGCATTTACTATTGTATAATCTGCTTTCTATTATATCAGACATGGCTTGTTTTAAAACGTGATGGTATCCCCTAATTTGATTGGCTATATATGTTTCTTATAACCACACTGGGACATTTCACTGTGTGTATACCTGTCACTTACTCAATATTAATTTCTGGTTTATAGAACTCTTGTATAAAAGCAATATCACACTGGCAAGCATGTAGTTATACTGAATATCGGCACATCTATGATTACCTATGTCCAAATCACAGTTGTGCCAATATTCAGTATAACTGACCTCTTGGTCCTGCAATATTTATTAATTGTCCCGCATAATTAATGTCTCTTGCAACAGCAGATAACTCACCATTAGAGATTATGTCTTGCCTAATCATTCATCTTAGTTACTGTGTCCTAAAGGTAACAGATGTGCCTAATGACTGTTGACATCCAACTTTCTCCCGTTACTAAACCAAATGTCTTTCTCTTTATCACTTTCTTGCTGTCCCTACATGTGTGTTTGGCAGACCCTGCCCGTGTGGTGAACATGCCACCCGTCATTTATGTGGCCATCGGACTGCCGGGGTACATCCGCTGCCCGGTGGATGCCAATCCACCTGTCACTTCAGTGAAGTGGAAAAAAGATGGTCTGCCTCTCCGGATAGAGAAGGTTAATCAGAACCTGTCTCCTGCTCATACACTTTTTTATGCTTTCTGTTTCACATAAGCCCTACATTGTAGAACTAGGCATTAGGAATAATTGGAATATTTTCAAGTACACTGTGTGAGGTGGAACTGACTCAGAGTTTAGAACTGATCTCGTGCATCATGTTCTCAAAGGTTGATGATTCACTGCTGATTCAGAGAATGTGAATATTATTACTGTATCCTTGAAATGGGAACTCTTATTCATTTATGAACTGTTAATAGTTTTGTTCCTCCTTCATGTAATTGAAGTAATGGCATTGTACTTCCTGTTTCAGTACCCTGGCTGGAGCCAAATGGAGGATGGGAGCATTCGAGTGGCCGAGGTGACAGAGGACTCTCTTGGCACCTACGCCTGCGTGCCTTACAACGCCCTGGGTACCATGGGACAGTCCCCTCCCGCCCCCCTGGTGCTAAAGGTACTCACATATGTACCTATGGCCCTTCACACACAATACAGGCGCATATAGTACCAGAGCTTCGCACTTTCTTTGTCGTTATCTAATCTACACTGTGGATGTCATCTGTGCCCCTGTGTCATTACCCAATCTGCATTCTTGCGTCATTATTTGATCTGTGTCTCTGTGTCATTCCTCCATCTGCATCCCTGCTTTATTTCTCAACGTGCATCCTTGTGTCATTATCTAATCTGCATACCTTTGTCATTACTCAATCTGCGTCCCTGATCACCCGATATACATCCTGTACTAGTACCCACTCCGCACCATTCACTCCAACCACCCACCCACACACCCCCTGTATCATTACCTCATCTGTGTCCCCATGTTGTTACCTGATTGACACAACAGTAATACCTGCGTTTCACCCCATGTTATTACCTGATTTGTATCCCCCATGTCCTTAACCAATCGCCATCACTGTGTCATTACTTGGTTGGTGTCTCTTGCGCCATTACCCAATATTTCGGTGCAGCCCTATACATACAGTCGTGTGAAAAAATAAGTACACCCCATGGAAATTATAGTTTTTTTGTTTGTTTGTTTTTGTTTTACATATTTGGACAAGCAAATATCTGAAACAGTGCCTATTAATAAAGTTAATATACTTGAACAAAACCAAAAGGAAATATTAGTGCCCTCAAAAGCTAGTCTTGCCCCCTTTAGCAGAAATAACGTCTTTTAGGTGTTTTGTATAATTGTCCACCAGTCTCTGACATCGGCTTATGGATTTTTTTTTACCACTCTTCCATGCAATATTCTTTCAGTTGCAAGATGTTTGAGGGTTTTCTTGCATGTATTGCCTGTTTCAAATCCCCCACAACATTTCAATGGGATTCAAATATGGGCTTTGACTAGGCCATTCTATAACCCTCCATTTTTTCTTTTTGAGCCATTTCTTGGTGGATTTGCTAGTGTAATTAGGGTCATTATCCTGTTGAAAAGTCCACTTTCAGTTCAACTTCAACTTTTGGACAGATGGCCTCACATTATCTTCAAGCACTCTTTGATATGATGCAGAATTCATAGTTGAATCAATGAATGCATGCTGTCCAGTCCCTGAGGCAGTGAAGCAACCCCAAACCATAACATTTCCACCAACGTCCTTCACAGTTAGTATGAGTTGCTTCTGTCCCAGCATGTCTGCTGTTACTGTGGCCAAACAGCTCTATCTTTGATTCGTCTGTGAAGAACACATTATTCCAAAAGGTCTGGTCTTTTCCTATATGCTCATTGGCAAACTGTAGTCTTGTTTTAATGTTCTTTTTAGACAACAAAGACTTTTTCCTGGCATGCCTCCCATGCAGGTCAAATTTGTGCAATCTTTTTCTGATTGTAGAAGCATGCACTTTGACACCAACAGTTGCAAGCTAGACTTACTACCAGAACCTGTGATGAAATTTTGGGGTTCATGGAGACTTCTTTTTACATCAGATGGTCTGCTCTTGGGCTGAATTTGCTGGGACGGCCAGTCCTGAACAAATTGTCAGTCGTTTTAAATGTGTCATTTGTAGATGATTTTCCTTCCAGTGGAATGATGTATTTCAAATAATTTGGAGATCTTTTTAAATCCCTTGCCAGACTCATAGGCATCCACAACCTTTTTTCTGAAGGACTTATAGAGTTTGTTAGACACCACACACCTCAATAACAAAGGGAACACCAGACACTAGATATGAGACTTTTAAATAAGAAAGGTTCTGATCACTGTCACCCAATCTTGAACACCTGATTCTAATTTTATGGATTTGAAGGTGTGATAAATAGAAAAGTAAGTAGGGGTGTACTTACGTTTTCCATCTGTTTGGTTTTTTTTGTTAATTTGAATTGGGAAATTACTACAAAATGTTAATTTTATGTCATTTGATAGTGTATCACCTTAATTAATAGACACTGTTTCAAAGAGGATCAAATATTTGCTTGTCCAAATGTGTAAAAAAAAAAAAAAAAATTCCATGGGGTGTACTTATTTTTTCACATGACTGTATATGCATTCCAGACATCAGATTTTGCTCTGATTCACTCCCTGTCATGTGTAGGATCCACCTAAGTTTCTGGTGGTTCCAGGAGGAGAGTACAGACAGGAGGCAGGAAGAGAGCTAGTCATCCCCTGTGAGGCAGAAGGAGACCCATTCCCCAGCATAACATGGAGGAAGGTAACATTATTCAGAAAGTCACTTCAGTCAGAATGTCGTCTCAGAACGTTGTCTCAGCATATTGTTGTACTTTTTATATGTACTATCAGGTAGAGCAATTTAGACCTTTTATGTTCCTGTCTCTCAAAATGGCATTGTAACTCATTCTGTGTGTTGAAACTGTGTCTGTTCTTCTTCTTTTTCGTATTCTCCTTCTTCTTCTTCTTCTTCTTCTTCTTCTTCTTCTTCTTCTCTTCTTCTTCATAACTTTTCTTTCTTGCATTCTTCTTTTCTCTCTGTCTCTCTTTCTTGATCTCTCTCTCTGGCAAAGGTAGGGAAGCCCAGCAGGGGCAAGCACAACGTCCTACCAAGAGGCAGCTTACAGTTCAAATCTCTCAGCAAGGAGGACCATGGGGAGTGGGAGTGTGTCGCTTCCAATGTTGCCACGAGCATCACTGCCAGCACGCGCCTCCTCGTAATCGGTATGAGCAAGCACAGCTAGTGACTCAAGCAAATGATGCACCACTGTGGGCTAACATTGCATTTCCTGTGTGATGATTAAGTTCATGTAGGGTACAGACTGATTTTGATTCACTTATTTTAAAGGCAGGATTGCTGTATCCACATGGTTTAATGAGCCAAAAGTTCAGTCTGTAAACTGTAGCGCCTGGCAAGTGTAATTTGCCAGGTCAGTGGTGCACAGCGTTTTCATTTGAATATTACAGATGAGTAAGTGTTTACTTCAGCTGAAAGTATATACAAGAAGGCACACAGTCTAATTTGATTTGTGAGACCTTTATTTTGGCTGAAAGGGAGCACTACACAGAGCTGGTTGTTGTTTCATGGGCAGCAGCCTTGCTTTCACTCTGCTGCCCAGTGGTCTTGTTGGTGGTACAATGAGCTTTCACGCTGCTTGTGAATGCAAATAGATAGGGCACTGTGATGGGAACTCTGAATAGCATGCCTGGCAGCATTTACCCTGGTAATTTGCAGGAGTTTAACACCAGCTCCCTGGGCCAGCTTGCCTTTTTTTCCAAAAAATCCACGAGGTGCATGTTCCTGTACAAAGCATTATATTTAATTGCCTTTTAATAATTAAATTATTTGTAAGTGATTCTAAAAGTTGCTGTTTGTATGAAAAGCCTTCTAATCTCAGCTAAGAGATAACAGCATAATTGAATCACTTTGTTTATGTCTTCAGTTCTCTTTTTGTACATGTTTAAATAGATCTGCAACATCTAATCGATAAAATTGCTAATAATCGATTCTGAAAATCGTTGTCAACAAATCATATTCTTGATTAATTGGTGTGAGAACGGCACGGGGCGGTAATTCTGTTCCGAAAAATGTTGTGTCCCAAATTACTTACTATGCACTTGAATACATTTTGTATACATGGAATACTTTTGTATATATTTTAGAAGGGAAGTATCGTCTCAAATGGAACACTAGCAGGGGTTTTCTGCTTACCGTTGTCACGATCTCGCCGGCAGGTGGCGCTGCAGCATCGATGTGCATGGACGGCTGCAGAGCGCACGCGTGCACAGGATCACAGAATGAGAACTATTTCCTATGGACACGTGCCTTTGTTTTGGTTCTGTTCTCTTCCTGTTCAGGCATTGGTTGATGTTCGAGAGTGTGTCATTATTGGTCCCAGCTGTCTATGTTCAAGCATAATTATGCTTGTTATTTAAAGCCCTCATGTTGCTGTGCACTTTGCGCAGTATTAACTGAATAAGTGAATGTAAAGGTGAAGACATTTAAGTATGCTAAGTGGTCGTGTTTTTGTGTCCTGTTTCTGTTCCAAGCCTCGCATCCAGTTTCATGTTTAAACCTCAATTATCTATTCCAGTCTAGACCGCGTTTCTTGTTTATTAACTTCAGTTGGTGAATAAAGACTTTGATCTGCGATTGCTTCTGCTTCTAGTCTCATTCCGTAACAGCCGGAAGTATAAGCCATCTCCCTTTAGATGGCACATGGCGTCAAATGCACGTAATGCGAAGCCACTAGCGTTAGCAAAATACCTAGAATCAACAAAATATTTTTTCAGTTTACTGTTTATCTCAGTGTTACCTTTTACAGCCAACATGACCTCAGTCACTATCAGACCGAGGCGTAATCGTTAAGTGACAGTGGAAAAAAATGTGCGACCCAAGTCCTCTAATGCAGGGGGGCATTTTATATTAAATCTTCACAGCATTTTAATGTAAAATGCACCCCTGCCTTAGAGGACTTGGGGCATATAAATTTATATGTCTATGACCTGCAAACTTTGCAAAGTGGAGCTTGAGTAGCACGGATGCACAAGCACAAACTCCAGTGTATGCAAGGGGTTGGGGAAATTGGTGCGAATTGCTTAAAAGGTTTAGTTTAAGTCAAGTTTATCGTCATTATATGCTGTATCTGTGTGCTTGCGGAGTAAATTCTGTGGTTTATTATAACGGGAGTCATCTGTAAGTGATCTACTAGTCACGAGGCCACGTTGCTCCTCACTCGCAATGTAGACGTTTTGATAAACAGTGGTAGCGCTGATAATCTAGGACTGTAGTGTAATTATCAGTGCTTTTATGTGCATCTACATAATATATAAATATAAATTGGACAGACAGTTGTGTTTATGTAAAGTTATAGTCTGAAGTTTTTATTTGCAAAACTAACAAAAATCCAGTTAATCGATTAATCTTCTGACGGAAATTCTCAATGTCGTCATCCAAGTCAAGAACGAAGTCTCGTGACCCATCATCAGTGTTAGTGTTAGTGTCAGAGTGCCTGTTTTCAGGAGTCTGTTTTAACAGTGTTCACTCCCTACAGGCACAAGCCCTCACGCCCCCAAAAACATCCACGTTTCGGTCTCGACGACCTCGGCCAACGTCTCATGGGAGCCAGGCTACGATGGCGGCTTCGAGCAGACATTCTCAGTTTGGTACGGCCATGTGTGAGTGATCCCAGCATGCTTTGCTTTTTGCTTCCTTTTCTAAATTTTTTTTTTCCCCTCGGGTAAGAGTGCTCATCTAGGATCGTTTTCCAGGGGTGGCAAGAAGTGATCCTTGATCAGCTCTCTGGCTCTGAGAGGTTTGCTACATACTGTATGAGCCTTGAGTTTTGCTGCTGCTGCTGAACAGATACTGGTGTTGAATAAGGGTCAGCATAGGTACTGTAATCTGTAGAATGTGCATTGGCAGAAATGGACTAGTACTTATAAGCGATTATACCTACTCAATCAAATATGAATTGAAAGAATATAATAGAAATACCTATGGCTCCTTTTAAGCAAGTATGACACCTTACTTGACTGCACTCAGTATAATAATTACATATAATAAATGTAATCACTCTCAGTTTGCATCAAAGTTTTACAGAACTGGGACAAAAAATAAACTGCTGGGTCATTTCAGGCAGTTCTGTGCCAGCCGTGATTTCTGGCAACAGGATTACCATTCACAGATGGTACATAACCGTAAAGCCATGTCGAAGAGAACAGCCTGATACGACCCCTGAAGGTGTCGTTCTGCATACAAATCACTGTATTAGGAACAGAAGACTGTTGTAGGATAGTGCACAATTAGTCTTGCCTTTAAACACTTCATCCCAGTGAAAAGTAATAACATTTTCAGGTTATTTACTTAAGAGTAGTCCCAATATGCCTAGCCAGTAGGAACAGCATTTAAATGAACTCACCCATAGCTGAGTGTTTTAAGGTTCTTTAAGAGGTCATGAGGAAATTTCAAATCTAGCACGAAGAGGCTTATAAGCCATGTTCAAAAATTATTCAATAAATATATTTATTTGAAAATTTTTAATCTACAAATCTATCAATATAAATAAATGAATAAATATTAACTGCAAGGTGCTAAAGTAATTACTGTGTGCGAAACGGGACATTTTGGACAAAAGTAGCACTCACATAATGTGCATCTATTCACACACAGTATATGGCCAAAGGTTTGTGGACACCTCGCCATCATACCCATATGTAGGCCTTCCCCAAATTGTTGCCACAAAGTTGGAAGCACACAATTGTATAGAAAGTCTTTGTATGCTGTAGCGTTACAATTTTCCTTCACGGGAACTAAGAGGCCCAAACATGTTCCAGAATGACAATGCCCCTGTGCACAAAGTGAGCTCCATGAAGGCATTGTTTGCCAAGGTTGGTGTGGAAGAACTCGAGTGTTCTGCACAGAACCCTGACCTCAACCCCACTGAGCACCTTTGGGATGAAGTGGAATGCCGAATGCACTCCAGTCCTCCTTGCCCAACCTCTGTGCCTGACCTCACTAATGCTCTCGTGGCTGAATGAATACAAATCCCCACAGCCACACTCCAAAATCTATTGGAAAGCCTTCCCAGAAGAGTGGAGGTTATTATAACAGCAAAGGAATGGAAATGGAATGGGATGCTCCAAAAAAAGCATATGGGTGTGATGGTCAGGTGTCCAAAAACCTTTGGCCATATAGTGTAGCTCATGTCTGAATGACCCAGACAAGGATACTCCATCTAGTCATAGTATCATCACAATTCATTTAGCGGTATGCATGAATTTGACATATTAATGTGCAGACTTCTCTCACAATCCAGTGAAGCCCACAAGTTGTGCTGCAGTAAGTGAACCTGCACCTTCCAGTATGTAAGTATAGCAAAAACGAATGACCTTTGAAACAGTAAACGTGGGAAAACAGGAAAGCAATGTTGGACCTGTATTATATGCGTTATGGTCACGAAGTAGATCAACTGTTAGATGAGATTATTAGGTGCTTGAATGTTTGTTTGTTTTTTGCCTTGAGAATGACCAGATCCAGCTAGCCAAGCTGTTGCCTGGGCTTAAATATCTAGCAGCACGCTTCATGGCTTGACCTGCCGCCATTTTTTCTTGCTCTCTATCCTGTGCCTGCTGCTTGCGCTTGCCCCCGGCTCTGCTCCTGCCCTGCTATAGTCGCCAGCGATATTCAGTACGAATATCAGCATTCTATAGCTCTGTGTCCTTTCTTTCCTATAGAATGGAAACTTGCTTCACAGTGCACTTGCGGATTTGTTTTTGCGGGTTCAAGCAGGTACATTAAATAAAAGGACGCCATGAATGAAGCTTTAATGAATGCAGTACCGATCAGACAGTGCAAACTGAACTAATGATACGGCAACTCTCTACAAGTTATCATTAGTTGTTAAACTTGATGATTTAAACATTAAGCATTACTGACAAATTAAACATTTGCTTGTGTAGATGTGTAGATATGCTCAAGCTATCTATCTAGCAAGCTAAAAAATATAATGGCACAGTAACATTAAACGACTTCTATTGTAACGATGAAATTGGACTGAGAAATATAAAATGTCCGTATTTCTATTTTGTAATAGTTTCTTCTCTTCTTCTTTTTGTGAACTTTCTTCCCTGTGTGCCTCTTATTCTCTTGATGACAGTTTGATGGTTAACCATCGGATATGGCGAATTGCATCTCTTTAATAGTTAGGCTATGGTCTAGCTTTTATATTTGTTAGAACCACAGTTATTGTCCTCACCCAATAAGCAATCCATAATACTGATCATGCAGCAAACCAGACACAACTCTTTACTCATGCAAATATGAAATAAAAACATAATGTGTGCCTGTTGGTATGAGTGTCAGTTAGACCTAAAGGCTGAGAGAGCTTGGAAATAAGGAGATGGAGTAGAGGTAGAATGAAGAACAGGAAAGCTTTGGAAGGCCATCCATGCTGGTTTATGCTGGTTTATGTGTGTGTTCAAGTGGCAGTCACAGGCTCATGAGGACACCATTAGTATTCACTCTGCAGGCTCTCACCTCCAATCAGATAAAGACCACACACCTAATCTCAAAGACCTTCCAATAATGCGTACACACCTCGTACACACATATATAAAGGCACTTTTGCTTCCTCGAGCAGCTGTTTGTGTGGCATCATGCCAAAAGATCCCCATGCCACAAGCTAAAAGAACAGCTTCAGGATGAGAAGAGGCCAGAGTGTTCGTCCTTCTGACCGCAAGCTGCGTTCTGTTCACCTTTCCGCCTCATTCTGGCTCCAGCATATCCTGGCCTGATTTGTAAGCAGCAGGTGCCCTACTGAGCACAGGCCATTGCCAAGAACTGACTAAAGGTGTTGGTGGAAGAGAAAAGCTCAGTGACTCATATTTTAAAGGTTCTGTATGAATAGACTTCCTCTCTAACCTTTATAGACGCTCTCTGTGGCTCTCCACAGCAGTCCATGCCAGGCCTATTGATGTAGGCACTTGGCATGTTGCTATCACTTCCTGTACATCGGAAAAGCGTTGATAGCTGACCACGGTGGTGGTGTACACTCTGTCTCGTACACGGATATGACTCACTCCAAAATGGGAAAAAGGAATATTGGATAATATTCACTTACTCTGAAGGATATTTGCAAGGAAAAAGAATGGACAAAGAACAAAACCTATTATGAGTAATGTAGTTTTTCAGCTTTCATATTCGGGTTATATTCAAGAGTGGACATTTGATAAATTTATTAGCTAGCCCACTGAGCAAGTGTGTGTGTCTAGCAATCTAACTGAATAAGCTAAAAAAATAAAACTAAAAAAAAAAGGTAGCACAGCAATGTAATAACATGTGACCAGTATATATGTGAGCTAGTTATATGTGTTAATACAGATGAAAATAAACATTTATTTTATGAAAATAAAGGGAAATAAACACTTATATGAATTCCCAGTGAAAGGACATAAACATTTTTATATATAGCACATCATAGTTGCACATCATATCTCAACAAAAAATGACTGGCAGACGTTTCGGTTATGTGCTGCAATGGTTCTCGCATTGCCAATAAATATACTTTACAAGCCTAAAGAGCAAGCTAGCTTCTTTCTTTCTCACAACATGTTTACCATCAATGTGACCTGTTGTGTGTTGTGGTAGCAGGAGAGTTATATGATGGTTTTATCGTGGATTCCACATAACTATTCTGAAACAAACTGTCCACGCATGATAGTTAAGTAACCTACCTAGTGGAAAATTTTCTACTGTCAGACAGATCGTGCCTTAGCCGTTGTGTTCAGTGCAGCAGGCGGTGGGATTTGATAGTGTGTGCTAGAGTTGCATTGCACCACCATTAGGTTTAAACATATACACCAAATGTCAGTAGGAAATAGGGTTTATTTTCTTTCTCTCACTGGTGAACCTACTTGCAGCCACAAACAGCCAGTGACAGTTTGCTTGTCTTGGGCACCCAGGCTACTGATTTGTCCACCCCTGTGATATGTACAGTGTATTAGCCGTAGTATGTTTGTATACGTGTTGTTGACATTATTTAAACTTTTCAACAATTAAGGACAATTAAAATGTACATATTGTGCGTTTAAAAGAAATAAAGAACTTTACTTCAGAGGTTAGGTGTGTCTAATAAATCACTGTGCGGGATACCACTTGTATCACCACCACACACACTAAATAATATATGGTCAGTGGTGGTCCTATGGTGATCCCATTCCGCGACTGTCACGTTGTGCAAAAAAAAAAAAAAAAAAGAAAGAAAAAAAGGTAGGTGTATCTAATAAAGTGTTTATTCAGTAGACCTTCACGTTCATGAGGCAGTGACAAAAACATGAGATAACATCAGCCGAACGTGAATGCCGCACACTCTCGCTCCCCCCTCCCGCTCCTCACTCTCCTGGATGAATGACTGTGGATCGGCTAGTGAAATAAGACTCCCATCCATGCATGCGGCAGACAGTATATCAGAGACAAGCACACTGACAGTAAGCGCACAGTAAGCACACTTTGATTCATGTCCGTTCCTGGGCCCTCAGCCCCATCATACACGCGTTCACAGTTCTCCGCACATGTCTGTCACCTGGATTTATGCCTGTGTTTACTTGCTGTCGGTAACAACTCTTATGATTCCACAACTAATCCTATTTTACACTAACACACTTGTTCTGATTATTGTTCTAATGCACAAAACACGTCGTATTCTAGTTCATCCCAAGGACACTCCTAATAGAGAGAGAGGGAGGCTATACGTACGATATGAAGACTTATTTTGATAGGCATTAGCAGATGCATGCCGTTGTTGCTCTGTTAGATGTCTGGCAAATTCCTCAGCACTTACCCTAAGCTAAATAGGCCATGTCTTTTTGTTTAGCTGCAGGCAACGCTTTCATCAATACTGGGAGTGACATAGCGATCATTATCTGACGAGGTGTGTGTGTGTAGGTTCAGAGCTAAACTCCTTTTTTTCCTGCACATGTGGATCTCCCTGCAGGGTGAAGAGGGAGCAGCTAGGCTCGCATGACTGGCTCTCCATGCCTGTGCCAAGCGCGCAGCACTGGCTGCTGGTGCAGGGCCTGGAGTCTGAAACGGCCTACCAGTTCAGCGTCCTGGCGCAAAACAAGCTGGGCACAGGCCCCTTCAGCGAGGTCGTCACTGTGAACACTCTAGGTGAGCTGGCTAATAGCAAATAGACTAATGATGTGAGGCATTTCGTGGTCAAGAACTTCAACACAATAAAAAAAGAGATTAGTTGATCGTTAAAATGAACAGTATGATGCTTGCATGAAATTATTTGCGCCCAATTCAATAACCAAAAAAAATCTAACCAGCTGATTGAATAAAAGAAATAACATAACTTAGCAAATGTAGCTATTATTATTATTATTATTATTATTATTATTATTATTATTATTATTCAACTATGAGGATATTAATTATGTTATGAATTATGCCTTAGACAAGCAGTAGTTAAATTATGATTTAAGTCATTCACTTAAGCAAAGAAAGCAACAAGGAAATATTTTATTATAATTTTTTTATGTTTCAGACATGTTTTATTTATTTGTCCACAGTAGCACTTTCTTGTTACTTATATTTGGCTAGATGTTACATTTCTAACACTATCTTCAACTTAGGGCGACTCACAAATGACTTCATATTCACTATATAAACATACTCTCATGCTGTCTCATACCCAGTCAAACATGCTTTAAGGTAGACAAACATCAGTATCACAAATACGCCGTTGGCCTGAATTGAATTCTGTGGCATGCTAAAGAAACCCAGTCTGCAAAATTCACTACTAAGTTAGGTGGTTTATTTGACTACTCATGCCCATCTCTATTATAGACCTGCTTGAAATATGTCTTGTGTTGATTAGGGGTTTGAACACACACCGCGTTTTTGTTCACACAGTATTTCCTATAAGTACCCCCGAACCTCTGGTGCTGCTTACCCCACCACGGTGCCTCACAGCCAACCGGACACAACAGGGAGTCCTGCTAACATGGATTCCTCCAGCCAATCACACGTCGCCGATCGATCGTTACATCATGGAGTTCCGCCTCGGCGAGAGGTGGGACGTCCTGGATGATGCAATCCCTGCAGGAGAGACAGAGCTGTTGGCCAGAGATCTGATTCAGGTAAACATGTGACTGATGTCACTTGACAGAACAGCTGACAATGCAGGATCCTATAAAGGGGAATTTGCATAGCATTTCTCAGACATGTCCAGAGAAAGTGCCGAATCATCCGTTTCTTTTAAAGCTGCTGTGTCAAGCAGCATATTTACATAGTGCTTACTTGCTGTATGTTCGTCACTAGGGAGATCCGTAAAAGCTTCTTGTCACTCTGAAGGACCTGTGATAGAGTTTAAAGGAGTGGTTTGGTGGTAAATTACAAGTGCAAAAATCTCCACATAAAAGGGTCTTGGCTACTTCAAAACTGTGGAACACTCTTTCTCACCATCTGCTTGCAAGTCTCTTCTTATCCAGCTTGTTTTTGACTGTTTATATAAACATGCATTTTTCTTATTCTTTCTTTTGGTATTTTTATTTTTTTTATTTTATTCATTTTTCTTTATTTTATTATTACATGCTTATTATGTATATGTGATTTATCTTTACAGTGTCCTTGGGTACACTTAAAGGCACTTTTTGATAAAAGAATATCAAACAAAAACAAACAAATTAATTGTATTAATTCTTCTTCTTCTTCTTCTTCTTCTTCTTCTTCTTCTTCTTCTTCTATTATTATGGGTGGGATAGTGGCTCAGTAGTTTGATCCTGAGCTCATGTCTGTTTGACATTCTCCGCATGGTTTACTCCAGGTTGTACTGTTCTGGTATCCCACTGTGGTATAGTGCAGATTAAATACATATATCCAATAACATGGCTTTTTAATCATCGAACTGCGGAGACATGTGAACACTGTTAAGCATTCACTGGAAAGCACCACAGAAGGTAGCAATATAACATTAATGACAACCTAGCGCCCTCTTGTGGACATACTGTGCATAGCGCTTTCCGTAGAGATACCACTCCCACCTCCCAAAAACAGGTGGGCTGGCTACTTTAATTTGTACCTAGGTGTGAATAAGCATATGAGAATGTGTGTAATACCCTGTAATGGAATTGTGTCCTATTTAGAGTTTATTTCTGCCTCATGCCCAGTGTTCCGGGGATAGACTATGGATCCACCATGACCAGCCTCTATAATGTTGCTTGTTTCCTCACTAAGAGCCAATGAATTTGTAGACTCCCCCATCCCACTAAATGCTGAAAATCACATTGAAATGTGATCCCAGTGCCAAAGGAATCTGTTTTATGTGTTTTTTTCCCCTCTTGTATGATATTAGATTTAAGTTGCTAGCCACCTGAATTAGCGAATTTATAAATTGTGTGTGTTTACAGGAGGTATGGTATGAGTTCAGAGTTATGGCAGTCATGGAGGACCTCATCAGTGAACCCAGTAATTTAGTTGGGGTCTCCAGTACAGGTCAGTGGAAATGTTAAATGCCTTTCTATGCTTATATATTTATTAGATATTGAAAAGTCACAAAGTAAGTAATCTGATCTGCATAGTTGGTGATACTGTACTGCCATCTGCCGGTTGTAGTGTTGAACTACAACAATTTCTATTAAACTTTTCGTTCCTTTCATGTATATCTCTGTGTTTGCAATTCCCCACTTACTTATATAAAATGTATTTGCTTAAAACGTTTTTCAAGAATACTTGTGCACAACATTTTTCAGAGAACTGCTGTTTAAAAAAAAAAGTGTGAAACAAAAGTGTAATTGCTCATTGTTGAACGTTAGCTGGCTCGTTTAATTGTGGCTTAATTTACCATAAAATGTCTCTCATAAAATGTTTTGGAGAATGGTATAATCATAGTTCACTTAGGTGAACTAAGAGATTTATAAGGTTCGGCTGCCACATGTTAGCAACATTAGCGTTGTAGTTTTAGAGTTACAAGACTAATATTGCTAATAAGTAATGGAACTGTATCTCAACCGACATATTTTTTTTCAGGAAGAGGATATTTTTGTCAATTTCACTTCCTGGTGTCACTTTGGATAAGTCAGTCATTTTTAAGTCAGAAGAATTTTTTTTAATATTTGGCAAAACACAATAAAATATCTACTTGAAGACTTTGTGGCACCCCAGGCCTCAGTAAATGGAAGAAAAAACAAGTGATCATCAGAATCTAACCGATCAGGACAGGAAGGCAGGTATAAGTCTAGATCTAACTTGGGGCAAGCACATGCATGTATTTTGGCTTTAAATGGAACACTGAAGGGTGGAGCTGTGCTTGTTTGGCATTTCAGAGGCAGATTAATCTGTCAAAATCTCAGATTATACCTTCAACTAATTTTAATATTTATGTTATTTTACATGTTGCGTTAGTATTTCACTTAATGCTGAAGTATGCTAATCATGGGACCCAAGAACAATGAGGATATGCGCACGACACAGAGCCATGAATTCCACGTCAATGACAAGCAACGAAACAATATTTGAATTGAGATTTCCTTAATTCCAGGCAAATTAAGTATGACAAATCCAGACAACTATCTCAATTTGATTACTATGGCTATTGTGGTCTGAAGTTTCTTCAGTTCCCCACTTGTAAAGTTAGTTCCTACCTGCAGTCAGTTCTCATTTACTGTTTGACATGCAAAAGTTCCAGAAAAGCATACAATTTCATATATCTCTCATCAAATGTGTAAAGAGACATTGCGAAGAAAAATATAGCTTGGAAGGAAGTAGGAGAGATTGCTGGATGCTCTGTTGGATTTACATAACTAGTACAGTTAGCTTGCTTGGCTAATCTAGCAGCAAAGCTAGTTCAAAGTCTAACACATAAAGTCAAACAATTTTCACCCTAGCTACTGATATTTCTCAATGAAACGGAAAAATTGCTGGACAGAACACGCCCATGATCGACAACAACAGCAGTCTCTACACACCCACAAGAGACAAACCACAAGTGACACAATCAATTTAGGCTTAAAACACAGTTCAGTGCTTGGATCAAGCAGCTGTTAGTCTGACAATGAGTTCAACAGACACTAGAATCCTGAGTAGTAATTGAAATTACTGTCTAATACCTGTGAATACTTTTTAAAAACAACAACAACAAAAAAAATTAATTATTATACTATGCAGTATTTTCATTATAGTGTCAGAACTAATTCCACTATATATATATATATATATATATATATATATATATATATACACAAGAGAGGTTTTTGTGAGCCTAATGCTCACAAAACCCCAAAATTATTCATTATTCAGCTTCTAATTACATGATTCAAGTACTATAATTATGTTAATGGTCCATTCAAGGCAAAATAAGCACATTATGGTAATAGCCTAGTTATTCTCAATTTGAGGTTGATAAATGTCTGACTTTTAGTCATTGTAGGATCTACAGTATTTATGCTGCAAAGTGACAAATAATTTACTGTAACATGCACTACTCAAGAATATTGTTTATTATCAAAATTCTAAAAACTTTATTATTCCTTGTAATCTTGTGAAAATCCATCCTATGAATCTTCATTGAAATGGACAACATAACATATACAAACATTAACTATAGGCATAATATCTGCTACTGTCTCTGCACTGTGCCAGTGTGTTTGCCCTAAGACTGCCCTATGTGCGTGTCAGACTTCTTCCCACCGCCAGACGTGGCAGACGAGGGGCTGGCGCGGCCGGTGGTGGCGGGCATCGTGGCCACCATCTGCTTCCTGGCAGCAGCTATCCTCTTCAGCACACTGGCAGCCTGCTTTGTCAACAAGCAGCGGCGGCGTAAACTCAAGAGGCGACGAGGTGAGTGGCGCCCTCACGGGTCAAAGGGTTTTCCCATTACATCTAGGCCTTTGATTTACTCTGAAACTCACTGAATTGCTCATCAAATTCAGACTCGTTCACACTACAAACTCTGTACAGAACCTAAACTGTGAGGGATGTGTTGTGGTATGATATGTGCAGTAGGCAGTTAGGATGGAATTAGATCAGAATTGTTGAGTAATGTCAGTTATTTTCCAGTGAGAGTGTTCTTGTAATACAGTATAGATGGATAGATGTTGTTAGTACTGGGTTTGATTTTATATTGGTATTACTGTATGGTAAAGATAAATAAATCTATAATAGTTTTAGAAAAGGATATATGAGAATGTCACAAAGTATCTCATAAGTCTTTTAGAAGATGCTATTGGAATTGGAAGATATTTAACTAATTAATAAAAGATGAGGGGGCATTCTCAACACGACATTGATTGTTTTCCAATAACAGCACATACCGACGTGTATTATTCCTTTTATAGCACAGTGATTTGCCAATGATTAGAATGATTCTTTTTTATTAATGAACAACAACATTTTATTAGTTTATAGTAACAATTAATGCTGTGGAATAGCCATGAAACAAGATACAGTAACCTATTATGAAACTATTGGAACGACCAGAACAATACATTTGTTTTTGCTGTAGACTGAATACATTTGGGTTTGAGATCAAAAGATGAATATGAGAAGAGAGTTTAGAATTTCAGCTTTTATTTCCTGGTACTTATATGTAGAGGTGTTAAATGACATAGAATTTTTTGTATCAGACCACCCAATTTATAGGTGACTGATAGGTGTTTCTTGGTACCCTGTTAGATTGCTTGTTTAAACAATAAATAGCTCTTAACATCTACTCTTGGTTTTAGCCTTCAGTTTCACCTGTGAAGGCTGCATTTGATGTTAAAAAGGATAAGCCAACATGAAGATCGGAGAGCTGTCTATGGGAGAAAAGCAAGCTGTTTTGAAGCTGAGAAAAGAGGGAAAAATCAATCAGAGGCATTGCACCAACATTGGGGATAGACAACACAATAATTTGGAATATGCTGAAAAAGAAAGAAACCACTGGTGTACTAACAACCAGACATGGAACAGATTGCCCAAGGAAAACAACAGCAGTTGATGAGATGATGAAAAATTGTGAGAGCTGTGAAGAAAAACCCAAAAAAAACAGTCAGAGACATCATC
The DNA here is from genome assembly GCF_001660625.3 of Ictalurus punctatus. Taxonomy (NCBI): domain Eukaryota; kingdom Metazoa; phylum Chordata; class Actinopteri; order Siluriformes; family Ictaluridae; genus Ictalurus; species Ictalurus punctatus. Next base: position 16,227,625 of record NC_030433.2, read on the forward strand.
AACAACCTCCACAGGGATGAAGGTATCACAATCCACCATTCGAAGAAGACTTCTGGCGCACGAATATAGAGGCCATATCACTAGATGCAAATCACTCATCAGCAGAAAGAATCAGAAAATCAGATAGGAATTTGCAGAGAAATCCAGAGATGAGCCACAAAAGTTCCAAAATGATGGAAAGGCCAAAGTGTGGAGAAAGAAAAGATCTGCTCATGATCCAAGCTAGTGTCATGGCTTGGGCTTGAGTGGCTGCTTCTTGACCAGGCTCACTAATCTTTATTGATGATGTAACTCATGATGGTAGCAGCAGAATGAATTCAGATGTTTAAAGGAAACTTTTGTCTGCCAATTTACAGAGAATTGCATCTAAATTAATCGGGAGGAACTTCACCATGCAGCAAGACAATGACACAGTGGAAAAGTGGAAGTGTTTAGACTGGCCAAGTCAATCACCAGACCTTAACCCAACTGAGCATGCATTTCATCTCCTGAAGAGGAGACTGAAGGGAGAAACCCCCCAACACAAACAACAACTGAAAGAGGCTGTGTTAAAAGCCTGGAAAAGCATCACAAAAGAAGAAACCAACAATTTGGTGATGTCAGTGAGCCACAGGCTTGATGTAGTTACTGCAAGCAAGGGATATGCAGCCAGATATTAAGTGTTATTTACTTTAATTTACTTGAACACTCATCTGTTCCTATATTTTTGCTAGCCTAAAAATTGAGTGGTTTGATACAAAAGGTTCTATGTTTTATGTTGTTTAACACATCTAGATGTAAATACCAGGAAATAAAAGCAGAAATCCTAAACTTTTGTAATCTTTTGATCTCAAACCCAAATGTCTTTGGTGTACAGCACAGACAAATGAACTGCCCTTGCCGTTCCAATATTTTCAGAGGGGACTGTATTTCCTGTTAACACTTACAGTAGCTATGAAAAGTAATTTCCTTGGTCTCTCTTTTTTTCTCTCTTGAAGTTACAGCTTTTCCCCTGACTGTTAAGTGCTGACACTGGAGACTCCTTCCATATATGCTAAATAAAATCTTCTTACAGAATGTTTCACCATATCAGTGACTCTTATATAAAAAATAATATTTCTGACCAATGATATTTAAGAATTCAACAGCTCTGTGGTGTAAAACTTTTGAGGCAAAACTCAGAGAAACTGATGATTCTTCTTGATTTTTAACAGATAAATTTATTCAAATACTTTTAAGTTTCCTTATCCATGTCACTAAATTGTTGCACTTTGCAAATACAAAGTTACAGGATATCACAATACAATATGCTGTGGATAAAAACATTATTTCAAGGTGTAGCATGTCTCTTGACCTACTTTTAGTGTTTAAAATAAGAGAAAACTACATTTTTACATTTTTCAATAAAGCAAAGTTCCCTTAAAAAGTCTAGTGTAGAAATAAATGATTACAGTAGGGTTTTTTTTCTAACCAAATAATGAAATGCTTTTTTTCTAACCAAATAATGAAAAAGATACTGTAATAGAATAAGCTCTTAGATACTGAAAAAAATGATTATTGGGTTGAATGTTTTTTTGTTTTTTTTGTTTTTTCCCAGTGTGCATTTATTTCTGTAAATACACAGTGGAGATGTCACATCTTAAGACTGTATTTATCTTGTTCCTGACTTGTTTACTTATCTCTTCTTATTTTTTTTATTTTTTTTTTGTCTTTGGTCTTGCCTTTTTAAACAGATCCTCCGCTTTCAATAACACACTGCAGAAAAAGCGTGGAGACTCCGTAAGTAACCACTAAATCTTCCACCTCCTCCCTCAGTCTCTGCTCATTTAATGAGCGATGAGCCCCACTGTAGGAACCTGACACACACCCAGTCAGTTCCAGCTTCTCGCAAGTTAATTACTGGTCATAGTGAAGCCAGTAGATCACATAAAGTGGTCACAGAGCATTTCAAGTTCATTTAATCAAGGCCCATGTTTTGGTAATGCTTTTCATTAAGGTTCCCTTCACTCACATTACTCAACAGATTAGTTTACATGAATAAATTTTGAACTTCAAACCATCAAACATTAACGAAGTAATGTTTATAAGACATTAACATATTTTTGGTTAATTGGCAAAATACAGAACTGAGATAGAAATACGTTCCAGTGTTTACATTAGAGTTCAGTAAGTTATCAAAAGTAAGTAATATGCTGTAATTTATATGGACATAGGTATATTTAGTTATTGATCAGTTAGTGCGGGTGTATTTTGTATTGAAGCAAACATCAAGTAATATACAGGCCATCTTTCTTTGTTACTTTGTTAACACTATTTACGGTAAGTTAGTTTTAGTTAATGTTATTGCAATAAATTGTATTTAGGGCGATCCAAGAATTATATACTTGGCAATAATAAACAAGGATAGACAGATAACAGGAAGGCAGACGAGGGTCAAAAACAGGGAGTACAAAAACGTACAAAAATTGGAAGCACAGCTTGGACTTGAAGTAATAAGTGCACAATAAGACAGAGATGCAGTAGACAAACTATTCAGGGACTAAACACAGGACAGGTGAACACAACAGGGCATCAAACCATTGACAGGACAAGGATGGAAGCAGGACAGAAACATAAACAAAGACATGGCAATTTAAACCAAAGCACATGATGTGAAACACCGTGCTGGGAGCTGCAACACACGTTGAGAGTTTCTGACATAAATAATGTTAGTAGCGTGAACCATAATGTAAAGTGTTACCTTTTTTAAACATCTGTCAGAGTCTCCAACTTGCATTATAGACATCCACCCTTTACCACATTAGCAGGCATAAATAGACATTTTCTCTTTCTCAGTGTTATCATCTGTTTTACTATTTCAAACGTTTGAACCTAATTATCAACTGAGATTGAGTGAGTTTTTTGAAACACATTGCTTTTGGAAAAGCCTTATCAAGAGACTCTTTTGTTTTGCTTTCTGGTTTCCACCTGAAGGATAGTGCCATTCTGTCAATATCTGTCTAATGAAAAAACAAACAAACAACAGAATGTCACTATTGTTGCACTATTGTTGATTTTTTGGACCATAAGGAGCCATTATGCTACTTATAAATAATTTATTACCCCTATAACAGGCTTAGCAAAATAAAAATAACAAAACAGTTGATGGCATGATTATGTTGTAAGGACCATGGGCCTTAAGAAGGTCTACATAATCTTGCACACAGCAAATGAGAATATTGTCTTGTACTATTTAATGGTTCAAATACAGCTTTAAATCAGCAGGTTTACCATATTTGTACTTTTCCCCCGAAATACTTTGAGAAACATTGCACAAGATATAAACTCACTGGCTGCTTTAATAGAACCACCTGTACCTGTGCTTATTCATGCAGTTATTCTGAATTATCACTGAAGCCAGACAGTTGAAGATTAGAAAAAGACCAGATGATGTTTTACTAATACTAATGTCTAATTTCAGTTAGAACTTAGCCTTAGATTCCTGTTCTTGGCTGACAGGAGTGGTACCCGATGTGGTCATCTGTTGTTGTTGCCCATTTGCTTAAAAGTTTGACATGTTGTGCATTCTGAAATGCTTTTCTGTTCACCGTGTTTGTAAAGTGTGACTATTTGAGTTACCTCTCAACTCAAACCAATTTGGCCAATCTCTCTGCCTGCAGAACTGTTGCTCACTGAATGTTTTTGCACCATTCTGTGTCAACTCTAGATTGGATAATTGCACGAAAAAGCAGGTGTACAGGTGGTCAAATGGTCAGTGAACATACCTCTGTTCAGGTAGTACGCTGTAATGTATCCCAAATTTAGCTCTGGAAGGTTCTAAGTACAGATTCAGGATCTCTCTTTGTTGTTACAAATGTCTTCTATGATGGAATTGTAAAGAGTTTTAAGTCCAGGTGTGGGTATTTTAATTTACACAGCAGAAGGAGAAACAGCACTGCACAAGGATTTGTGCTGTCATGAGGGCAAATCTTGAAAGGAGCACACCCCATTTCCTTTAGCTAACTCTGTATTCTCAGTGAAACGCAAAGCTTATCTCAGTTTCCCCATGGACCTTATTTGCCAGTTATTCTAAGGCAGTGGTTCCCAAACTTTTCAAGGGCAAGGCCCCCCACATGGCATTAACATTTGATCGAGGCCCCCCTTTTGCAAGATGTCTTTAAAACACATTAAAAATACAGACTTCTGAATATATATTCCTTTTTTTTAATTAATTACATTTGATATCATTACATTACATTAGGAATTGTGTGTGTGTGTGTGTGTGTGTGTGTGTGTGTGTGTGTGGTTGTCTGAGAGTGAGAGTTTATTTTTCACTGCAAATTGTTGAGGCCCCCCGGGTGCCCCCTGGCGGCCCCCACTTTGAAAACCACTGTTCTAAGGCATTCATTTACATTTTACTTAAAAGCCATATGGGTCACTTAAATGATCCCTCAGTTAAGAACACACTTTTTATGTTCCTCCAATATGTTTTACTTTAGTATTTACTCACTGTGTTTATGTTGCATTAAATGATTACAATTGCTGGCTAATTTTTTTTAAATGGGTTTACTTGTTTACTTAAGACTGTAACTGTCTCTAAACGAGTTTAGTATCATTATTATCTCTAACGAGCTTGTTGTCATAATGCGTGTCTGCTCTGGATGGCACACATATAGAAATGGCCTTGTGTCTGATTATAGTCACATGAGCAGTTTCTCAAAGCACATTTAACTGAAAGATTTCGTCTGACTCAAAATTGCTACATATATATATATATATATATATATTATGGCCAGAGGTTTGTGGACACTTGAGCAGTCACATCCTATGAGCTTATTGAACGTCCCGTTCATATTTAGCCCCCCATTACTGTTATAATTACCTCCACTTTCCTGGGAAGGTGTTCCACTAGATTTTGGAGCGTGGCTGTGAGGATTTGTGCTCATTCAGCCACAAGTGCATTAGTGAGGTCAGGCACTGAGGTTGGGTGAGGAGGCCTGGGGTGCAGTCTGTGTTCCAATTCATTCCAGAGGTGTTGAGGTAGAGGTCAGGTCTCTGTGCAGGCCACACAAGTTCTTGCACTCCAGCCTCTGTACACCATGTCTTCATGGAGCTCACTTTGTTCACAGGAGCTTTTGTCAAGGTTTGGGCTCCTTGGTTCCAGTGAAAGGAAATCTTATAGCTTCAGCATATAATGACATTCTAGACACTTGTGTGCTTCCAACTTTGTGGCAACAGTTTGGGGAAGGAGCACATATGGGTGTGATGGTCAGGTGACCGCATACTGTCGGCCATATAGAGTTTGCATATAAAACCAGCGTTTATTCAGGATATTGCTTTTTAATTGAAGGTTTTAATGAAGTTAAGGTAAAAATATAGGTTCCTACACAAATAAACACACGCTGGGAAAAATCTTAGGTTTGCTTTTTTCATTTTGCACTGGACACTTGCATCTGGTTTGTCAATAAGGATGAACAAAAGTTCATTCCTTGTGTGCGATTTTGACTTGCAGTTTACACAGCGCGAAATGGCTAGCTATAAACATATAAATCTTCTTATTTGTCGGCAATGTTGCTTTGTAGCTCCAATGCAAAATTAAAGAAACACACCAAATGTTTCTTGATTAATCACTTACATTTGTACTATTGAGGAGAATTGTGTAAGTTTTTGTGTATTAAAATTTTCGGGCGATTTTTTTTGTTTGTTTGTGTTAATAGCAAAAGATGCAATAATGTTTGATATACAAGTAGAACGACGGATGCGGATGATTCACCTGACAACAGCTAACAGCAGAGTTAGGAAAGGTTTACCATGGTAAACGTGCATTCTCTGCACCGCTTTGGTTTGAAAGATGCTGCTTTCATGTTTTGTCATTTTTATTTTACAATAGTAAACTAACATACTGTTAATAAATGCTTTTAAGCTAGTACAGGTAATATAAATGATTTCCTTCATTCAGCATTGTAAACAATATCATCTCATGTTGAAAAAAGCGTGATGATGTTTAATAAAAGAGTCCACTCAAGTGCCCTCGATCATATTTATTTATTTTTGTCTTTTAGTTATATCTTTTCTCTCTCCCTTATTCGTGTTTTTTTTGTCACTCCTCCTGTCTTGGATATGCGGAAGCTGAACATCATTGACAACATTCGTGCTCCCCTGCCCCTTCCTTCTGTTTGTGTTATGTCTCCTGTCGCAGGGCTCCTCTAACCCCCCTGCCTGGCATAGAGCCCTTGCGGGAGGGGACGGATGGGAGCAGGCTCAGGCCACCACCTTCAAGCCGTCAGTGAGTGCCTGCACCTTGCGCAGCCGAGCATGCACTGGCTTGGCCGCATGTCCCATGTGCACTGCCTACGGGCACGGTTGTAGTGGCAGACACCTCAAAGAAATTGCCTCAGCCCTTTGTTTTTCCACTCCTGCCTGTCTCACACTCCATCCATACACACTCCTAGCTCTGAGCAGCGTGCTGAACTTCCGTGTCTCAGCTGTCGGGTTATGTGTGTCCAGCAGGAGGCGATGCTTAGCCATGGAATTACCATGTGACATTTTTTTATGGGAAAGCCTGTGAAAGCGCCTGCTTATTTATGCAATGAAAAAAAGGATGCTTAAATCAAGTGTTGCTCTGCGCGACTGTACATGTAGTGGCCATATTTTCACATTAGATCATCCATAAATTATTGGTTAATTCAGGTTGACTGAATTAATTTCATGCCTAAGGGTGAGAAACAGAGATGAGCTTTTATTCTCCTTTGAGGTCCATCTTATTCTGCCTGGCTGAGCGTCTCTAGGGCACATTCAGCACGCATCTTGCTGACCTCTAAGTTATTTTCAATCCGCAGGCTCTCACTGGCCAGCCTGCTGCTTCGCCATATCCTCATGCCTTTGTAATATTAATTCTGCAGGCTTCTGGACGTCCCTGATCAAGTTGCACATGTCGGGTTTAGATAATGATTAATCATTTAAAGTTCACATTAATAGCATTACTAAAACTGCTTTCTATCATCTAAAGAATACAGCACAGGTGGTACCTTATGTCCATTAGAACATGCCAAGAAATCGGACCATGCGTTTGTGGTGTTGTTGTTTTCTTGACTCCAACAAACAAAGTACAACTTGTGCAACAGCTAGAATATTACCACGTTCTAGAAAATGAGATCGTATTAGGCCAAACTATGTTCCAAATTATGCATTAATATCATAAAGTGCAAGCCTGCTAGCAAAAAAACATGCTAAAACCATTTGTTTTCACTTTAGCTTTTAACAAGCTTTCTTTAATTGCCTTACATTTTATATTACTTTTACATTATTTTGTATTACTTTAATTGTGATTTTAATTATTAATTGTTTCCATTGTAGTTTTATTATATTCTTACAAACATTTTATAATTTTGAAATTATTTTATATTGTTATTGTCTTCTTCTTTCTGTCACTACTATTATCTATTCTATTTTTATTATTTGAATATTTTGATATTTTATTTTTGACTCTATTTTGTTGCTTTATTTCCAATTTTTCCACTGTAAAGCGCTCAATAGCTTGTTGGTTAGGTGTTAAGAATCTGTGATATTTGAATGTCCTCTTCTAGTATACAGTGCTGTGAAAAAGTATTTGATTTCCTCTGTTATTGTGTATATCTCATACTAAATAGTTTTAGATCTACAAATGAAATACAACATAAAACAAAGGCAACATACAAGAGAGGCAAAACAATACAATTTTTATTTATATAATTTTTAATGAAGCAAAAAAGTTATCCAACACATATCACCAATGTGAAAAACGGATTGCCCCCTTAAACTTAAAATCTGGTTGTGCCACCTTTAGCAGTAATAACTGCAGCCAAACGCTTCCAATAACTGAAGATCAGTCTTTAACTTACTTGTAGTACTAGGACTTACTCCTATGCTCTGGATCATTGTATTCCTGCATAATCCAGTGGCGTTTGAGTTACTTACGGACTGAAGCCTGGACATTCTCCTTTAGGATTTTCTGGTAGAGAGCAGAATTCATGTTTCCCTCAATTATTGCAAGTTGCCCAGGCCCTGAAGCAGCAAAGCATCCCCACGCCATCACACTTCCACCACCATGCTTGACTGTAGGTATGATATTCTTCTTGTGGAATTTGGTGTTTGGCCATGATGTTACACATGTAGAATCCTGGGAAACTTTGTCCACTGCATCACTAGTGTCAGCGAAAGGATGGATCATTTGGCAGCTGGTATTTCTGCTACTACAAACCGAACTGGTTAGGCTTATGTCTGTTTCACTGTAGCACAAAACCGACAGCATGATCAAAGCCTGATGTTCACTGAATGAAGAAAGCAACCTTGGCTAGCAATTAAAACAGCTTTACGCTATTTTAAAGAAAGTGTGTTATGGGCAGAAAATCCCGTTTTGGTCAAATTATGATACTTAGTCTGTATAGCCTGCATAAGTTCTACACCATGACTATTTTATTTGCAGTTTAAGTAGACACAGTGAAGCTGTCTATTGTGTTAACCTCATGGTATTCATATCAGATTTTCAGATTTCGATGCTGAGAGGCCTCTGAATGGCTGCCTCTATGTGACCAACACTCCACTTCACACCAGGGCTTGACTACAAGCGGCACACATTCCTGCATCAAATCCTTCTTTGTTTTTTGTGATCTTATCTTGATTTATTGTTCTGGTGATCTAATGTTTTACAGATGTCACTCATGAGTGTACATGGTAATTGAAGACACACGTTCTGACCCAGTTTATACTGCTTCCTTATTGTGTAGTACAGTAGTAGTAGCCTTAAGCCTATTCTAGAACCACTGTTTATTATTGCTTTTGCAAATTAAATGTATTATGTTATACATTTCACACCCACATGAGCTGAAATGGCAATATTGTCCTTGGAGATTGGACCTATTTAAACAGGTCAATTTCGAATGAGATTCTTTATTTCTGTCAATACTATTAGATCCTTCCTTTAATTTGTGAACGAGTTTTAAGTGTTATGATTCATACACTTTACAATAGTCACATCTGTTCTTTTTCGTCTCTGATTAAATATAGATTTTACTCATTCACATCCTCATTTGGCTCATTCAGCTGTGCAAAAGCATGTGCATAATGCGTATGTAAATCTGCTTGTGCTGCATTTTCTCATGTATGAAGATGATCTGGTTAGTGTAATTGTTCACAGTTCATACATTTGTGACAGTCATAATAATAAAAAAATAAACTGCATTATCATTCAGGCTGATGAAAAATAATTACAGTGCCACTAACATTGGCACCCTTGGTAAATATGAGCAAGGAAGGCTGTGAAAATTTGTTTTTATTGTTTAACCTTTTGATCTTTTGTTAAAAAATATTCTGCTCTCATGGATATGAATTCATATGAGAAAAATATATTTGAAGTATATTCCCATTGATATTGTAATTTTTTTTTAGTACACCTGTGTGACTTGGAACAGGAAATTGTTCAACCATGACTTCCTGTTTCACAGGGGTATAAATATTAGATAACACATAGGCCAAATTCCAAAGTCATTCATAACAATCCAAAGTCACCTACATCACCACAAGTTGTTTGGAAGTGTTTCAAGAAAAATGCCTCTACTCTCATACAAAAACAAACTCAAGTAACTTCAGGTTGCCAGACACTACTGGAACTTCAAATGGGATTGGGTTTTATGGTCAGATGAAACCAAAATAGAGCTTTTTGTCAATAAACACCAGAGTTGGTTTTGGCGAACACAGAGAGGTAACCATATGGGAAAGTAATGTTAATGTTTTGGGGCTGTTTTTCTGCCAGAGGACCTGGACATTTTGTTAGGATACATGACATCATGGACTCAAATATCAACATATATTAAAATTAAAACCTGACTGTCTCTGTCAGAAAGCTTAAAATGGGCCGTGGTTGGATCTTCCAGCAGGACAATGATCCAAAACACATATCAAAATCAACACAAATGGTTTACTGACCACAAAGTCAAGGTCCTGCCATGGTCATCCCTGTTATCTGAGTTGAAACCCATAGAAAACCTGTGGGGTGAACTGAAGAGGAGAATCCACCAGCGTGGACCTCGAAATTTGAAGGATCTGGAGAGATTCTGTATGGAGGAATGGTCTAAGATCCCTTGCCATGTATTCTCCAACCTCATCAGGCATTATAAGAGAAGACTCAGAGCTGTTATCTTGGCAAAGGGAGGTAGCACAAAGTGTGCCAATAATTGTTGCACGCCTATATTTAACAAAAATTTATAAACCTGTGTTTTGTTTGTAATTGTTTGATATCCATGAGAGCAGAGTATTTTTGTGATTTTTTTTTTTTTAACAAAAGATCAAACGGTTAAATAATAAAGCCCATTTTTCACAGCCTTCTTTGCTCATATTGTGTCAATATTAGTGGAGGACACTGTAGGTGTAAAAGAATGTTTGGTCCAAGAGATGTTCGTAAGCAACAGAAAGCTCAAGCTTAAGAACAGTTTTGTTCACAAAAAGGCTGTAAATGCTTTCTGACATGCTGTAAATGATTAGTGGTTTGCTCTGCTATAACATTGTTGATGAGTATAAGAGTCTCCTTATGTGGTGCCTTGTCTCGAGAAGCATGGATGACATCATTGACTTCAATGTTGGTCATCAGTAGGCAGTTGCCATGGAAACCCAGCATCGTCACTGCAACTAGCAGAGGCACAAAGTGTAATGATTCAGCAGAAACAATGCTTCAGCTGACATTACTATTAAAATAAATTGCAGGTCTGATTTTCCTTCTTTTTCTGGATGATTGTTTTATCGTGTTTCATGAAATAAAGTTAATGTCGTTGTCCAGAATCTGATTTTGTTTATTAAAAATGATCATTACCCATGATTGGTCAATAAGATCACATTTTCTTTTTTTTTATATACTGTTTATGTTTTAAGGATAGACACATTTAACAAATATTCAAAGCTACCTTTTTTTTTAATTAATAATTTATTTCTGGTCTAAGGAATGGAAAGGAAAAACATATTACTAATTGAAGTCTGAGTATATGGCCTCTGTAAAGTTTAGCTCTTATAATAGAATGACTGAAATTAAGTAAGACATATCTTAGCAGATATCTCAAACATCCAGAAAGGGAAGAGAATTTCATAGCTTTATTAACTCATATTAATTAAACTTATCTGGGCCCTGAAGAAAGTCATTGTGGGTAATCTTAATTCAGGATTACATGGTTGAGCACTTAAGAAGAATGAATGTGTAAAACAAACCTTCAATCATCCGAGTATAATTTGTTATAAATCATCGTCGTGACACTAATTACAGCTATTCAACAGAATTCAAGAAATGTAAGAAACGATAAAATATATAATATGCCTGGAAATGAATAAAACTGTTAGTATATTGGTAGGTGGCATGCTGGTTCAATCCTGAGCTTGTGTTACTGCCTGTTTTGAGATTCCTCTGGGTTCTCCAGTTTCCTCCCATCTGCCAAAAACATATGAGTGGATGAATAGGCTATTCTAAATTACCCTTAAGTGTGAATATGTGTAATGCCTTGTGATGGACTAGCATCTCATCCATCAACCTTGCCCCAAGTGTTGCTGGGATAGGCTCCAGATCCACCAAGACACTGACCAATCAGTTATGAAGGCTATCTAATATAGTTATACCGAAGTTTATAGAAGAATATATTTGTGCAGAAAGTGTATTGGGTATGATAATCAACCTATTACTCATAATTACAGACAGTTAAAATCACTGATGCAAAGCCAATTGTCAGCACAAACTCATCTCACTCTTTCACCTTAAACTTTAGAACTTTGTTTGCATGGTACTCACAAATCCTTTTTTCTCTCACTGAAAGAAATTCAACATTATTTCACTGTCAGTTGGGTCAGGAAAATGATTAAGGTTGTATCTGTGTTGGTGTATGGAATACTTGGTTTGAGGTTAAAATATAACTTCATAACAATTGGTTGCCATTTGATAAGCAGCATTTCACACTTCAAGGATATGGTTGCCAATTGGCTACCTTGAACTAACTTCTTTTAAGAATTTCAGCAAAAGATCTATCTGAGAAAAGGATAAATTATTTTCATACATGATATGTTAAGCTTTTTAAGATCTTGTCAGAATAAATTCTGATCAAGGTAGTGGCACTAATGGTTTTCCTGTCTTTCTTTTTTCAGGCCATCTTCTGGAAAGATGAGTCCAGAGAGCGTCCGATCCATGGGAGCTCCATCTGAGTCATCTGAGGATGGATTACGATCAAAGAAAAGTCCTGCCAAGGAGAAGGAGCTTTCCTTATACAAGAAGACCAAAAGAGCAATAATTAGCAAGAAATATAGTGTCTCTAAACATGAAGCTGAGGCTACTACACCTATTGAGTTAATCAGTCGTGGGCCAGATGGTCGCTTTGTCATGGATCCCACTGATATGGACACACCTGTCAAGCCTAGGCGTATTGAGGGCTTCCCCTTTGTGGAAGAGTCAGACCTTTATCCAGAATTTCGACAGTCTGATGAAGAGAATGATGATCCAGGCCCCATGCCTCCTATGATGGCTACTCTCAGACCCCATCAGATCTCTCCCATTTCTTCCAGCCAGGAATCTTACTTGCAGCCCCCAGCCTATAGCCCCCGCTTCCAGAGGCCAATTGAAGGTATGACCATCATGGAAAGCAGTCGACTTCAGGCCATGGGGCAGATCCGTGGTGCTCCTCATTTTCGAGCCTTTTCCCATGGTCAGTTCTACTTGGGCAGCTATTTGGGCAGTCCTGGAGAACCTGAGCCTCCGCCTCCTTTCTACATGCCAGACACCAGCCCACTTAGCTCAGTAATGTCTTCACCCCCTTACCACATTGAGGGGCCTTTTGGTTATCCAACCATACCAGAGGAAATCAGTGAAGGAGAGATTCAGCACTATGCAGTCTCAGGCTGCTCCCTTCCCTTGACACACACATCATCCCGTCCTCCGGATAGCTGGCAACGGCCTGATTTCTCCTTTGCCACATTTGAGGGTCCTCACTTCATATTCCCACCCCACCACCCTTTGCAATTTCACCGGGAACCTTCTCTTCCACCACCTCTCATTCTCCCTCCTAGTGCTCTCCCACCTGCTTCCATTCATATACCCCCCTATCCTGGTATTCTTCAGCTGGAGGCCCCAAAGAGTCGGCTAGGCAAATCTCCCAGCAAAGTGAAGCCTCAGGGCCTTCCAGCCAAGCATTTACCTATGCAAGAGGCACAGAGTCTAGGGCAGCTAAGACACACAAGCCACGGTATGGGTGTGCCGGTATTGCCTTACCCTGACCCAGCGTCTCACATTGTTGGTCCTAGCTCATTTGGAAGCCTGGATACCCGTTGGTATGAGTTAACTCCCAGGCTCAGTCCCAGACAGCCCCGTAGGATGGAACCCAGCATGGTGGTACTCCAGCCTTCCCGTCTCTCACCTCTTACTCAAAGCCCCATTAGCTCTCATGAGGGTTCTCCAGAGATTGTAGTGCGCCCCAGGCCTCGTCCTAGTATTGTCCAGCCTTCCATTCCCCCTGAGATGTCTGAAATAACCCTGCAGCCACCTTCTTCTGTTAGCTTTTCAAAAAGAGCCTCACCTTCTTCTTCCCCTGCTCAAGGCCAGGGAAGCCGAAGGGCAAGCCCTATTTACCGCTCCCACATGGCCTTTGGCACCTCAGCAACAAGCTATCCATCCCAATCTCCGTCACCCCCCATGGAAAGCAGCAGCATTTTTAGACAGATGCCAACCCAGAGGAGGAGTGAGGAGGAGATTCTGCCATCTGCCTCTCCGCCCCAGCTATCAGCTTCAGGGTAAGTTCAGTGGGGTCACAAAAATATTCCTTGTACTAAAAAAGTATAATAGGCAATTTACTTACACAAATAGAAAACCTTTCTAACTGCCCATGAAGGTAGAGCAGTTTTAACTGTGTTTGCTAAAGAAAATAACTGCATCGAAAGTCATGTTTTCTTTTTTTAAACTGCCCTCAATGCCTTACATTTTTCAAGCCATTCAGAATCATTTTCTACATAGATGATGTTGTGCTATGACTGTAGTTCTCAGTCTCACTGATGCTGCTTTTCATGTCAAACATGTTCATTCATAAGGTCTGTGAAGCACTTAAAAACACTTGTCTAAAAAATTAAACTAAGCTGATTTGAGGGCAAAAAATATAAGCTCAAGGCAGGATGGATTATTTGCTTCACAGATATGGTGGCAGACCTTTTGGGGCTCAGTCACTCAATGAGTGCAATATTAAGTCAATTTAAAATGCAGTACCAAAGCCCCTTAAAATCCTGGAATCAGAGGAACACCACCACTGGACCCCAGCCTTTCCATTCTGTGTCATTCTGCTTTACCCTGCCTTTCACCCAACAGGAGGAACCCCCGTGCATCCCAATTGACCTTTCTCAGTCAAAATAAAGCCCTGTTTTTTAGGATGGCTTACAGTATGTATGAAGTGGAGATTGATTTAGACGTATCCAGCACTGCAGGCACAGGCCTCTTCTCCCGATCCTTAGTAATATGACTGCATGATTGCTTCTCCCACACCTCCCTTTCCTCCATCACCCAGGTCACCCCAGCTCTGACTGCCAGGGGAGGCTTGTTGGGCGAATCGTGTTGCAGGGACTGTCTGCTCTCATCTGTTGCAATGTCGTCATCATCTCAATTAGGGGCAGTTGGTCATTCTTGATGACTCCTGGAGTCTTACCTGCTTTGTTTTTGATTGATCTCAGCTATCTGGGCAGCGTTGTTGTGACCAGGTCCTCTACACCACAATAGGTAAGGGTTGGATCCATGTCTGAAAGGGGGGGGCAGCAGGTGGGGCTTTTATTCACCTCGTTCTTTAAAGGGGAATACGAGTCTGAGAGTCTTGATTTATTTAGTTTGCTACACCAACCTGCATTTTTTCTTTCTTTTTTTTCTTATGTTATGAGTAGCTATGCATTTAAGTTCTGCAGTCTTGAATCCTATATGCATTCTCGTCTTGGTATGCATATGTTTTCTAGTTATTAAGAAATCATAGATCATCTGGTCAACACAAACTTTACTTGCTTTACCTGTGTTTTTTTCCTAAATGTGAAAAACACAAAGGATATTTAGGATTGTGATCATTTTTTTTGCCAGTGAATTAGGGCCATGAAGGTTCTTAAATGAAAACAAGAACAAATGGAGCCACAGTCTATATGATTAAAGAATCTGTAACCTAGTTATGTGGTTAATCACATTGTAGACACACAATAAATCAGTTATGAATTACCATTTAAAAAAAAAAAAAAAACAGGACATATTTTAAACATTGCCTCAGTTGCAAATTGTATTTCACTTTTGTTATTATCATACATTAGGGTAAAAATATAATAATAATAATACTGGCCCTTTTTAAGCACTCTCATCATCATAAATCCAAATGCACATGTGTTTACTTAAACTTTTGGACTGCAGAACACTCCCATTCAAAGGGAGAAAGTATACTTCCATAAAAGCTCATGCACTTCGTTTTGTAATGGGGAAAATACTACTGGCTCTGGGCACCATAACAATATTCTCTTTTTATTTGTGGCTTTTGCCCAGTGAAGTGCTTTTCAGAGTATTCCCCTTTAAAGTTCTGTTCCATGTGCAAAATTCCATGCATGCCATCGCTAAATATTGCTCTTCAGTTGAAAAAAACAAACAAATATCTGATTAAATTCTTGTTACATTTGTTGTCTGAGTGCTTTGTTTTATTTTTCATTATGTGACTGTTCCCAAGTAGCCATTTCCCCTCCCGCCATCTCTCCCCCTGTCAGCATGGTGAAGCCCATTGTAGACAGTTTTCATGTCTATGAACACATTTTTGAAGATGCTTTGTCGCTCAGCTGTGATTTCCCCCCTCTACTAATGGCTTTTAATTTCTCTTGGCAGCCCCAGCAGACGGAAAGGCCCTTTATAATGCTCTTTTTCTTGTTTCACCGTGCCTCGTCAGAGCCGTGTGTGTGCGTGTGGCTGAGTATGTGGGCTGCATTTTAAGTGCCTCCATACTGTATTTGGATGGGAAGACTGTGAATACAACCTAATGTTTAAGGATGTATACTTTCCTTTCCACAAAAGTAGACAATATCTTATTGGTATATTATTATTACTATTATTATTATTATTATTATTATTATTATTATTTCTTAATACCATTACATTTTGTCATTCAGTAATTTCTTCAAAGTTCTTTGTAAACTGATACATATTATCCTAACATACCAAGGTATGCCGATTTAATATATTGTAGAAGTAATGTTCGTCAAGCTTGGTTTTCAAACTTCCTCGTGGCTTTGAACAGTACTGTACTAATGAGAAAGCACATGTACACCTCTATAGCCCTGAGTATACCTCTCTTTCCACTCAAATAACTTCTGGCTCCATAATTGTCATGCTGAACAAACTGGCCGATTCCGAGAGTGTGGATGTCTTGGACTGGTTCATAGGCAATCTGGTGCGCTTATAGCTTGGCACTGAGAGCAGTAACTTGACAAGGATTGGGCCAAGCCATATGTGACCAGTGTCTTATCAATAGAAAGGCACAGGACAGCTTTTCTCCTGTGTGATAGCCCTTTGCCCTTTCTTTGTCCTCTGTGCAGAAAACGTCGAGGTACACCGAGTGGTCCTGCAGGGTCTGAGAGGATAGAAGCACTGAGATACCAACGTGTCAAAAAAGTCAAGAAGTTTGCGGTTAACAATAACAACTCCAAGGCCAGAAAGAAAATGGGTGAGACCTCACTCATTTTTGCTTTTATACTAGCAGTATGCAATGGTGATTTAGCTTTTTTAATGAAGAAGAAACCGAGCTGTCACATTGGCCCTTATTCATTAAAGTTGTGTCGAAATGAATGCAAATTTGAGTGGCTGTGATGACGTATAAACGAGTCTGCTCCTCATTCGTGAAACTGTCGTACGACAAAAAACAAACACTGTGATTTGAGCACAATCGTTGAATCACCTTCAACTGCATGTATCATGCTCCCTCTCACGAGTTCCATATTTACATGTCATATGCATACGACATGAATCAGTTTACATATACATACATCTAATGTACATGAAACACATCCTAATTTATGCAGTTGCTGTGACAGTGAGCCAATAAAAGGAAAGCATTCATCAGGCTTCAGTTATCCAATGTCCGAGGAAAGAAAAAATACATGAAGCTGAGTTTTGGGTGCATCTGTCTGGACAATGAGTTGATAAAGATCCATATCTGTGCTTCTGATTAATATTTACTAATTTGTTGCTGACACTAAACCCTATTATGAACCTATAGTTTAGTGTGAGGTTCCTGTGTGCTCAGATATGATTATTACCGTTGTTTAATCTTTATTTTTATTACTCATATTACTATACTTGTTATATTAATTGATGATACTGGTTTTGATCATTTTTTTGATAATTGCAAATGAAGCATTTTTCAGGTTGTCCAAATATTATGCTCGAATTGACATCCACACCGATTAGAATAGGTAAGTGTGTTCATATAGATACACCAAAAATTAAACTCATTTTAGGATCAGATTGGCCATATACAACTGTGATGAATACGAGCTATTAAGGTAATCATATACTCTAGTCACAATTTATTGAGGGATAGGACTTTACAGGTCCTATTCTTGGAACTACATTCACCAGATGTTTTAATAGGGAAACTTGGACACCTGCTCATTCATGTGGTAGCAGCACAGTGCATAAGACCGTGCAGATCGTGCAGACAGGAAGTCTATGGTAACTCAAATAACCACATTTTACAACCGTGGTGAGCAGAAACGTATCTCAAAATGCACAACTTGTCAGACCTTGAGGTGGATGGGCTAAACAGCAGAAAACCACATCGGGCTTCACTCTTGTCTGAACAGGAATTTAGGCACAGGCTCTTCGAAACATCAACTAGGTGTGGATGTGGAGACCTTACAGTATGTGGTCTTTATCTGTTGTAGCCCTTCTGCGTTAAGGTTGGGCATGTTGTGCATTCTGAGATGCGTTTCTGCTCAAGACGTTGTTAAGTGTGGTTATTTGAGTTGCCATAGGCTTCCTGAAATCACAACCCGGTCTAGTTATTCTCCACATACCTCTTTCATCAACAGTGCATTTCCACCCACAGAATTGCCACTCACTGGATGTTTTTTTTTTTTTTTTTTTTTTTTGGACGGGGGGGGGGGGGGGGGGGGTTTCGCAACATTCTGTGTAAACTCTAGAGACTCTATGTGCTAATTCCAGCAGTTTCTGAAATACTCAAACCAGTCTGTCTGACACCAAAAACAATTTCCACGATCAAAGTCACAGAGATCACACTGTTTCTCCATTCTGATGTTTGATGTGAATTTTAACTGATGCTCTTAACCTGAGCATGATTTTATGTGTTGCGCTGATGGGCTAATTGGATAATTGGATGAATGAGCAGGGGTGCAGGTGTTAAAGTGGTGACTGTATATTGCCTGATACATTTGACAAGGCACTTTCTATTTTGCAGGCCTCAGTCAAGTAGATTAAATACTTCAGTTGACTGTGTGCAGGCTACAACAGCACAGAGCTGAGGTGTGAGTAGTTAGTATTGAGCTAATGAATGTCCTTCTCCACAGCTTTCCTAAACCATCCTAGAATCAACACAATCTTTATTACTCTCTACAAGCTAACCTTTTAAAACTCTTCACAACAAGACCAGAAATTATACTGATAATCATTTCAATGATTAGTATTTGACCTTCACACATTTAATAAAGCTTCCTTAACCATCGTACTACACACTCATGCTACTAGTTTCCTGATGCTGGAAGACCCAGCCAGTATCTGGCATTCCATCTGATTTTAAGTAACTTCATCGTTCGGATGTGGGGCAGGTATTATGAAAAATGAGTACATTTTATCCTTACTAGTGAAGGTACTAGATGAAGAAAAACAGATCCTGAAAAACATATTACATTTTAAAAGCCACTCAGTTAAATGATTTATATATTCTATAATGCTTTATATATTCGCTTTGATTGTGTCCTTACTTGTCGAAACCATGCCTTTGTATCCTCGAGCCACAATCATTGTCTATGCACGTCTGTAATCTCTCGCAGCACTCTGTGCTGACTCACGTCCCGTTGTCTGGATCCAGGTGTGTCGACCTCTCAGACCCAGCAGCCCCACACCTCTCAGGTCCTCCCACCAGAAGAAGCTCTCTACCTCCGCAAGAAGAAGAGGAAGTTAACCAGACAGGACCCGTATGCCCGCTTCTCTGCCCTGCTGTACCGCCGTCCGCCGCAAGATGACCAGAAAGCCATTCTGGCCAGTATGGACACAGTGGACCCAGACCACGCCACTTTCCTGTGAGGGCCCAGAGAGCAGGCCACACTATTCCCAAAGCCCACTGGTTCTGCACTGAGTTTCCCACCACCCCAGCTGTGCAGCATATCTACACCTCATCTTCCCATCCATGCTTTTCTTTTTGTTCTTTTTTTTTTTTTTTTTTTTTTTTTAAATCTCTCTTTTCACAAAATAATGCTGGTTGGTAGTGTTCCAAGGTTTTGCTCCAGTGCAAGATTACCTCAAACAGAGAACTAGTGTCATTGGGATGTTTATTTCTCTTCCAAAAAGGCATGTCAGCATTTAGGCTCATGCATCTGGTTTACAGCTCTCATTACTCCTCACATTCCTGCACCTGTTTCATTCTGCCAGTAGTCTTACTCTGTCTCAGCAGAACACAGGGTTCTCATGTGTAGGCCAGATATACCTCAGAGTCACCCGAGACTCATCAGTGCAACACTGCTGGACAGACAAACATTCTGTAACTTCCTATCAGTGGAACATTTGGTGGTGTTTTTTTTTTGTAAATTTTATTTTATTTTATTTTTATTTCTTGTTAGGTATCATTTGTGTTAAACATTTTCAAAAGAAAATTATATTTCTTTTAAGGCAGAATGACTGTTATACTCATAATGGTATTATGTATTAATATTCTTATACCACAGCACTGTTGAATTCTCTAATCTGATTGGTCAGACGTTGATTAATTTTCTATAACAGCAGCTCTGACAATACTTATTAAGCTGGAACTTAAAGTTTTCAGGCTCTGTGCCTTGCAGTTTCTTGGTAGCATGGCAAGCTGCATTTCTTTGTCATATTAAATTCAAGTGAGAAAAAAGAGAGGCTGGTGATTGAATGGCTGTTTCTACCTGTTGTAATATAAAGGATGACAGAAACTAACTTGTTTAGGACATTTCACAACCTGAAATGTAACTATAAACGGATAAAACTACAACATGTTTGCTGTGCTATAAGAGGAATAGAACACTTTGGGATGTGCTATTATTGGAAAATAATCAACTTTTGGGTGATAAGAGTAACTCTGCTTTGGGCCAGGCCACATCATGCCACCCCACTGTGGATTATTTTATAACAGCATGCTCAGTCAGGTTTTATTCCTTACATAATATGCATTGTGTGTGTGCAGTGTAGTCTTTATTTCATCCATTTGCTCCACCATGTATTTGGAATGATCAGTATTTCCAGTATTTTTGGGGGACAGTTAAAAAAAAATTTTTCAAGTCATTGTTCATGATTTTTTCTTTAGCTGAAGACATCAATACTGTTAAATATTCCGAATTCATCCTGAAAAGGGAACAAAACATTATCCAGAGATGCGCACAGGTTACTTTCCACTACGATCAAAAGCTGCTATGGCCATGTGTGCACATTTTTCTGGGTTGGTCTTTTCTGTAAATAAGTCTTTTGCATTGGAGCAAAATCTTGGTAATCACTGTGATGAACCGTTTTAAGTTGATACTAACTTAGTCTGGATTTTGTGAGCTCCTGTTAAAAAAAAAAAAAACAACAACAACCATAAAATAATAAGCACCATAATAAAAATACTACAGTCTCCTTAATCAATAAAATTCTTAAGTATAATGTACTGTGAGAAGGGTAGGATTTTGTGCCATAATTAGACTGTAGTATTTTTTCAACTGCAACCCCCCTCCCCCATCCAAAAAAGACATATTTAGGCCTGAGTAGGGCTCTTGAATGCTTGGCTCTGTTTAGTCGTCTCGTTCTCATTTTTCTTTCTTTTTTTGTGGATTATTTCAAATGGAAACCTACTGCCTTTGTGGGCCATTTTTGTAGCCTTTTATTTTGAGGTTTATCCTGGCTGAAAAGTATAAGCAGCACCCCAGCTCCTGTCTCTATCCTCTGGAAAGACATTATGGGAAATGCCTAAGAGAAGACCAGGCTTTCCCATGCGGCCAAAGTTTTTTTTATTGTGTATCTATCATCCAAGGGTGCTTCTTTTCTACTGGTTAATATGTATTCTCACTGTCAGGACAAACATATCTGGGCTCATGTATGTTCGCTTTGGTGGCCAGTCATTCAATGGGGATGTTGCTGGTGGTGGTCAGCGATGGTGCTCTACCTGTTTCAAATCACTTTGTCCCTGCTAAAAAGCTCACAAGGGCGTAGGTTGGCTAAAGTTAGCATCAGTTATCGTAATAGGGACTCCAAATTTAAGCTAAGTTGATATTTTGCGAATTGTTTTGCAAATTGATTGTGTTGGTTCACGATCAAGCCAATCCCAAAGGCTAATCAGTACAATACAGGCGTGTTCAACAGCCTATTTTGGGTGCTATCAAACTTTGGGCGTCTTCGGACTGTAATCACTTGAAATCGCTTAATTTCTCTAAGTTGATCTTCCAGCAGATGTGGCTGCTGCTTGTCATTTTAACACCGCAGTATTTAACGTTTTAGGATTTCAACATCATCCAAGCGTTGGATCAAACTTTCAATGTTTGCCTAGGCATCTTGACGGTCAATATCTACTCTCCATCAAAATGCTGTTTTTTTGTTGTTTTTTTAGAGTTAAAAAATTTCCTCATTCAAACTTGACTTACATCTGGGTGCTGAATGTGATCACCAATTTGCATTTATGATTTTAGCTACATTGACAACAGGCTGGGGTGTACCTCAGGCAAGTAAAGGCACTTCCTGTTGGCACGGTTATGAGGATTTAGTTTTATTTTGTCATGACTGCACTTTCATAAAAAAAAATATAAAAAAAGAAAAGAAAACATAGAGGAATACCTTTGATGTATTCTATGCTTACGTGAGACCAGCGCATTACAAGTGTACCTATGTAAACATTTTTGATTCTTTTATTTCACCTTGGTTAGGGGACTGATTGTCAGCTAGTAATACATCATTTGGAGCTTTTAGATAAACTGCACTGAGCTTGACACTTTTAATTTGGCTTTGCGGTTCAGGTCAAACCACTTCTTATGTTCTGTGAATGTTTTTTCGGTCTTTGCAATGAACATTTTCGCGTTTTAATCTCTGTACCATTTGTAATTTAAATAAATGTCTGATTAGATGACAATTACCCATGAAACACATGACGACACACCTTTAGGTAGATCCTCACAATAGGTAGCTCATTTGGAAGATGTGCTCCTCAAGTATTTACAAGACATTTAACTGGGCAAATTTTTTTTTTTTGGTAAACTATGGTGCTTTGTAAAAGATATAGAACTATTTAATTAACTAAATACTGTTTCTTTTTTCAAAAGAGTGATATAAAAAAGGAATATCCAAAATGCTAGGAATGTACTGTAATATGTCAAAATACTGTATATAATAGCATATATTGCACAATGTATGATAAAATTTGAGTAATTTTGAATAAATTGGACAATATATGCACGCAACTAAATATATTCATAAAACATAATCCCATTCATTTTCTAACAATGTGTTTGTATATTACTTTTTCATGAGGCTTTCGTCACTTTAAAGCATCCTTAAGCGTTAAATACAAAACACAAAAGAAGAAGCATTTCCACTGACCCTGCATTTGAAGAGTTTGTCAGCTTTTTTTGTTGGCAGTCATCTGAATCATTGTAAGCATTCAAGTGGAAAGGCAGGATTTATTCTTTTTTTTTTCTGTGAAACTATTGCCCAAACCTAAACTGAACAGTATCTTCTGTAGCACCATCAAGTTGTATTTCTGCTTGTTGTGTAATTAGGCTGTGGCAGGGCAACGCAGATCCTCCAGGAGTTTGTAGGCTCTTGAGAGGTCTAATAAATGCTGAATAAACAATGGCTCATAAACAGTGCAAAAGAAGATTTGTAATTAAAAAAAAGAAATAAGGCTTTTAAGAGCATGATCGAGTGCACACTTGGGCTCATTCAGTAGCATTGTAGCTGTCATCGAGTGACAATGACACTGACAAGCTTGACCTTATATAACTCATTGACTTTTTTTTATTGCATTGCATTTATTTTATATAGAATTTCTATCTGTCCACAGAACAAGCATTCTATTACTTTATCGTGACGATTTATTTCAAGAAAAACATTTTCCATTCCAATCCATAATTTGCGTTTGCATAATATTGAATAAAACACCCATCTTAGTAAAGCTTGAGTCTTTGTTTTAATTGAACACAAATCATTTTCACTTTTTTCTTGTCATTATTTTTTTTAAATCCATGTGTGATGTCATGTTCATAGCTCTAAAATGTTTTTGGGTTTTTTTGTGGAAGATTTGATTGTTTCATCTCGGAGAATATTTACTCATTTTAGATCTGTTTTGTCACTTTTACTGGATGTATATTCATTTGTCTCATTTAGGTCTACACTTGGAAATCCTTGTTCTAAGGATAACTGAGCTAATATCCCCTCTGTAAGGCTTCATGAATGAAATCTACAAGAATATATGCATATGGTAAATGTACATTTCTCTACCGAGCTTAAATGTTTAGTGGTGATTTTTGTTTATTATTATCTTTATTTTTATTGACTGATGCTTAGCTCACTGGACAAGGTCTTGGCACTTTCTCTGTTATCTTGTAGCAGATTAAAAAAAAAAAAATGTATATAAATGATTATAGACATATTTAGCATGATCTTTCGGTTTTGTTCAATGCTATTATCCAGAGCAGATTTGTTTCAGAATGAGTGCACGTGAGATGATTTTCCAGAATGAAGTAGATTCTTTATTAATTACTTTTTTTCTTTTTCATATCACTTATAAGCGATGAAGAGATGTTGTGATGACAGGGAAAAACATGCCAACAATACCTGTTATCAGTCTGCCATTAGATCATTTAACATAACAACTAGACCAAAAAACATTGACTTAATTTGAAATAAATACAACAGATTAGCAAGATTTTGTTGAACTTCAAAAGATTTCAATTCAAATTTTGGCATCGGAAATGTGATTGGAAATCGCAATATTGTCATAGGCGATAGCATTGTGATCTAAAACTGGGTGTTATAATGTGATCTACAATTGAAGGCAAAAGCTGAACCTAATGATTTTATTCAGAACAGTTTTGCTGATTGGCTTTATCGTTTGTAGTGAGTGAGTACACTATTAAAAATAAAGGTACCAAACTCTACTTTTCCTTGTTGTTGGAGTGTGTACCATCAAGAGAACATCTTTTGTAACTTCAGTATGTATTTTTTCCTAGGAAGGTAAATATATAGTGTACCTTTAAAAATGACACGGGCCACTGATATACCTTTAAAGCATTACGCTAAAAGATAATTCAATCTAAACAACGTGAAGGGAAACAATACATACTAAAGGTAGAAATGATGATCCTTTGATGATATCACTCCAGTGACAATTTGGTACCTTTATTTCTGAGTCGGTAAATATACTTATTTTAATTTCACGAAAGGTTTCAGTACCCCCTGGTGTGCTTAAAATGTAAAAGATTTCTATTACGTCCGACTAAAAACGGAACTGCTCAGTACTTGGCGAGTTTTTTGTAAACACAAATTTGCAGAATGCATGCTTAAACATTGACCTCCTAAAGAACATCAGGGATTCAAACAATGACCATGCTGCTTACTTTATGCGGATAAGGGGTGAGGGTCCGGTATCAGCACAATATGGCACATGGGGGAATACGGGATGTCAGGCTTCATTTGGCACGCCATGTGCTCGCAGGAAATACATAGAAATGATCAGGAATGTCAGCTGACCGCAGATACACACGAGACAATAGAACTTTTCACAAGTTGTAAATAAAGACTACATATCTTGCAATATATTTTTGTACATGAGAAATTGCTGCACACTGTGGATATTGTTAGATGAATGACAAAAAGAATCATTTTATGGTCTGTATATTGAACAATGTGAATAATAAGCTTACAAATCAGATTTAAGAGTTATGAGAGCAAAATGATTAAAGTATATTCAAAATAGAAGAATTTACAAACCAAAGGGGATAATGTTGTCTAGTTGTGGGGTAGGTGGTTCTTTTGCTTGTAATACATAGCATTTTATTCATTATGTCTTTATACACAGCTCTGCATCTAGGAATATATAACACGTTGAGAGGTAAAACGATTGGAAAAGTGCACAAATACTGATATAACAGCTAGAATAACATTGTACTTCATCAGAAAACTCCAGAATTGTGATTGTTTTAATTTCTCCTGTAGGCCTTATTTGACAAAATATTATATTTATTTTCATACCATCAATTCCCTTTACATTAAAACTTTTAACTGTGAAAAAGCCTATGGATCTGCTGTTTGCATTGCGATATCAGATCACACATCATTTGAGCCTGTTTTTTCCTTCATGTTTTTTTTCTTATTTAATTTTTTTTTGTATTTATCACAAACACAGCCGCAATGCATTATTGTCCTATAATGCTGTTTAAGTTGGTGATGTGTCTGCATAGGCTTACTGCCTCATTGACTTTAATGGTATTTGATTGACAGGAGGGCACACATCCAATATGTATAGCAGCACAGTGTAAGATATGTGTAATCTGTATTCTTCTAGTAAGCAGACTATACAAGTAGAGATATTTTGGCAGTGTACTGTATGTATAAAGGACAGATATTTATAGCTACAAATGAAAAGAAAACTGGATGATCTAACTTTTGTAAAAGGTCAAAGAAAGTGTGATCCAACTTTGATGTCCTGTTTATGAAAAAAATTATGTTTTCTTCTGTCGTGGCGGTAGCGAAAGTGTGGTTATTAGCGATACGACAGATGTAACAAACTGCTTTTGTAGTATACCTGTAGATACTCTTACAGTCTAAGTAACATTTTATAGAAACATCAGTGTGGGGTGTATCCATTCGCCATCCCATTGACCACATTATGACTTGGTGCTATTTATGATCCATTTTGTGGTCTAGACAGGAGATGACTTTGGCGCAAACGTTACAACGTCACATTTCACACATGTTCAGACTAATGTGAAGACCTAGCTGAGTATTTGTTAATATTTTGATGCAACAAAAAGTTTATCACTGTTAATTGTATTAATGCAGTGTTAGCAAAGACATGTACCAAGTAAAGAAATAAGATGTGATGCTTACAAAATGCTGTAAACAAACTCTTGTCAGAACAAATGGTCTGAATTAAATTAAGAAAAAATAAATAAAGACGTTATGTGAATACATAGCATGTACATTGCAAATTTTACACAAGAAAGGAAGGAAGGATTTGTAGCAAATGAAGGAAGGAAGGAAAGAAGAATTTGTCACAAAGGAAGAAGGGTTTGTAACAACAGAAAGGAAGAAAGGAATAATTTATAACAACTGGAAGGAGGGAAGGAAGGATTTGTAACAACTGCTCCTGCCATTGTCCAGTTCACTTTTCAGCTCTTCATATCCACTCTCTCTGCTTACACTTTGATTTCCATGTCTTCAAGTTTTTACTGCTCATGAATTCATTTAACTGAAACTGACATTTCTGTAGACTAAGGACAATGATGAATGTTAAAATTCATCTTCAAGTCTAATTGCCATACATGAAAATTTTAGTATGTTATTAACATGAAAAATATTTCAAAAGATGACTAGAAGTACATTTTAAATGTTTCATACAAAAGTACACATACTTATGATACACCTTGTCTAAAACATCACAGTACATGCTGTCTTGTCCATGCTTAGTTATTTTGAAGTAATTAGTTTATTTACTTATCGTTTAACTAGTTAACTGTAAAGTTAATGATAAAATATTTTTGTCTGAATATATTAGAATACAGAAGTAAATCATAAATATAATGTTTTTTAAAAAATGGTGGCGAGCCTGATTGTAAAAGACTTCATAGTATTTTACTATCTTTGTGTTGCATATTGTCAGTTATATCATCCATTCATTCTGTACCGACACAACCACTAGTTAAGCCAAAGGGCCATTCCTTCAGCCACTGTGTCTTTATGGTGTCTATAGAGCTTCAGTTGGTTAGTAAAGACTCAGTGTTAAAGAAGGCAAAGGTGTTTTCTTAAAACTAGCTTGTGTATTCATTATTCATTTATGTGATTTCAGTAGTAGCCTGGGCCATTCAGGTCTGTAGGAATGTGGTTCAGAAATAAGTGATTCAGCAATTCACAACTGTATGAATGTGATTCAGAATTCAGTGATTCAGGACTGTAGAAATGTGATTCAGAATTCAGCGATTCAGGACTTTAAGGATGTGATACAGAATTCAGCGATTCAGGACTATAAGGATGTGATTCGGAATTCGGCAGTTCAGAACTGTAGGAATGTGATTCAGGACTGTAGGGATGCGATTCTGAATTCAGCGATTCAGAACTGTAAGAATGTGATTCAGAATTAAGCGGTTCAGAACTGTAGGAATGTGATTTAGAATTCAGCGATTCAGGACTGTAGGAACGTGATTTTAGAATGCAGCGATTCAGGACTGTAGGAAAGTGAATCAGAATTCAGCGATTCAGGACTGTAGGGAAGTGATTCAGTACTGTATGGACGTGATTCAGAATTCAGTGTTTTAGGACTGTAGGAACGTGATTTAGAATTCAGCAATTCAGGACTGTAGGAACGTGATTCAGAATACAGCGATTCAGGACTGTAGGAACATGATTCAGAATGCAACGATTCAGGACTGTGGGAACATGATTCAGAATGCAGTGATTCAGGACTGTGGGAAAGTGATTTGGGATCCAGTACTGGGAACGTCTCTCGGTTCAGGCGTATTGACCTATGATTTAATTCCATGCATGCCATTTGGAAAACAAAGAGCTCTTACATCTGAAATACTGAGTTGGCCTTTATTTCACATGCTCTGTGCTGGGTAATAGCTCATTGGGTTGCCATGTTCAGATGCTACAGTGTTATGTAACCTTTACTCTGCTTCAGAAATGTTTTGTATTTTGATATAATAAAAGAATGAAAACTAATGCTTACATGTTTGCACTTCTCTTGCTTTAAACACAGAAATCACAGATCACTCTGCAAATTACTGCACAAAAATAGGTTACCGGTACTTCCTATAGTTTTGAGAAAGTAATTTGATCATAATAATTTCATCTCCTACAAACAAGAAGAACAGATGATACACACAGGCAAACTTTTGCACCAACCTAAGCTAATATTTCCCTAAATGCCCAGAAGGGTGAACTAAATTAGGAAGATTGTCTTTATTACCTGTATGTTCCCTTTACTCTCATTAATCATGTAAAAATTGGCCTCTTAGTACTGAAACACCTAGCAGCTACATAGCAAATTACAGCAGTGGTTCACAAGGTGGGGCTTGATGCCCACCAGGGCATGCCACATATAGCCAGAGCGATGAATGATTTGTGAAGATACCTTTCAAGTACTTTCAACTACTATCAATATAGCTTTTACATAGATTATATTTCACTTTATAAGAATAATTGGCCACCACGTGAATAGATTTCTGTGTTGCATTGCTGGGGCATTGGTCATTTCCTAATCTATTCCTAATAATAATTCCTTTAGCTCTAATGGCTAAAATATAAAATACAAATTTGAACATAAATGGATTTCATATTTGAAAAGTTATAGCTCAGTTTCAGTAACTACTTTATCTTGGTCAGGGTCACGATGGTTCCAGAACCAGTCCCAGGAATACTGGGTGAGATAAGGGAAAACACCCTGGATGGGATGCCCATCCATTGCCAGTCCATGGACACACACCCACACACACACCTAAGGGTAACTTAGTGTAGCCAGGCCACCTACCTACATGTTTTGGGGAGACAGGAGGAAATCAGAGAACCCAAAGGAAGGGTCACATGGGGAGACCATAGGACAGCACAGACAGAAACCTGAGCTGGAACTTGGGAGGTTATGAAGTGGCAACTTTACCTTATATGCCAATGTGCAACCCAAGTTGAATTGATACATTATATATATTGAACACAGAAAGGCCCTCATCTGCAATGGGTTTAGAACCAGGAACCAGGGAATAGCATTGTAGCTGCTAAGTGCTGGTAGAAAGGAAACAGTGTCTGAAATACTGCTAATTCTACATTATATACAAGTTATTTGTAACACAACAACACACAAGAGTAAGGCAATTGGAAAATCTCAAACATATACTATTGACTAATTCAGACAAGTAATAAGGAGGTGTAAAATTTGTTACTGACTAGTAAAGATGGTCTAACAGTTTGACCAGCAAGGCCTGTGTCCCAAGCTGGATTTCTTAGTAGGATTAATAGACAAAAATATATCCTTATTAAGATTAACATTAATATAAATGAGGGGGGCACGCTGGCTTAGTGGTTAGCACGCTTGCCTTGCGCCTCCAGGGTTGGGGGTTTGAATGAGTCTGTAGAGCTTGTTCTCCCCATGCTTCAGATACTCTGGTTTCCATTCCCCAGTCCACAGACATATGTAGTAGGCTGTCTGGCACTTCAAATGGTCTGTAATGTGTGTGTGTGTGTGTGTGTGTGTGTGTGTGTGTGTGTGTGATTATGCCCTGCAATGAGTTGGCACCACATCCAGGGTGTTCCCCACCTTGTGCCCCAAGATCCCTGGGATAGGCTCCAGGCTCCCCAGTGAACCTGTGTAAGATAAGCAGTATGGAAAATGTTAATGATAGCTCATATATTAATGTTAAAGTATTAAATATAGCTGGCCTAGCTTAGTCTATTTTATCAATTGATCATTTATCATATGGAAAAGTACGATGCAATTTTTTAATGCAAACTTGAAAGAATGTAATGTTCTGTAGAAATGTTCTCACATTTTGTAGTATAAATTAAATTAAACCACCTGTTACAGTCGTGTTTATGCTGCCTAGCAGTGTGCATTCCCGAGCTACCTGGTTTCACACTAACTCCGTTCAGTCATGTTTACAAGAAAGAGCTTCGGAAACTGTTTTAATGCCTGAACTGCGTACATGACGTACATTTCTACAACAGATGAACATTTAGAAGATGTCACAAAAGAATAGGACTCATATATACCATTAGTTTTGCATCTGAAAGTAAATATTTACTAATTACGACTTGTGGGGAAACATGAGAATCTTAGAAGCACGTGAACGTAATCTTGAGTGACCGTTAAATTTTAAAACGAAACTTTTAAACGTATATCCGAGTCCTCAGTTTCATGTTTGTATAGAAATATATTAGTATATATTTAGTATATTAGTATATCATATATATTTGCTTACTTAAGAGTTGGGGTTTCAAATGTGCTTATAAATTCACGACTTCCTCAACAAAGTAAGACATTTCCTACGTGCTATATTTTTTAGGTAATGAACACCATTTTGAGTGAAACAGTTAGCAAACTGAACTAACTTTAAGCATTTTATCCCTAAAGGGGAAACTCTCTCTCTCTCTGTTACTGCTTACAAATGGATGTACTGAATATATATATGTTTTTTATTTTCAGCCTGGGGCTGAAAATAATATTTGAAATAATCAAATTTGAACACGTCATTATTGTTTTTAGGGGAACAGGACAGGACAAACTTCTCATGACTGGAAATACTAACCGCGGGTGTATAATCAGGTATGACTGCGAATAAAACATTTATAAGCTATATATACATTTTTTTAAAAAAAAAAAAACGTTTTATTATTACTTTTTGTGAAAAGCAATTAGTGTCAATTGATATCCCATTGTACTCAGAATGCCCTGAGCGTTAATCTGTGTAATATAAATATAAATGAGTGTAGGAGATTAAAAAAAAAAAGAAATGAATAAAAGTATTTTTTTATGTAACCAGTCATAGTCATGCCAAATGAAGAAAATAGTTAATTGTTCCGAGTATAAATATCTTGACTGGGTTAATTTAGGCTACACGAGGTGCACACTGCAGATACAGATGAACGTGATTTTTACAGCCATCTGCGCCTGTCTAATCTCTCTTGGCCGTGACGTCACGGCGGCCGCGCGCACTGCATATCTGTGCGCGTTCACGATTTGAACGCTGGCCGATAAGTCTCCCGTTGCGAGGTGGCGGCGGTGCGCGTGGCTGCGTGCGTGCGCGCTGTCCCCAAGCTCACTCTGTGTTCCGGTTTATTCTGGGTTTGTAGATGAACGGAAAAGTGCACGTTGATGAAACATCTAGCGGAGCACGCGGTTAGTTTTGAAGTTAATTCTCGGCTGTGTGTATGCATACACAGACCACAACAGGGCAACACAAACAGCTGCTCGGTTGCTTGGTTGTAGCTAAACACAAAGCTAGCTTGGCCACCAGCACCACCATTCCGCAGCATGACCTCCTTCGCCGAGACGAACCGAGCTTGTTTCAGGGGTTTTAACATCTTCGCTGGCTATGAGACTCTGTGGAGCCGGATTTCTCATCTGGGTTTCTGCTAAGCCACTGTGACACCTAGATCTGCAAACTGTAAGACGCAGGTAAGCAGCGACCTCATTAAGCTCTGCGTGTCCTCCCCGGTTCCTCTGATGAGTTCACTGTTTGCTCACTTTGTTTGTTTGTTTGTTTGTTTGTTTGTTTGTATACAGTTGATTCCAGCTAGTGCTTCAGAACAGGTTGGTTTGCACTGATGCAGATTATTTAGATCAGAACCTTGGATAGAATGTAGCCTAGTGCTGTTGGATGCATTGCTTTCTGTGCAGGAAAAAAAAAATAAAATAATGCATGCTGTGATCTCAAGATTATCAACAGTTGTGTTTTTTTATTATTCACCAAATCCACATCATAGCCATTAAAAGGTATGTCTTATTCATTTACAAGTGTATAGTTAATTATACAAACTGTTTAGACTTGTGCTTTTATCATTTAGGCTACATACATACATTTACATTTATTCATTTAGCAGACACTTTTATCCAAAGTGACTTACAAATAATGAAATGCAAGCAAAGTGATGTATCAAGTGGAGAACAATACAAGTAGTGCTACCATGCAAGTTTTATAATTGAACTACACTGTAGGTTTAACTGGTGCTGCTGGTTAAATTGTCTTTAGAGATGCATTTATCCCACTTTCCAACACAATACCCATATTAGAATTCTGGATACGTGATACTGAGCCCATACAGGATGTGATATGAGCTTGCTTTATGACAATTTGTGTCATATTCATGGTCTGTGTCATGCCAGTCAACATCACAAGTGCTGGTGCGCCGAAAAGGTCACATCTAATCAGTCAGTTATCATGCAATCCAGCGTTTAAAGCCAGTGCTTATCTTGATTAAAGATATTCAGTATTGGATCAGTACTTTGTAATAGTCAAGTATCTTCAGAGAATCCATCAGTTATAGCTAGCATCATGTGCCAACTATACAGCCTTTGAAATGCATGTCTGCCTTTAATTTAGAAGTGGGTGGGTGGTAATTCAAACTACTTAATTTTCTTTAAGATAAGGATATGTACTCATGTCCTTTAATTACATACTTACATGTAGGCTAGTTTTTAACTGGTGGAGCCAGTTTTAGGCATGTACTGATCCCACTTTTCAGTGCGATATACATATCAAACTTCTGGATATCTGCACTGATTTTTTTTATTTTTTTAACAGCTGAGCTGACTCTCAGAAAGATTCAGATTTGACCTGAGCGATTAAGCCAATTTGTGTAGGAACAACACAAGTCTTGCCTTGAAATATGTCCATAGATAAGCTCAAAAAAGTCAGATCTTATTAGGTGGCTGTGGCTTAGGTGGTAGAGCGGGTTGTCCGGGAATCGCAGGGTTGGTGGTCCCCGGCCCTCATGCCAGAGTGTCCTCAGGAAAGACGTTGAACCCCAAGTTGCTCCCTATGGCAGGCTAGTGCCTTGCATTGCAGCTCTGCTGTCGTTGGTGTGTGAGTGTGTGTGACTGAGTGAATGAGAAACGGTGTAAAACGCTTTGTAGAACCTCCAAGGTTAAAAGGCGCTATATAAGTGCAGACCACTTACCATTAGATCGCCATCCTGTCCAGTTGAGTTTAATCCCAGTCGTGAGTTGAGGTTGGTGATCTTTGAACACATAATGTGATGTGCCACTGTGACCAAAGACAGCCAATGACAAAATTCTGGAAGGAATTTTTTTGATTAAATCCTGGTGTGATAGCACAGCTGTGACACTCGTCTAAGAGCCACTAGTAGGTTAATGCTGGAGGATGGGGCGAAACTCATGGGGCAACTACAAATATGGTAGTGGCAAAGGACAAACATGAATGAAACATGTTAAGGGACAGAAAAATATCTTTATAACCGCAAACTCACTTTGAAGAATGTTTCTGCTTATGTCCCATTTTGCACTTTACGCCGCTTTCTGATTTCCGCTGATTGACATGCACAGAATATAGTCATTTCCTTTAATTGCACATTTTGTTAAAAAATGATATTCGGATCATCTCGTACAGTGTGACAAGTAGTAATCTTAAAGCACCGCCGTAAACGCACAGTCTGGATCTGGCATGTCTGTAATTAACACACAGGCGACGGTTTCACATGCACCCAATAAGTAATATAGTACCTTTTTTAAACCAGCACTCAGCGCTTCCAGCTCATCTTCTCTCCTTTTAATATTGGAACACTTTATGGGCTCACATCAATATTTCACAGCAGGGAGCTAAACTGGTGATGCGTAATGAAAACATTCCTGCACTTCAGAAATTGTCATACAAACAAACAAACCTGGATTGCTCTGAAATTTGCTCTGGTTTCTACAGATCTGTGCTTTGACACGTTCTGAACGTGTAATGAATACATAACGATGGTACATTGTAGGCATGCACCGACATGGACTTTCTAATCCTGTAATAATTAGTGATTATTAACACCATATCTGAAACAATAGCAATAACTGGAAATTGGACTTTATTTTTTTTCGTTTGAAAACCAGTTCCGAGTATAAGCCATGGGGAATGCAGGCTAAAACTCTGAATGTGTCACTGATTAATTTTATATTGCCTGAGTTGGCAAAGTAATAACTTAGAATCTGTACTATCAACAATTACAAAGCATACAAATCCAACAGGAAGCTTAAGTTGAAAAAACACTTCTCTTTCTCTTATCAATGCCGTCACCACCTGGAAAAGTAATCGTAATGATATGGACAGGAAATTTTGCTAGGTTGAGTGTAACAGGTTGGTAAAGAGCCACACTATGCCAATACTTGAACTGCTGTGCAGTTCATGAATATAAAAAGCAATGAGCTCCGAGCTAAACTAATTCATTACATGTCGGCTGATAGGGAGTGCAACCCACAGGTTACTGTTGATTCACAGTCACATTTAATGTGTTCGGTTGGTATGCTGACTCGGAGAACCTGCTGTATATTTGGTCAGTACTGTAGAGGAAATCTTATAAAATTCTCACATTATTGATTTTATATATATATATATATATATATATATATATATATATATATATATATATATATATATATATATATATATATATATATATATATATATATATAAACTAAACAATATGACTGAAACTCATGTTATTGCTGCAATGGCAGTGCTTGTTTACGTTCTGTGCCTGTTTTTTATAATTATTCTTAATTCTAACATCAATATGGATATGACTGATCCAAGCATCGGTAATACTGCTAACCTATATTTGGAGCAGCAGATATTAATACGTTTGATTTATGACTTGTGTGTTGGGCCATGTTGACTTGTATGTAGATAATCTGAGAGAAGTACTTTTTGCCCCTCTGTTCTCCAAAATATCTCCATCCACATGATATGACCTGCACATTGTAAACTGTTACGCCAGATGCCTCAAGGATAACATTAAGATCTTGCATATTGAGCGGTAGAGAAGAGAAATGCAGAAATGTTCTCTTCAGCCATAACAATCTCTGATAATCTTTGGGTCTTATCCAAAATCTCTTTTCGCGGCACAGTTTGTACTGCCAGAGCAGTGGGTTCAGGAGCAGTAGCCTACAGCACAGATCATATTCTGGCACTTCTGCACAAGTTTAAAAAAAAAAGAAGGGAAATTAAGCTGCAAACATGTTAGCTAATAAGAAATTACAGACCACAAAGAAGTAACACCCATGTCAAAGACCATGATTCCTAGCACTTTGATAACACACCCAAAACCGCAATGGGAATGCAGAGGGGGACGTCAGCCTTTGCAAAAATGTCATTTGCCATCCATGTGAAAACAAGTTTTCAGTTTTAAAAACAGAAGTTTTATATTGATCCAAAACACTGTGTTTGCGTACATGAGGCAAAAAGGCAGAGGAAAGCATAATTTTCAAAAATATCCATAAACGTGTGATTGGGTCATTAAGACGTTTTTGGTTTTCTTCCTGCTTTTTAAAATGTGCGTACTTTGCTTTGGTCATTAATTTATTTCTTTGTTGCATTGTAGTTAATCATCAGTCTTTTCTTTCATTCAATATAATTCAGGAATTGTTTAATGCCCATGATTGTAACAAAGTTGTTAAATAAACTGATGGTTTAATACAATTAGCCTCACATTTATGAGGTGAGTTTTCCTATATTGGCCTCACATGGCTGATATATTCACTCACTCAGGGATTGTGAATAATTTGATGACTGTTGGCCCCAGCTTAAAATGCATCGTTGCTACATTTAAACCAATAATGTTCAACCAGATTTATAGCACTCAGCGTACAGCTGCTTTCAAAGAAGCAAGCATGGTTGTTTACAAGCCAGAGTTGAACATTTATACAGCTGTAGATTTGTGCGTGTTTTCAGCTGGCCTATTTGCATGTTTTGTTGTTTGCATGTGGAATGCCTTTAGGCCCTAGCATGACCATGAGAAAGATAAACATCTAAACAATCTTGCTTCAAGCTCATGTGCTCGGTTATGTCATAGAGAAAGGGTGAGTTCAGTCAGTTAGAAACAAAGTGTTTAGGTTGGTAGGGAATTTGTGCATTGTCGGAGGTTAGAGACTTCAGCTTTGTGATCTGGTGAGTCAGTCCTAAGGATATGTAAATTTCCCCTGGTGGCATGATTCAAGCTGGGAGTGTGTTTCCATGGCATAGTGTCGGTACTTCCTGTTTATTTTAGTTACTTAACAGAAGGCAAATAAATGATGTAGTTCACACTCTTACTAAAATTGAAAGTTAGATACAACAATTTTGGTCATAACAATTGTTTTTCTGTGTTTTTCTTTGTTTGTAGTAATACAAAATATAGGAACTGAACAGTTCATGATTTCTGTTGCCTCTGCCATGACCACATTTTGCAAAACTTTGAAGAAGGTTTTAACTGAGCACACCAGGTCACATCATGTCATATATCCCTGAAAAGCTTGTTTCCTGATATACATGTCAGTTTTCTTTATAATCATTATAAATCCCACTATCGAATGTGGAAATACATTAAACTACATTATATATATATTTTTAAATGTTCATATCGTAATGATTTATTTCTATGTTCGCAATAAAAAATGTTTCTTGATGACTTGCATTTTTTTTTTTAATGAAATAAAAATTGTTCATTCCGATCCCGAATTAGAAGAATACAATGGAGGAGTTTCTCAAAATGTTGATTATTGTTGGATTTACATTAGATTTTATACCGAAAATGGCATATACACACACACATACATATATATATGTATGTGTATATATGTATGTATATATATTTGTGTGTGTGTGTGTGTATATGTGTGTGTATATATATATATATATATATATATATATATATATATATATATATATATATATATATATATATATATATATATATATATATATATATATAGTATGTATGTATGTGTATATATAGTATGTATGTATGTATGTATGTATGTATATGGATGGAGAGATAGATAGAGTGAGAGAGTGCCTGGTATTTCCTTGCTTAAACAATCAAGAAATTATATTCCAAGAGATTATATTCCAACAAACAGTTCTGTGAAAATCTTTCATGTGAAATATATATGTTAATTTTAACACCATGAAAAGACTAGATTTTATTTAGTATACAAATGTATGCGTTTTGAAATGGACAAAGCTTCATTTGCATGAATAAATGTAACTTTTTAAAGAAACGTATAGAGCAGTATAGTGCAATCTTACCCCAGAGTTTCCTCCGTTGCAAGTTCAAAGTGTTTAAAGTTTTCAGTTCATGAATAAGCATGGGATCCATTAAAGTAAGCCCACATCTGCAAGTCTGACATTCCTAACAGGTCAATCTGAATTAGTAATGCATGTAAGAGCACAATAACATGATTTTCCACAAGCCCAAGATTCTGTTGTCTGCATACAGATGGCAAGAAAGGGAAAAACCGCTGACTCTGTTACAATGTAGGGGGCATTTATTTATTTTGTTTGCATTGTTTGGCTCCACTTGTCCCCTGGTCACTCCAAGGTCACTGCAAATCGCTGAAAAGTTTTTCTGACTGATCACCTAACTGATGAAACATTTCTAGGCCTGGGACTCCGCCCCCTCATCCACAGGGCATGTGGTGGGTGTCACTGAATGGTTTGATGAGGTTGGAAATGATGTTGCATATATGTTATGACCTTCTGAATGACGAGATCTCAACCCAGTTGAAAACTTCATTTTGAACGAATAATTTTTTTTAAAGCCATTTAACACGTCGCTCTGCACCACCATCATCAAAACACCAACTAAAGCAATCTCTCTTGGAAGAACAGTGTTTTATGTTTCGTGTACAGTTCCAGAGACTTGTAGAAGCAATTCCAAGGTGTGGTGAAGCTGTTGAGGTGGCAAACACACTTTACTAATACACTATGTTGTTTTTTTTTGTTTTGTTCATTTAAGCTACTAAGTAATGTTTTCTTTGGTTGTTGCGTCAACATATCTGAGCCTTTCTATAGTACTGGGGGGGGGGGCGGCGGCTATATCTGAACACTAAATCTAGTTCATTAGACATGAATGACTAGTACGATACTTATTGGCATTATGAGAATAGCTCCTTGTAAAAAGATTATTTGATGCTTTAACATGAATGCTGAATCACTTTCAGGTTCTCAGAGGAGGAAGAAAAATTATCTGAGATGTATTCACTTAATTGTTTTTTTTTACTCACAGCCCAAGATATTTTTGGTAATATAATCTTACTGGTAATGTTCCAAACCTGTGAATTTGTTTATCCCCTGCATCTTCTCTCTGCTTGTGCTGCGTTCTGTGGAGTCTGCTAGGGATTCGTTCTTAAAGGCTGTGCATTTATTTCATGAAGAATCTTATTCTTTGCGGCCCACACCTCCTCTCATTTCCAGGCTTTTCATTTGTTCTTCTTTAACTTTAGGTTTCCTTCATATTGTTACTTTACTGTGCCAGTGGTTTAGATTCAGAAGGTAGCAGCTGATTTGGAAGGCATCAGCACATCTTTCCATGCAATCCTCTTAGCTCCTGTTCTCACCTGAGCACTAGTGATGATTTCCTGGGAATTGTTAGGTCTCATCTTTCATCAGTCTGCCTGGGATTTGGGCTCTGACTTGCATTCTCACACACACACACACACACACACACACACACACACACACACACACACACACACACACACACACACACTTAAAAACAAGCAAAATTTGACATATGCTCTTTTCAGGGCCAGGTTCACTGAATGAAACTGCCTTAAGGTTCTCTACCTAATTAGGTGTATTAAACAAATTGACCTCATAAATCAGCTTTGGTATATTTAGATAATTGCTTGGCAGTGAGCAGGCCTTCAGGATTTGGGCTATGGAATTGCTTTTGGAGGTGCTGCAAGCTGAAGCAGAAGAAGCTGAGCCCTGAGGAGATTTGGGCAGGGCAGATTTATTGCCGGGTATTCAAGTCGGGCTGTTCCATCGCATTGCACTTCATTGCCGCTTAACCAAACAGAAGTGCTATGCAATGGCTGCTCACTCACCTTCAGGCACAGGTTGTGCACTTTGCGCTCTGTGTTTCTCCTGCCTTCGAATTCCCTCCCAACACTGTGGGTGCTTCTAATTTCTTATTTGTGCACCCTCATTTTCTTTCCTTGCATCTTAGCTCCACCCCCTTAGGGATGTGAGCGAAGGATGCGAGGATGAGATGTGAGGAGAGAGAACCTGAAGTAAGTCGAACGGAATATCCTCACTCTCTCAAGCGTCACTTCAAAGCGACGTCAATTAATGATGACTGTGCTCAGCTGGATTACTTCACTGCACTTCAGGGATCTGCCGTTATGCTTATTTTGTTGATGTGCCGTTATGTTGCTGGAGCTCGGTTAATACCAACCTTCTTACTAAAGCAAAATGCACTGATCATATGTGAGAAGTCTGGGTTATTCAACAATGAATTAATGACCAATACATGAATTATCGCATCTTTTGTGCAGCTTTGCGTATCCAAACGCGCAAGGATCAATTAATCACAATACTCCATTGTAAGCATATTATTATTTAATTATATTTCACACAAAATTCCATCACATCATCAAAGGAGTTTTTGTTTGAGGTTGTGGCAGATGGAAAGGAGGAGGGGAATTTATGTGTCAGGTTTTTCGACAAGAAACACTTCCGGATGGATCCCTGTGTATCTTCACTCCTAGCTCCCCTGGAAGCTTCCTCGCTCCTCGTGGTGCAGTCACAGAACTGATATGTCCTTCAAGACGGTTGACTGACTTCGGTCGATTTCCAGGTCACGGGCTGGAGGACAGAGGAGTGAGGAAACAAGGAAGCATCAGTTTGAGTATTGAGAAGCGCCCTGCATGTCATTATCTCTCCGACTGCTTTCTGTTTTGTTACAATTTTCTGATAACTTTGTCCTCATCTTGCTGATGCAGCTTTACCTTGTTTTTGCAGTATCTGTGCTAGATCTGTGATCAAAACATTGCAGGCAGCAGAGAGCTCAGCTTTTTTTTGTGTGTTATTACTTTGAAGATAAGGAAAAGGAAAAAACGGTTGGGCTGCAGTGTTGTCATCAGCAAAGGTTAAAATGTTTTGTTTGTCACATTATGCATTACCTTCTGTTTGGTTATTAATTAATTAATTATATTAAACATTGCCCTTGTAAGTGTACAGTTAGAGACACCATCCCATCTGTTTTCATGCACAAGGCATTCTCTACTGATCATTGATGAACAGTGTACACTGTATCTGATGAATTCAGAACACATACCGTCTCGCCTACAAAGAGCATTTATAAAAGAGATGTATCTAAAAATGACCTTTTGAGTAATAATGTTTGCAACATTCTGATTCACCAAGTTCCCACTTCCCCGCCCTAATCTTTTTACGTTTTGTGTTAATATAAAAATGCAGCTCACACAATACCCATAACAATGTCTTACCGGTCCCAGCAGTCTTTGCTCTAGCTTTGGAGGCAGAACATCAAGAGAATTTGAGCTGCTGATGTGACTTGATTGACACAGTTAAATTGGGACGTTACAGTGCGTTCCAAACAAGACAATCCCCTATCCCCCCCACCACCTTCAAGCACTTGAAAGTTTATTTATTTATTTATTTATTTATTTATCTATCTATCTATCTATCTATCTATCTATCTATCTATCTATTTTGTATCTCTCCAAGTCAGACGGCAGTACTTTTCCTCCTTTAGGATTTAGATATAGATATAAAGTGCGGTAAAGCAAAATCAGCCAAGTAAATGCATGACATTCCATTAATGGAGAAATAAACACGATGCAGTAGCTTCTTCTCTGACCTTCAGTGGGATGATCCGTTGTAAAATGTCGTTCAGACCTTTGTGTGGTGGGAAATAGTGAAATGTGTGGGATGTGTTGTCTAGGTATTTTCTCCTGAGATCAGTCTGGACTGAAATCACTGGTGTATTTAGTGTTGCCACACAGCACTGTCGAATTCTCAAATTCGATAGGGTCAGGAGGTGTTGATTCATTTTCTATAACGGTAACTCTGGGAGTACTGCAGGCTTTAGGGCAAATCACAGGTTTATATCAATGCACTAATTCTGATACGTTATCGTTTCTATAGCAACAACTTGTACGGTGGACTCTCCTATTAATAGTGTCTAGCATTAGAATTACTGTCTCGTATTGTAGTACGTTGAAATGAGCATCCCGAAGGTACCCGGATGGTCTACTATTTCCGGTAGGTTTTCGAAGAATGGATAAATGGACACTTTTTCAGCTAATATTACTTACAACTGCTTGCACGAGGGAGGAGGAGTTTTATGACTGTTTCCGTCACCGAAATCATGGACAAATTTTAGTGAGGTGTAACTGAATAAATAAATCAAGGGAATGGTAGATTAGATTATATAGTATAAATCATATAAGGAAGAATGAATGAAGAAAAGCTGAAATGCAACAAGGAGTTTCTTTCTGGGGAATGACATTCTATTCCATTACATTACATGTGAACATGTCCCAGTACTCGCATACTCTTTTGCTACACACTCAAAAGTAGTGCATGCTTTTAGTGCATATCCGAATAGTATAAGTAGGCGAATTGAGACGCAGCATGAAGACAAATGTGATTCTAGATATAGTAAGCTTTTTTTTATTTATGGAAAGAGTCTCAGAATGTTTTCCTCCAAGTTTTCACAGAGGACGTTGTTCTTTCTGGTTTCTCAGAAACATGATAACCTGTGTGGTATTTAAAAAAAAATAAAAAATTTTTGTTGGTCTTACTAACGTTTAAGATGCCGAGAAAAAGAGAGGCTGGTGAGGGACTGTGACTTCATAACTGCAATATTGTAAGTGATCACAGGAACTAAATGTCTCCTGGATGGTTCACAACATCAAATGTAACTATAAACCTTTTGTAGTGAACAAATCGGCCACATTTAGTTCTGCTAGTAATAAAGCTAGAAAATCAAGTACAACATAACTAATAACTGATCTTCAGAAAATTCTAGATTATTTAAAATACAGAATGAAACCGAATGCCTGCCTGGGTTCAGAGTTTCTGCCTCTGTGTTTTTCAAACGAATTCAAATTTAAATTCATCCATCTGTGAAAAGTTTATGGCTATATCAAAGGGTTTATTGTCTTCTCAACAACCAGTGGTGGTAACACACAAAGCCTGCTGTGACCTCTGACCCAAGGCTCTGAATACTGTGCATGCTTTGAGCACTAATGATGCCTTTGTTATTCCAGTCTGCATGTCCATTAATTACAGGAGCTCTCTCTCCCTCACTACACGCACACAGGGCTGAATTGAACTAAGAATGAAAAGCATTTCTTTTGGCCTCTAGAAGACATTGGCATAAAGACATGCTTTGGAATTCTCTTTGGTATTCTTTGCACTCAAACAATTCCTGCATTGAGAGAGGTTGGTGGAGAGCGGCCAGAGAATTCATAGAATATAGCCGGAATGGGAACGCATTGTCAATCTGAAATTTCATTCACGATTCAGTAGGCATTGTGGTGAGTTAAAGCCTGAGTGATTGTAAAGAAGAATCTTTGCACTGTAGACACCTGTAAACAAAGGCTCTGAGATACAGGTCTAAATTTTAATAATTCACAAATGGAAACGGGAAACAAGTCTGTACATGCAAACTTCTCTGAGACTAACTAAGCCTCTGGACAGTAGACTTTCACTGAGATGACTGTGGTATCAGCTTATGTGAAAAAATGAGCACAAACCATGGAAATCTTCGGC
Source organism: Ictalurus punctatus (assembly GCF_001660625.3). Lineage (NCBI taxonomy): Eukaryota > Metazoa > Chordata > Actinopteri > Siluriformes > Ictaluridae > Ictalurus > Ictalurus punctatus. The sequence goes on from NC_030433.2 coordinate 16,270,282, forward strand.
TTTTTTGATATATTTGGACAAGCAAACATTTGATCGTCTTTGAAATAGTGCTTACTAATAAAGATGAAGTACTTCAACAAAACCACAAGGAAAATTGAGCTTTTTCAATCATTTATTCAACAGAAATATCAGTAGATGTGATAAAGTAAGTACACCCTTGGCCTCAGAAGCTAGTATTGCTCCATTTAGCAGAAATAACTTCTTGTATGCGTTTTGCATAATTGTTCACCCGTCTCTGACATTTGGCTTTTTACCACTCTACCATTCAACATTCTTTCAGTCTCAAGATGTTTGAGGATCATTAGCGTGTTGAAAAGTCTACTTTCAGTTCAACTTCAATGTTTGAACAGATGGCCTCACATTATCTTCAAGCATTCTTTGATATGATGCAGAATTCATAACCCCAAACCATAACATTTCCACCACCGTCCTTCACAGTTAGTATGAGTTGCTTCTGTCCCAGCATGTCTGCTGTTACTGTGTCCAGACAACTCTATCTTTGATTTGTCTGTCCAGAGCACATTATTCCAAAAGGCCTGGTCTTTGCCTATATGCTCATTGGTAAACTGTAGTCTTACTCTAATGTTCTTTTTAGACAGCAAAGGCTTTTTCTTGGCACGCCTCCCATGCAGGTCAAATTTGTGCAATCTCTTTCGGATTGTAGAAGCATGCACTTTGACACCAACAGTGGGAAGGCTTAATAGCAGATCCTGTGATTAAATTTTGGAGTTCTTGGGAATTTTTTTTTTTTCGCATCAGATGATCTGCTCTTGGGCTGAATTTTCTGAGACGACCAGTCCTGGACAAATTAGCAGTCGTCTGAAATCTGCACCACTTGTAGATGATTTTCCTTACAGCGAAATTATGTATTTCAAATAATTTGGACATCTTTTTAAATCCCTTGCCAGACTCCTAGGTATCCACAATTTTTTTTTTTTTTTCTGAAGGCCTTACAGAACTCTTTAGATCTTGGCATGGTGACACCACACGCCTCAATAACAAACGGAACACCAGATATTAGATATGAGAGGGGTATAAATAAGACCGGTTCCACCTGCACTCCCTAAGCAGGTTCTAACCGCTGGCACCCAATCTTGAACACCTGATTCTAATCTTATGGATTTGGAAGGTGAGATTAAATATAGGGGTTTACTTACTTTTTTCCATGAGAGTAGTGTTTTTTTGTTGTTGTTGTTTTTTTTTTTTTTTTTTTCTTCGGTTAATTTAAATTGTGAGTGTGAAAATTACTACAAAATGTTAATTTTGTGTCATTTGATAGTGTATCACCTTTTATTAATTGGCACTGTTTCAAATGTTTGCTTGTTCAAATATGCCCAAAAAACCCAACAATTTCCATGATACTTATTTTTTCACATGACTATATATTTTCCAAAGCCTACATTTTGTGCAATAGACTGCTGTGCATTACTTTTATATATTTAATAATAGTCAGGCATGGATGAATGAATAATTCATTAGCTAGCCCACTGGGCAAACTAACGCTCCAGCAAACATAATCTAATAAACTATGGCAAGGAAGTTAGTTAGTTAAGACACAAATGTATTCTATAAATGTAGCACAATGTGTTCGGGCCATCAGCAAAAAGTTACAAAGTCATTAGTGAGCATTTCGGCTATGACCTCTGGCGTTTTCTGTTTATATATTATATTGCACATAAAAGTTAAGTCTGGCAAGTCTTTTTTCCTCAGCATGTTTAACCGCAAGATGTGTTGTGCTGGCAAGAGAGATATATGACGCTGCACTTATTTTGTTTTCCCTTTTTTTTTCCCCAGCCTCCCAACTAACTATATGTACTATGCTAACATTTTTTCCAGACTATAAAATCTCATAAGAATGTTCTGTATTTAAATTTTTTTATTTATTTATTTATTTTTTGCTCTACAGGGAATCATGGCAGCACAGTCACTAGACTGCACTAATAGACATTTTGGCAAATAAAATAAAGCCTGTTACATTTAATGTTGATTATTTTACAAAGAAACATACTGATGTTTTTTTCTTTTTTTCTTTTCTCTAAGTAGCCAGAATTTCAGAAAGGCATATCTTATGTACTGGTGTGTCCTTGAAATACTGTACTATTATTGAGTACTGTGGTAGGCCACATTTGAAGTATAGCAAGTCTGAATAAAAGTAGCTTAAATAAAGAGTCTCCATAATGGTGATCTAGTCTGAAAGGTTTGTCGTCACTCTCCAGACCTAGAGAAAAATCTATTTTGATCCTAACATGACTAGTCTAGTTCTCTAAGTGCTGTCCAGAATGGCAAATTTAACCACTTATTTCACTCATCTTTTGACAAATTCATTCAGGTCTTAAATAATCCATGGAATCATTCCTATATAAATAAGGTTATGTAATAATTAAATGTGAAGACCCAAGGTTCCATCTGCAATTTCCACTTTCTGAACTTAAAAAAAAAAGAAAAGAAAAAAGTGCTGCGTGTCATTAAGCTGTCATCTTCCAGCACATTTCTAAAACGGCACCAGCATTATTCACAACAAGCTGAGTGCCTGATCCTCCAGCTGTGGGAAGAAGCAATTTGAGCAGTGACTCATCAGCCAAGAATCTTCTCCTCTCCTGACAGCTATTGCTTAATATTCTCCTTGTTGATTCTAATTTGACCGAAATGCAAATGGAGGATACGCAGAGTTGCTTTCTCTCTGGCCCATATGTTATGACTCAGCATTTGAGAAAACTTTCAGAGTAAAGGCTGATGTTCGATGTGAAGATGATGATGATGATGATGATGATGATGATGATGATGATGAATTTACCAAGACCAATTGTCTTTCGCCAAGACGTTAAGCATTCTCAGATTCGAATTATACTGTGTAAATGGACAGCTCATTGTATACATGCTTGCCACCTATTTATTGACTTGAAAGCATCATATTCTTTGTGCTGCAGTAATTTAGTCCTCTCATCCTGTTTATTGCATCTGAACTTCTGCAGACTTGCACATTTCTGTCCGTTGTACCCATCTATATATGCATGGCGGGTTGGGAAAACCCATTGGATGTCGCAAACAGCCAAAAATGACAGGAGTTAATCCTGCCAGTAATATACTTTGACATGTCTACTTTGAGAAATATAACTATTTTAAGAAAACTCTATGTATTTAGGCAAACCTTGCCTTGGTGTCTGCCTCAAAAATAATACTGACTAAGGATCAGCCAGGTTAAAAAACCACCCCAGTGAAAAGTCACTCTGCCTAAGGCTGTCTAAAACCTTGCTAGCAAATGTAATTTTTCTAACGATTTGATCTAGTTGTTGCCATAGCGAAACAGACATAAGCCTAATCACTTCAGTTTGTAATCAGATTCCGTCGGTCAAAGTGTCTGAAAATTTGCTCTGCCATCACATCATCAAAACAGAGAAAAGCACTTGCATGCACCATATAGACGACAGCATGCATAGTTTTTAAATGTTGTTTTAACCAACCTACTAAAAAGTGATTAAGCCAAAAGAACAGAAGTGAGTGAAAGAATCAACGATTATATTAGCACCGATGTTAGCGTGAACATATAATAACTGACATGACCAGTTTGGATTGGATTAAAATCACAGAGAAGCTCTGGTAATTACAGTGAGGGGGAAAAAAGTATTTGATCCCCTGCTGATTTTGTACATTTGCCCACTGACAAAGAAATGATCAGTGTATAATTTTAATGGTAGATTTATTTGAACAGTGAGAGACAGAATAACAACAAAAAAATCCAGAAAAACGCATGGCAAAAATGTTATAAATTGATTTGCATTTTAATGAGGGAAAAATGTATTTGACCCCTCTGCAAAACATGACTTAGTACTTGGTGGCAAAACCCTTGTTGGCAATCACAGAGGTCAGACGTTTCTTGTAGTTGGCCACCAGGTTTGCACACATCTCAGGAGGGATTTTGTCCCACTCCTCTTTGCAGATCTTCTCCAAGTCATTAAGGTTTCAAGGCTGACGTTTGGCAACTCGAACCTTCAGCTCCCTCCACAGATTTTCTATGGGATTAAGGTCTGGAGACTGGCTAGGCCACTCCAGGACCTTAATGTGCTTCTTCTTGAGCCACTACTTTGTTGCCTTGGCCGTGTGTTTTGGGTCATTGTCATGCTGGAATACCCATCCACGAGCCATTTTCAATGCCCTGGCTGAGGGAAGGAGGTTCTCACCCAAGATTTGACGGTACATGGCCCCGTCCATCGTCCCTTTGATGCGGTGAAGTTGTCCTGTCCCCTTAGCAGAAAAACACCCCCAAAGCATAATGTTTCCACCTCTGTTGTGGATAAAAAATGTCATAAAATAAACGAGGGAGACCTAGTATCCAGTAAAGGGGAGAAGAAGAAAAGACGGGCACCAAGACACACAGAAGTAGTGTGAGGCGGATATTGACTGATATTGAATATTGAATTGGAATTACACTTTAAAGATCTTTAAGAGCAGTAGTAGTCAAAAAAGGCAAAAAGAGGTATACGAGCTGAGCTGAGGAGTGCTACCACACACACACACACACACTCTCGTACAGTCAAGGGCGGGCATGTAGACATAACACACACACACACACACTCTCTCTCTCACACACACACACCTACTATTATAACTTTACCAGAATAATAAAAAGGAATATTTAGATATTATAAGGGTACTATCGTATAATAATATATATATATATATATATATATATATATATATATATATATATATATATATATAAAATAAATATGTGGGACAGTAGAAGGGTAATATAATGATATTAAGAAGTAGGAAGTACAGTAAACCGGTTTTTCAAGCAGTATATATAATAAGAGATATAGAGTAAATCTGAAAATAAAATATAAACTAGAAATACAGGAAAATATAACTTACTCATGATTCAGATGGTGAAGATTCTCGTCTCGCAAGGAAGGCCTTAATTTTAAGAGAACCATGAAGAGAGCCAGTTATAAGGGTGGCTGGGTCAAACTGCCCCCCCTCAAGATAACAATAAGACCAAGGTCCCATTAGATTGTTTAGTCTCCTCCACTTTCTATTCTCTAGGTAAATCAAAACTGAAGTTTCTGATGCCCTGGGTAACTGAAAACTCTGGTTTCTGATTCTCTGGGTGACTGAAAACTCTGGTTTCTGATCCTCTGAGTAACTAAAAACTCTGGGTTTTTATTTTCTGGGTTATTAGAAATGCCTGGGTTCTGATTTTATGTGTAAATTAAAACCCCTGGTTTCAATTCTATGTGTAAGTGAAATAGCCCTTTTCTGGAACATAAGAGTAAGGTAAATGAGCTCTTTTTTAACCCTATTGGTAGTGAGATCATAGTCTTCTTGAAACATATGGGTTATTTAGTGTGTAAATACAGTATAAATACTGTAGCTTAAGCTCAGGGTATGGGGATCACTTCTGAGAATTCTCATCGGTGTGGATCTCGTGTGGTGGAATGGAACAATAAAGCTGGACCCTTGCTTCTTCTCACTCACGGCTGGTGTATTTTTTTCTATCTCCAACTGAGCTCAGAGGTAGATGTGAGTATTGGCTTCTGTGTTGAATTTTAAGTGTTTTTGGGTAATAGGCTAAATTTGAGCCAACAATGTTTGACGGTGGGGATGGTGTTCTTGGGGTCATAGGCAGCATTCCTCCTCCTCCAAACACGGCGAGTTGAGTTGATGCCAAAGAGCTCCATTTTGGTCTCATCTGACCACAACACTTTCACCCAGGTGTCTTCTGAATCATTCAGATGTTCATTGGCAAACTTCAGGTGGGCATGTATATGTGCTTTCTTGAGCAGCGGACCTTGCGGGCGCTGCAGGATTTCAGTCCTTCACGGCGTAGTGTGTTACCAATTGTTTTCTTGGTGACTATGGTCCCAGCTGCCTTGAGATCATTGACAATATCCTCCCGTGTAGTTCTGGGCTGATTCCTCACTGTTCTCATGATCATTGCAACTCCACGAGGTGAGATCTTGCATGGAGCCCCAGGCCGAGGGAGATTGACGGTTCTTTTGTGTTTCTTCCATTTGCGAATAATCGCACCAACTGTTGTCACCTTCTCACCAAGCTGCTTGGCAATGGTCTTGTAGCCCATTCCAGACTTGTGTAGGTCTACAATCTTGTCCCTGACATCCTTGGAGAGCTCTTTGGTCTTGGCCATGGTGGAGAGTTTGGAATCTGATTGATTGATTGCTTCTGTGGACAGGTGTCTTTTATACAGGTAACAAGCTGATATTAGGAGCGCTCCCTTTAAGAGTGTGCTCCTAATCTCAGCTCGTCACCTGTATAAAAGACACCTGGGAGCCAGAAACCTTTCTGATTGAGAGGGGGTCAAATACTTATTTCCCTCATTAAAATGCAAATCAATTTATAACATTTTTGACATGCGTTTTTCTGGATTTTTTTGTTGTTATTCTGTCTCTCACTGTTCAAATAAATCTACCATTAAAATTATAGAATGATCATTTCTTTGTCAGTGGGCAAACGTACAAAATCAGCAGCAGATCAAATACTTCTTTCCCTCACTGTATCACATTACCCCACCTCCCCATATAAAACTAGTCCTGTCTGAATAGCCTTAAATGATTCTGATTTTTGGATGTGTTAACAGCTTGTAATCTTTGGATAAATGTGGCTGCTGACAGTCTCACAGGGTTTGTCTTGGAGCATGATGAATTGTACAACAACTTAAAAAACAACATTTGGCAGAGCACCATTGAACAATTCAGCAACCTTAATGGTGGGTCTTTCATCAATCGCTGTCAATACCTAGCATAGGCTTGTAGCCTACAGTATTGCTAATTAGGCTATAGCTCATGTGGCTAATAGCTAGACGGTTGCAGGTCTGTTGTGTAACCCACTAGCCTGTTTTATAGATTTTTTTTTCTCTTTTGATTTTGATGTATTAGCCTTCTTGGTACCGGTGTCCTGCTATTAAAAAAATACCATGTTTCAGTTCTTGGACTTTTTCAAGGCTACCCATTCAAAATTGTGTGGCTCCATTAACGATGCTTTCTCTTTTCAAACTCCTCTTCACTTGAAGTGCTGGCAATAGCCAATTTCCATCCACTTTTTTCTGTTATTTCTGTTATTGAAAAAGTGAAGGTACATAAGACATTTGCTGTCTCCTGCCTGTGTCCATCCAATTGGCCTTTAACTCACAACATGGTGTGCATGTTGACGTTATCCTTTAAAAAAAATTGTCGCAAAAGAAATCTGTCCTTGAGCCGTTTCTATACGTAATTTTGTGTATATTTTGAATTGTTTACCTTTTGTGTCCTGCATGTCCTCAAATCTTTGTAAAATGGTGAAAGTATTGAGACAATTAAATGAAATTGACCAGCTTTCATTTTAATTTCACAAATAATTGCAGTTATCGGGAGAATTCCTGGTGGGGCCGCTCATAAATTGGGCTTATAAAATAAGCACGTTACATTTTTGTGTGACCAATAACTAAAGTAATGAACTACACTACATTTGGATTTAAAGCAGCAGTTACTTATGCATTAAAAAGTGCTGTTTTCTCATGTCACGTTAAGTGCGTGTACTCTGGTCGTTACCATTGAGATATAAACAAACTGTCATCACATGCAGTGGTGCGAGGTAGCTGCCAAAAAAGTATATTTCTTACTGAAATATTTCACATTTGTTTAAATGCAAACAAACATTTATTTCACAATGTTACAGTTGGAAATTTTTGTAGCAGAAAACAATACACTGGATGTCATTTGTTATTTATCTTCATATTCTTGTTGAAACATGTCAGTAATAAATATAATGGGATAGTAAGAACTGAACTGTCACTTCACTCTTATCAAAGTTCTGGCTAGTCTTGGGCATTAAAATCCTGAGCAGAAAATAGCTCCCACTCCGGCCTTGCCCATGGAGAAGCATTGTTGGAGAGCTGCGCCTATCGCAGGTTGCCACAGACTATCGATTCTGACCAGTAAGTGGATTGCCATCGCCCTGCTCAAGCTGGCAACCTGTGCCGAGAACAGTGTAGTAAACGGGGTTAGTAAAACGACTGTCCATCGATGTGTATATGCTGTATGCACAACTATTAAAGAAAAACGAATCAAGCTGCTGAATGTAGCGGAGGCCAAAGAAATTGCATACCGTAATTCCTTGGCGCATCTTGTGTCAAATGCCATTTTTCTCTACAAAAACTGTTTCTAAACAATTTTTTGCAACATTTAAAGTTAGACATAAACATAGTTTATGCGCTAAAGTTAAACGAAAAAAGATCATGTTGACACTTGTGAAATTTGATCGATAATTTGCATTTCCATCAGCTATATCGGTAAACGTTTTAATGAGCTAAACCTTTTAGCGCAAAAAAACACCTTGGATGGAAACGTGGCTAATGTCGGTTTTCCAACAAACTGTATTACAGACAGTCAGACTGGTTTAAAAATGAATGATCCTTTTACCACAATCAAAATTTTACAAGTATTAGTGTCTTTACATGTTCTTCACCTGAAAAGAGGAAGATTGAAACGAAGGAGATTGTGAGTGAAGCCTTGGTTTTTGTGATGTGAGAGACAGAGTGCTTACTTACTCTGTCTGCAGTTCTCCGTATAAATGTATGTGCGCTTTTCAAATTTTTGCTCAGTTTGTACAGGGGCGTAAGCTCTGGAGACTTTTCCTTTAGCCCTGAATAATTCTCTACTTGGAGAGGTTTGTCACTACATAACTGAATGTCAGTAAAAGAAGACCACTGTATTGCAATTTTGTGTCTTCATGCATGTGAACGGAGGCAAGACCAATCAGACGGCATTTACAAGAAAAAACGTGAAATATTCGTGTCTTATTAGCTGACCGGTCTCGACTCTGCCAAACAGTAGCTCACGCAGTCAGTGTGACTTTACTTTAAACCAGCAAAGGGGTTGTGAGAGTGTTATTTATACAAGGCATATTCATATTTTACTTTGGTGTCTTATTAAAGCAGTCAACTGTTCAACTTCACAACAGAGTAAAGCACCGAAAGTGTGTGTTTTGTTTCTTGTGCAGGAATTTTCCAACCCTGAGTGAAAATGTTGACAGAATTGGGCCACATAAAGCTATTAACAAACATCCCACAGTATTATAATCTGCTGTTCTAAACCCCCTTTTTCTCACTCTTGCACTTAACACTTATCTTCTCTTGGTATACTTTACTACAAGTTTAGGAGGTTTTGATTTAAAACGTTTAAAACCCGAAGATATAGTTTTTGCTAATAGGCTTTCATTTTATAACCAATCAATTAATCATGAATAAAAAGTTACAGTGAGCCACAAAAGCAGACATCATCATCTTTCACTGCTCATTCTCTCCTGCAGGGTATGGCCCAGTAAGAGTATGGATTGTGTCTCATAAAAAAGTCATTAAAGATGGAGGATATTAATTATTCATCACACAGTCAGGCAATAAAAACGGGCCTTGTCCTCTTTGAATTGAGAACTTGGCATGAATCTTTAAAAATCAAATTGTTTTTCAGCACTGCATATGAAGTAGAGGTGAGTCACTCAGACACAACGTATGATATCACAGTATGTGTCATGGTATACACATTTTGTGTTCCTGACAATAGCTATTTCTCAGTGTTTCTCTCTTCAGTTGTCTGGGTTTGTGTTTTTCTAACCCTAACCTTTTACCATTTTTTTTTTCATTACCTTAACCATAACACTGCTCCCACTGAAGCCTTACCATTGCCAGACTACAAGCTGGCTATTATTATTATTATTATTATTATTATTATTATTGTTATTGTTAATAATAATGAAGATTGGATTCAGATTGGCTTCTGGAGCTAGAAAGCTATAAGTCCACTGTGTAGTTAAAGGGGGATCTGTGACAAATGTTCAAAAACTAGCACATATTCTCTCTAGTTGCATTAGAATGTTGAAATATTGGCCTTTAAAAATGCCCATATCATTAATACTGATGTAACTGTCACTCACTAACAGAACAAATTTTCTACTCAGTCCTCCATGTTGGTTTTTCTTACCTCCTGAGTTATTGTCGTAAGATTAAAGAAGTGTTTGACATCATTCATCGCTTTTCTGAAAAGTTGAATTTCTTTCCACTTTTGCAAACACTTTGCTTTGGATAAATAGACACTGGCAGATTTCATTAGGATTACATATAAAACATGCTGAAAATTGAGTAGCAGTTTGAGAGCCAGCAGATTTAGCTAACTCTGATGCATAAATCCCAACTCTTGAAAAATTTTTTTGATTAAATTGGGTGGGGGAAGAGTTTGGAGAAGAGCATTGTTACCCAGCAAGCTTTAACAATCGATTGAACTATTGTTGAGGCTTTCAGTAATGCTTCATATGGTTATATTAAAACAAAACAAAACAACTTTACATCCCTCCTGCTTTTTTACTCAGCTATATCCAACAAAGAGGAAATAAGATCTTGACAAATATGTGAGTTGTTGTTGGTTTTTTTTTTTTTTTTAAATTATTTAACCGTTTCTATTTGTGTCTTATTCCTACCTATACACCACTTAGAACTATCATGCAGTGTTTAAATTGCTGTGCTCTGTTTACTACATGCTTTATCGACTTTGTGGGTTTTAGAGATTACCGCATTGCTCCCGTACTGTGTAGGATAAGCGTATTCATTTATTGCCCTTTTCACTTTGGCATGGCATCCACTGCCACAGGCTCATCTGTGTTGTTTGATCAGACGTTGGCACTCGACGCCGCCTCATGCCACCAGCTGCCCTGGCTTCCATGAAAAGCGTCAGAGCATTTGCTGTATACGCCTGCTAGCTGCAGGACCCTTAGACTTCCCTCTCAAAAGCTTTATTGATGTGGTGCCGATGGGCGCTTCAGTCATCTCTAATGCTGTGCCTGTCTTGGCTTCTCACACTCCTCACTCTCACACTCTGTCATGCAAAGATGGTGTCCAAGCCCTCATATGCTGGATTCCTGTGGAATGTTATTTCAGCTCAATTATTTTGATTTGGACTTTTGAATGCGTTGACACAATATTGCTGCCACATTCTTATACCTTTCACGTTGCAGAATTTCACGTCTGTAATTTGGTCTTTAACGGTACTACTTCAGACGTCTCTGACTTGCTTTAGTCCCCTTGGCTGTTATATTTCCTAATTAATAAAATGGTTGTGGTTTTTACTTGAATGTAATGCTCATGTGTCAGCTCTACTAGAGACACAGAAGCATATTTTTGCATATATAATGTAATATATTATATTATTTATATAGTGTATTATATAAGTATTCACTCCCTCGACCATTTTGTAGAGGGGAACTTAAATGACCATAATTGGGATTATGATTTATGGATCCACAGAAGACCCTGTGTGTGCGGAGTTTGCATGTTCTCCCCGTGCTGCAGCGGAGCTGAAAAGGATAAGTGGTATAGAAGATGGATGGTTGAATGGATGCACACAATATAGCCCATGTAATTAAAGTGGATTGAGACTGTTGTTTCACGGACAACAGTCTGGATTTTACACCGAATGGTGCGAAAAGCAAAAAAAATAAACATTCTGTGAGTTGGCAGTTTTGCAGGTGAAGACTGGAAAAAGACCAGACAATGGTTTTCTGACCTGTCCAGTTTTGGGGATCATGTGCCCTCTTGGCTGACAGGAGGATAAACCTGATGTGGTGTTCTGCTGTTATGGTCCAGCCTCAAGAGTTGGTGTGTTGTGTGTTCTAAGATGCGTTTCTGTCCACCTTGTTTGTACCGTGCTTATTTGAGTCACTGTAGGCTTCCTGTCCCTTCTAGCCAGTCTAGCTATTCTCCTCTGACCTGTCTCGTCAACAAGGCATTTCCACCCACAGAATTGCCACTCACTGGGATGGTTTTGCTTTTTGCATCATTCTGTGTAAACTCTAGAGCAGGGGTGTCCAATCTTATCCAGAAAGGGCCAGTGTGGGTGCAGGTTTTCATTCCAATCAAGCAGAAGCCACACCGAGTCTATTGAAAGCCAAGATCAACTGATTAAACTCGTGGAATCAGGTGTGGCTCCTGCTTAGTTGGAATGAAAACCTGCACCAACAACGGCCCTTTCCGGATAAGATTGTACACCCCTGCTCTAGAGACTGTTCTGTGTGAAAATCACAGGAGATCAGCAGTCTCTGAAATACGCAAATCAGCTCATCTGGGACCAACAACCATGCTACAGTCAAAGTCACGGGGATCACATTTCTCTCCGTTTAATGTGAACATGAACTAAAGCTCTTGAACTGGATCTGCATGATTTTATGCATTGTCACACTGTTGCCATACGATTGGCTGACTTGATAATTACATGAATGAACAGGGGTACAGATGTTCTCATTTAAAGCTTTCTTGTACAACAAAGCACTTAGTTTGCACATTCTCCCAGATGCTGCGGTAGAAAATAAATAACATAAAATAATGACAAAGTTAAACAAGCAAAAAAGTTGGACAGGTTGTACATAATCCTGCATGGAGACTCTAAACTTGTGTGAAGTATTTGTGCAATATAGTGCAAGATGTTGTGCAACATTGGAACAAAACAATATAGCATAAAAATAGGAAATGTACATACTATGGTTCAGACATAAGTAAAAAAAGTTACAAAGAAAATAGTGTTTTAGTAGTAGTTGAATGTCCACCTGTGCACAATTCAAGTGCCATCTTGATATAATTGTACCCTATAAATAAATAAACAGCATCAAGAGGACCATTTTTTTCTTTCTGTGGAGCGAAGGAAAGAGGAGATTTGTCCCTGAAATGAATCCCTAATCTTCATGAGTTCTGCATACAGCATTGCTGAAATATCTAATTATCTAAATCTCCAATTCTCAAAGTGTTAGCTGCTTTACTGCCACTGTTTTCTGAGTTTTATACTGGGCTCTTCAGCTAATCTTAATTGTACGTCTAGAAAAAAAATCTTCTCATCGTGAGGCCAAATTGAAGACACATGACTCATGAATAGTTGGGCACATGATGTCCTCTCTTAGTGAAAAAACTGAGTGGTAATTATGGATACTATAAGAGAGATTTCTTTCTCATGTCATTTTTACTTTAAAACCGGTCAGTGTTGTCAGCTCTATGTAATAAAGGTTTTTGTGAATTGGAACAGCTTTGACTGCAAGGAGGATTTAGGGTTTCATTAGCCTCTCCCACAGAGGTGCTTTTCTCTCTTTTATGTGTGGTTAATCCCTGCTCAGAATAAAAAAAAAATCTTCCTGACAGTGTTGCAAACTGATGGCAGTATACTTAAAATGTAAAAGGAACTGCATTACAAGAGAATTGCATTACACGACTTGCTATTCGTATGATAAACGATTTCCGTTTCCCTTCACAAAGAAACTTTATTGCGCCGATATATTAGTTGCTTTTAAGGTTTCCAGAGTAAGAAAGACGAGCATGAGCCGGCACTTCTGGTTTTGTCAGGAAGGTTCAACTGGCTTCCTTGTTATTCTGCAGGACACCTTTTGAAGGGCAAATGTTGCCCTACAGTTTCTCCTCTGACCCTGTTACAACCCTGTCTCAAGCCCCGGCCAGTTTTTAGGGCTATATTTAGAGAAGAAATAAAACATGCAGCTTGAAACTTTTACTTTTATACGATACAGAACAGAAAGTAGTTGCAGCTGTAATTCAGATCATGGGTTAATATTAATGCACTTGTTCTAATGTTATCATTTCTAAAGTAACTGTTCATTCACAGGGACACCTGTGGCAGATGCTTCACCTAATGTATGATCAATAATAAACATCAATACATGTGATCTTTAACAAACAAACATAATAGAAAGAAAGCATAATTGTTGCTATCTGTAAGTAGATGTTTAACATTTTTGGAAGTGTTTAACAGTCTGTAGGTTTTCTACTGCTGGAGAATCTTCAGAACAGAGGCGTTTGCACTTTCCGGTTTCTTGTTAACATGACCAGGTGTGTGGTGGTTTTTTTATTTTATTTTTTTTTTATTTTTATTTTTTAAAACATCTTTTGATATCATGTATGTACTAACAGGAGCTAACTTTTTTTGTGGACATTCCATAACATTAAATGTAACTATAAACTGTTAAAGCACTAAATTGTTGTTCAATTGTTGGCAAATCGCTGTGGTATAGGAGGACTAAAAGACTTTGGGTCATGATGCAGTAACAGTAATTCCTCTTCATGTCCAGCTGTATCTCACCACCCAATCGCTGATTGTTTTACGAACAACAACAAGCCCAGACATGTTTTATTCCTTAATTATTCTCTGCGGTTATGCTGTTCTGTCTCACAAAAGCACAATATGGCATGGGACCGGATTAGTATCTGGTAGAAAGCTTCTCAGTGAGCTAATGTTATTCCTTACAAGAGTTACACTCTTTGGAGTAGAGCTACCTACAGTGATTACTGAATCAGAAACTGTTATTTTATGTTATTAGCATACCAGTGGGATTTTATTTTTCGTTTGATATGAGTCACCTTCGACTGTTGTAGAAGAAATATTTCTACTTTCTACTCATGTCTAGAATCTTTTATATTAGTATTGATTTGTTATTAGGCATTAAGAAACAATATTCGGGTCACTAGTTTTCATGAACATTTAACCATATTCTATTTATTTTTTGTTTGTATTTATGCTTATACTATATTTTATTTGAGCATATAGTCTAGATTTGATAGATTTATCACTGCTTGTGCTGTACTCTTCCTTTTCACTAGTATTCTTATCAGCTTGCCCAGATCATCTGCGACATCATCTCATTTCCTTTACCAGTAAGAAACCTTCTAGTCGCCATGAAAACCATGAAGGGTCCATTTTTCTATCACATTTTTCTGCTTTTACAATGCAAGAATCATCCCTTAAGAAATCTGTATCTGTGGAGAGTTTGTTATATGGAGCACCAGTGTCTGTGTTTGAGGTTGTAAACCCGGGTAACCAGGCAAGACATTCGCTCCTAATGTTAACTGAAATGTCAAACATCTCACATTACCACTAAGGAGCATAAATTAACTCGTAGTTTAATTACAGCCAGCTGCAGCAAAGAGTTGAGGACATCCAGGGCAATCAGTACAGCACTGTAAAAACAATCTCTTAAGTAAAAACAAAAAAAAAAGTGTGAAATTTTGTTGAATGTGTCTAATATTTGTAACTACAGTATTTCACAACATTTCAAGCTTCAAATGACCTTTTGTTTTTCTGAATGAATGGCTGTTAAGGTGTTCACAGAGAAGGCCTGTCGCCCTTTGGCTGCTGTTGGGAATGAATTCAGGCAGGAAGGACAGCTCAAATGCCCTTACCGCTGAGGCTTAAGCACATGATATCCGATTGCTAAGGGAGTGGAAGGGACAGCGAAGGAGAATTCCTCATGGTCTCATGCCCATTGATTTAGTGTCGAATAGCATGACATCAGGGACGGGCTCAGTAACACGATGACTGATGGGGGAAGACTGGTGTCTACTCTCACCACAGCATGAACAACATTTTCTTCGTATTCCTGGTAGGTTCAGTAGTGTTAGATCACAGTTTCTCACTGAAGAGATTTCCTTGGGAACTTCACAGTAAACATCGACTCCTAACTCATAGCATGATGAGAAATTTAACATATTTGCAGGTAAATCAGCAGCAGCACCTCCGGCATACAGGGCTACGTCATCTCTGCCGAGATCTCCGATAGCATGAGTTTCTATCTATTGATCAAAGGCATTATAGCGTGAAATAGACAGGCTAGGTGATTCACTGCTCAGTGTTGAATCATGCCTGACATGGGGGCGTGAAGTGCTCTTGCCGTAAAAATGCTGAATTGCAGCTGTCATTCTTAGTGGATTTTCTTTTTGGCTGTTTTTGAACAAATAATTAGGGCTTTTCCTCACTTATTAGGCCAGTTAACAATTCCAAATTAGTGAACTTGATACTTCTGATTTATTTTCTCTTTGGTTTGATTTTGACAGCTATTATGCATCCATCCATCTCTATTCATTTATATCCATACATACATATTGACACATACGTACATGAATGCATGCATATCCATCAATCTATCCTTGCAGCCATCCATCTTCATTCATTCATTCATTCATTAGCAAAATCAATCATGCATTGGGAAAAGTGAGCCAGTGAAAATTAATAAACAAAAATACAAATAACTAGTGGGCAGCATGGTGGCCCAGCTCTAGGGTCCCCGGTTTGATCCTAAGCTCATTTCCCCATGTCTTTTTGGCTTTCCTCTAGGTTCTCTGGTTTCCTCCCATTCCTAAAAATAATTCGGAGGTGAATGAATGAAGATGGATGGATGGATAGATGGAAATTAATCAATTGAGATAAATGGGTAGATTGATGGATATGTATCTTATAAATGAATGGAGATGGATAGATGAATAATTGTTTGAAACATTCGTAAATAGCATTCTTTTTGTGGGTTCTTCAGCACCAACATTTGGGACGCACTGCATTTCTTCTGCAGTCCTGCTATTTCTGCATACACAAATGGTTTAAAATGTTTCACTGAATTAAACGAGAAAATATCTGATCTAGTATCTGAGCCAATACAGTGTTTCATTACTGCTATTCAGTCTTTGAGATCAGTACATTCCAAGTGGAGTTGATTTTTTTTTTTTTTTTGGCTGAGCTTGAACTCTGCGTGGGTTGGCTTTGATCCACACCTGTCCTGAAGAACCAAGGAGGTGAATACACCAGGGTTCCGAATAAATACTGCATGTGACATGGCCTTAATTTATATTCCAAGTCGAGCAGCAGCTAAGAAGGTGCTTAGGGCCTTACCAGGACTGATTCCACATTCACTAAGCATTAAAAATGGTTTGGAAGGTTGTTTTTTTTTGTGTGTGTGTGAGGTGCTGTGGCCTGACAGTGATGTGTTACAGTTTTTGTTGGAAAGGTTTTAACCAGTCAGAATAAATGAAGACCTCTTGATAGAATGCATAAATGTACAGTGGTGCTTGAAAGTTTGTTAAGCCTTTAGAATTGTCTACGTTTCTGTATAAATATCATCATCAGACCTAAAAGATCATCAGATTTTCACACAAGTCCTAAAAGTAGACAAAGACAACCCAATTAAACAAATGAGATCATGTTATACTTGGTCATTTGTTTATTGAGGAAAATGATCCAATATTAAAATAGAAGCGAAGTCTCCAGAAGAACCATGGCTGGTTCTTCAAGATGCTCAAAAACACTTACAGCTCATTTCCTTATAAAACTGCACTAATTGTAGCAGAGACTACTACTTTTATTTCATTTTATTTTTGTCACACCAAATATTGACTTTTTCAGTTGCTACTGTTTACTGCTCTTTTGGTATTTATTTTATTTTATTTATTTATTTATTTATTGTAAAATGTAGAAACCATTTTGAAGGCATCTTTACTCTACAGCATTTCTTTGCATGTGCTTAAAACATTTGCACAATACTGTACAGTAGAATTTCAGTGTGTGGGAGAGGGGGGGAGTGGGTGTACTCTTGTACACAGTGTGTGTATGTGTGTGTGCACATGTGTTCTTTTACAGTAGCTCAAGGCTTTGGCTCTGCTTTTTGAAAGCCAATCCATGCACTACTGGCTCGTCACAGAGATATGATGCAGTCCTCAGGGCGGCAGCCTATTTCCTCTGCCATGCCTTTATAAATTACCTCATGAATATGTGCTACTTGCTGTATTAGGGTCAGTTCTGTTCGAAAGGTGAACAGTTCTGTCTGATGAGAGCAGGTGTGAAATGGAGAGGAAGTCTTGGGTTTGTACTCTAGCAATCAGAATGCACTTGTCCCTCAGGATCTAACTAGAGTCTTTTTTGAAGAGATTTTCTTTAGTGATGGGACGCTAATTCACAATGCAGCTCTGCCCCACTGCATGCTTTTGGACAAGCTTTCCATTTCTGGAATTTCCTCATCTTATTTATGTATTCTGAACCTAAAAACTAATAAGGGAATTCTTTTGTAGTATTTCAAAATAAATTTGAACTTGTGCCATGGTGCTATTAAATTCTTGGGCAGCTGTGGCTCAGGTGGTAGAGCGGGTTGTCCACTAATCATAGGGTTGGCGGTTCGATTCCCGGCCCACATGACTCCACATACCGAAGTGTCCTTGGGCAAGACGCTGAACTGCAAGTTGCTCCCGATGGCAAGTTAGCGCCTTGCATGGCAGCTCTGCTACCGTTGGGGGGCGCGCGTGTGTGAATGGGTGAATGAGACACCGTGTAAAGCGCTTTGGATAATAGTGCTATACAAGTGTGCCATTTACCATTTTACCATTTATCTGGACTGAGTTGATGAATTTTCTATGACACCAGCTCTGAAAGTAATTCCAGCTGCAAGGCAAATCACAGGTTTATATATAATGCGTTATTGATTCTGTAGTAAGAGCTCAGTCACAGGGAAGTGTATGGATGCTCCACATAAAAGATTGTTAGTTTTTAGTATTTATTTATTTATTTATTTATTTATTTATTTATTTATTTGTAGTTTTTGTACTGTAGTTTCTCAGTAAGATGACAAGCTGTGTTTTTTGTCATATAAATTCCAGAGAAAGAAAAAAGCTTGACTGTTTTTTAAAGCTGCAGCAACTAATCGATAATAATCTATTGGGAAAATCGCTGTCAGTGAATCTCCTTATCGATTAGTTGGTCGGCGCAGGGCGTGTTTACTCATTACGTTAATTCTGTTCTGAAAGCACACTTCGGAGAGTAAATACTAAAGTTGTGTCTCAAATCACGTACTGTACACTTTCACTATGCGCTGTGTGCTCTACCATCTAGTGTATACATTTTAGAAAGGTAGAAATCATTTAAAATGGAACGCTAGCGTTTTTTTTTTTTTTTTTTTTTTTTTTTTTTTTTTTTTTACTGTACGGAAGTATAAGCCGCTTCCTAGTCCTTTCTTGATTTTCGCTGCTTCAGTGGTCTTAATCTTCTGATATCTGATAGTGTTTAAACCTGGCCTGTTGAATGAAGAAGAAGAGAAATACAGTACATACAAAAGTTTATCTTTTTTTTGTTTTAAAAAGCATGTTGAACTTGCATGTTTTGCACTGCAGTACTCTGAAATCATTGAATACAAATCATTTCCTTTTGAAACATATTATACGCTGTTTCCATGATACAACTTGATACATCATCAATCAGTCCCACTTTTACCATTTTTCTCGGTCATTGAGTTAGTATACCGCTAAAGCTTTCTCTAAATGACATCAATTTGTGCTCCGTTTAGTCATTGCTCATCTGTTTTCACTGTGAGCGTGTGGTGCCAGGCGGTCCCGGGCCCAGCTTTGTTGTGCATAAATCCGACCTCAAAGGTCATCTGCTGTTTTGTTTTTTTTAAAAACCTTGGCAGTGACAGAATTTGATCAGCTCAATGGTCCTACTTTCTGTCGGGGCAAAAAGTGCTCCCTAAAGTGGTTATATTATTAATGGAGAGGTACTGGTTCAAGGCTTAGTCCTCACTTCCTCAGGAGTTGTCAAAGACGTAACGTTTCAGCGCAGCTATTTGTATTTAATGCTAGGATGCTGCTGACTGGATTATTATGGTGTGTTATTTGGCCCGTTAATCAAGTAAGAGGCAAAGCAACGTGATCAAGTGAATTTACAGTGGGATGAAATCCACAAAACTGTTCAACTTTATTCTCAGCCTGTGGGAGGTTTATGTCCTGGTAGTGTAGTCTCGGTTTATAGAGAGAATTCATTAGTTCCAATTCATAGTTTAATAATAATAAGAATAACCATATATGTTATGTCTATAGTAACATCTCATACACATGGACTTGTTTGTGTAAAGGATGGGCTGTATAATTTAGGACTAATAACAAACCGATCCAAAAACTGCTGGTGGTTTAACAAAGAAAGTTTTCTGTTAGATGTTTATGTAACATTTATGGAAGCAGTCATCAGTTTGTGGACACAAGAAAGTTTTCAACAGACAAAATTTGTGCTCTTTTTTTTTTTTTCTTCTTCCCTATCCAAACTTAAGTGTTATAAGCAGAATAACACTCTTCTGACTACGCTGTTTTTTTTTTTTTTTTTGTGTGTGTGAAAATTTGTAACAAACGGCAGAATTTTTATGTTTATTGCGGTTTGTACAATCATTACTATGTTATAATTCTCTATGGTTAAATATCAATTTTACATAATACCACAATGATAAATAAACAAAACAAAAAAGAAGCAAATCTGAAAACAATTAGCATGTTTTATAGCTGGTTAGACTTGACATTTTCTTTGGGTCAGCTTACCGTAATGCTGAGCAAACGGTCACATTTGAAGACGAGCCTTCCTGATCCCTCCTGATCCCATACGTTTTTAAACTGGTAAAGAAATTGCTTGATGCTTGACCTGCCGACGATCTTTAAATCACCGCGTCTGGTCATTCCATGTGACGGATTTAAAAGCGCAACAACATGCCAAGGTTTTGTGGAAAGAACAACGTGACGAGTTTGTTCTTCAGAGCAGTGCCTTGGTCAACATCACACGTGACCTTCTGCTCAATTGCCATAAACACATCTTCCATAGAATAATGTAGCTCCTCATCACTTGCTTCACTAGTCCTTAACAAGAGCGTAGAGGTGGGAGAAGGTGCCCCCCTTTTTTTTTTTTACTTTTTTTTTCTTTTTTTTTTTGTGCCTGCTGTGTTCTTAGGGGTGGATATAGTTTCCAGGCTGGTGCACATCTCCATCTCAAAGTTGATGGCTTCTTCATTTCTCGAGCTCAAACTTTATAGTGTCTTCATTTTTTCATAACACGTTCAGGATGCAACAAATTCGCTCAGAAGTGAACTAAGATTGTGATGTTTCTGGAGGATGTTCTGTTTAGTGTTAAAACAATGCAATAATGGATCACAATAATAGTCTTTACCTTCAGAATAATGACTTCACGCACCGCACAATGTAGGAGTGAAAAATCCTGTCGGATTAATCACCTTCATGTGATCACAGTGGCAATGCACGATTAATATAATAGGGTCAATACGGATACTATTTGCATGTCCATTTTTTTTATGAAACCAAATGACATGAAAGCAACAGTCGGTAAGAGCGCCGTGTTGTGTCTGCTGTTAAATGGACTTTAATCTGCAAGCTTGAGGTACCTGATTTGTGTCTATTGTAGTTTAAGTCTTTATGGCATTATACTGAGCATTATTAGAAATTAATTGTGTGCACTCCTTCTTTTTTTTTGTGTGTCATAGATCTGATGTGCACCTTTTTAGCTTGCACAGCTCTCCACAACAAAATATTACCCGAGACGGCTTTCCTTTTTAATGTACTTGCTGAATTAACGTAGACATGGTGCAAAATGAATACGCGAATACTGGGAGAATTTCAGTATTTGAATAATGGCACATTTCTAACTTTGGGCCTCATTTATCAAGCTGTATAGGAATGGATTTATGCATAAATCGTTCCTACAAGTGTTTACACAAGAAATTTGGTATTCATGAAAATCCCGTAAATTTGGAAAAAGGGTTGTCTCCTGCTCCTGAAGGTATGTAAATTTATGCACAGGAAGACTAATGTAAACCCTGACTTGATTGAGCTCAGATCGTATAAATTGCATGGATTACTGCACTTTTATATGCGGGATATACTGTCAAGTTTAAATTGCTTATATATGTTTACAGCATTTAGCAGACGCCCTTATGCAGAGCGACTTATAGAACTGCTTTTTGAACCTCTATCAAGAACACGTTGGCATTCATCAACATACACGCACGTGTACACAGTAAATCTGCATTGCCGAAACTTTTAAAAATCCAGCGAAAACTTTTAGCACAGTTTGGTTTATGCTAGCATTTACACATAACTTTACTAAAAGACTGATAAATGAGACCCACTGTCAGCATAAACATAGTTTGGGGGGGGAAGTGGATGGTACATTTTCAGTGTGGGAGTGCGTCTTTGTAAAAAAAAACGGTTATCTAAGTGTGGTTAATAAACATGTTTCTCAAATATTTCAATTTGTTGAATCTCTTAAAATAATTTTTGACACTAAATTGTAATTTGGATTCATAAGTGATTAATTACACAGCCCTAATTTCTAAATTTGTCTCCCAGACGGGATTTTCTCTCCAGATTTGTATGTACCATTGTAAAGCATTGTTTGGCAGCATTCCTCTGATTAATCCGTTTATTTATCCCTAAAACAGCATTCATCATTCATAAGTGTACTACATTTATAAAGACCTGTAAAGCCAAAGCACACTTCACTGACCAACAGAGAAAATTAATATTTCATGGCTGTTTTAGTTTTAGCCTGATTATCTGTGCCTGCTTTTAATAGTCCTCATAGTGACTGTAACTATGCAGGACGATAAGCTTCCTTAGACAGGAATGTGTAGGGATAGAAGTTCATTTAATGGTTTGTATAAAAGAAAGTACGACTACTCCTACTACTGTAATGACAGCAGTACAATGATCCAGTTAATTTATGTCTTATTGTAGCCTCTGTTAGTAAAGGTATCTTTGTTGTTTAGGTGATGCACTGTACGTCTTTATTCTGCGCCCCTTGTCATTACCTGATCTGTGTCCTGTGTCATTATGCTAGCCGTGCTCACTGTGTCATTACCCGATCTATGTCAGCGTCTTTAGCTGATCCTTGTCCACTGTGTCATTACCCAGTCTGTAAGTGTCGCTATCCTATCTGCCAATTTGCTCTGCATATCTACTCCATTTTCATGCATTTATAAACATTTTCTGGCACTGCCAGTCTGCACTGCAAATCCATAAACATGATGACCAAACTTGAATTTTGATGCATGTTTTTTGAGTTCTGTATTGGCAGTTTAAGCTGTATTCTGTGGAAGCAAATGTTTGGTGATATTGTATACTTTGTAGCTTTTCACTTATGTTTATTATTCAAAAGCTTTATGGCAGCAAAACTTCCTCCTCCACCGCAACCCATCAGCCCGGCGGCCACGCCTCCTCCACCGCAACCCATCAGCCCGGCGGCCACGCCTCCTCCACCGCAACCCATCAGCCCGGCGGCCACGCCTCCTCCACCACATCCCAACCCATTTTCCCAAACAGCACCGCCCACTGTTTTTATTACTTGCATATTATATAACGTCTGCTCTCTGATGATTTGTCTTGGCTCAGTCATATGGAAATTATGCCCCCTCCTATTTAACAGCACACGGTGTGCCTTTGTGTCCTGAAACTAATTAAGAATAAGTAGTGCTTTAATGGAGGCAACACTTTTCAAAGTGCGCTAATTGTTTCATGGCAGAACTCAAGATTTCCTGTGAAAAGCTGCCAAAGCACTTTGTTGAGCATTCAGGTTTAGGTGAATTGTCAGTTTAATCATGCTGTGTAAAGTTGCCTTGACTTTCTTACTAAAGTGGTCAGCAGGCACAGGCTGTATGTGTTTTATGTGTCTGATTCAAACTCAAGTCGATGCAGTTGTCCTAATTTTAACCTCATCTGATACGCGGTACCATTGTACTCTAATTAGTGTCTGCTTTTGTTATCATGATGTACGTGAGGCGTTTAGTCGAAACTTGTGGAGCACGTAATTCAAGGCAGCCCAATTAGATCCATGACATTTTACATAGCTTCAGGTGAAAGTTGAAAATGGAAATCCTTTCAAAGCTGTTAGTACTGTAAGAATGTAATGTAAGGTGGCACAACTTGGTCTGTTTCTACCATTCTTTTTTTTCTGCCAGTGGCACTTGATATTGCTTCTGCTTTTCTTCACTGGTTTTTGAGTTACTCTGCTCTTCTAAGCATTGGCTTATGTCGAAAGCACACTCATCGGCATAACCTTTTTTTGTGTCAAAGTCAAAGCTGTTGATTGTGTATATAAATAAGCCATGCTGTAATGCCCTTAAGCAGACTGCCTGTTGGAGATGTGGATTAATGAAATGGCTAAAATGCTCATCTGGCATTATCAATGTCCAGCCTAGAATGAAGATCATGGTTGTTTTAATGGTTGTTTTTTTTTGTTTGTTTTTTTTTCCCCCCCATTGTGAAGAAAACTTTATTTATTTGAATGTTTATAGCCCAGAAGAAGGGCAGTTGTTTTGCATTTAGTTTGATGGCTAATTTGTCACCTCTTTAATCTTTGTGGTGAGTTGGTTAGAGACTTGCCTCTCTATTTAGAGTTACAATGTGACTCTGAGAACATTTTATCGACATGTTCATCCATTTCTTGAAGCATTTCATGGTGGATTTTGAGGTATATTTTGGATCATTGTCCTGTTGTAGAAGCCAGCCTATTTTCAACTTCCGTCTCTGAAAAGACCGACTCCCATTTGCTTCTAAAATTTGCTGACATTTACTACAATACATTCTTTCATCTATCCTTGCAATGTTCCTGTGACACTGGCTGCCACACAACCCCAGCGTTTAATAGATCCACACACAAAAGTGCTCTTTTCATCAAATTCTGCTTCTTTTTGCAGTCCACAGCACTTTTTACCCCCCCCCCCAAAAAAAAAAATGCTTCTGGCTTATCTAGATGTTGTTTTGCTTGCATTATGCATTGACTTTTAAGATTGCAGGTAAGGTTTCCTTCTGATGACTCTTCCATGCAGATCACGTTTGTACAATCAGTGCTGCACAGTAAAACGGTGCACCATCACTCCTGTGTCAGCTAAATCATCCTGCAGGTCCTTAGGGGGCTTTGCTTTGCCTTTCTGCCCAGCATACAGGCATTTCTATCGGAGAGTTTCCTGGTCTTCCAGATCTTGCCTTGGTTTTCAGACTTCCCCTTAACTGGCATTTCTTAATGAAATTTCAGTCAGTGGAAATTGTGAGCTCAAACTGCTTTGATCTCTTTTTGTAGCCTTTCTCTTCTTTGTAGACATCAAATAGCTTCATTTTCAGATCCACAGTCAGCTGTTTAGAGGAGCCCATGGTTACTTAGTGTTACCACAAGGTTTGAGAGAGAATTTAATATGCGCTGGAATTTTTTCCCTGCCTACAAGTCCTAATTAGTTAATTAAGGCATTATGAGTTAATTAAGTTCTGAGACTTTTAAAGTGGATGGGGGTCGAAGCAAAGAACATAATTGCTGTTTGTGCATTAACATTTGCCTTTTTTATTTTTTATTTTTAAATTCCTCCACCATTGAGTGGGACGGTGACATTATGTATTCTTGTTGCCGTCCATCTGTCTGTCTGATATCTTGATATTTCAAGAACATGTGGTTCAACGTTTATCGAATTTATATGGAATTACCATTGTAACCGGCAATTGAACTGATTCGATTTTAGATTAGAACCAGGATCAAGGTCAATTGTCTGAAATAGTATTTCTTCAATAGCTTCCTTCCCATTTGAAGTGTATTTATGGTTAGCTCCAGCATTTAAATTAGTAACAAGAAGTACTAGACTTGCTGGTGGTGGAGGCAACCCGATTGATGCAGTTGGCGTAGAGTTGTTTAAAATAGTTTGCTGCAGAGGTTGTTTCCTTTTTTTTTCTTTTTTTTTCTTCCTTCTTTTTCACTTAAAAAAGCAACAAGTCAGGTGTGCCCAAACTTTTGAGTACAACTTTAATTTAAAACTAAAGTTGCACAGAGTGACGTTTCACGATCATCAGACAATCAGTAACATGATCCGGCATAAACGGCAAATACTACATCCATGATCGAGGCACATGGACCTGAATAATGTCTGTACTTCTCTGAGTAATAGCAAGCAAGTGTCAAGTGTCTCGATTTACCTATTGCCAAAACGTAGACTTTATTATAATAATAATAATAATAATAATAATAATAATAATAATAGAGTGGTTAAAGTAAAACGCAAGTACCATTGTTCATGTTAAAAATGTGAGAAAAAACATACCTATGAACATTTCATATGGTAGTTGAACAAATCATATGAAGTTGTTCTGACAGTTTGACTGTAGTTTTAGTCTTAATACCACAAGGTGTTGGAATTACCTGGAGCTGTTTAATCATTGACCTTAATGATAGGAATGAAACATAGGTCTAGACAAATGACTCAAATGCAGTAAATATTGTGGACTTGAACTTGAGGTGAGCATCTATAAGGAGCTAGTGGAATGAGAGGAAGAGTACTACTGCATGTACTTTAGGACTGCACGATTATGGCCAAAATGATAATCATGATTATTTTGATCAATATTGATATCTCGATTATTTATCACGATTATTTTAGGGACAACATTTTTATCGCACTTTCACATTTAAATAAACAGACCGTTGCTTTCACCTCCATGTTGTGCTACATTCCTGCTAATGTACAAATCTTTGCATCAAATTAGACTGAGCCTTAAAGTGCATCATCTCGTAGAAGCAAAATATAAATAAAATTGTACCCAAAACATAGGATAAGTAAACATAAAAATGCCATCAATCAAATGAAAATATGTGATCAAATATAATAATATGCAACCAAATAAAAACCATTCAGGCAAATGCAGAAAAGGCAATAACAGTGTTTACAGGAGGAGAGATGCAAGACAATTTCTTTTAGGAGCACTTGTGAACCTAATTACAAAAATTTAGGAGCACAGTTGAAGTTTTTTTATTTTATTATTTATTTTTTAGAGATTTATTAATTAATAATATTAATGTGCCACAATATAACACACAAGTGGGCATGAGAAAACTTGACCTGGACAATTATGACAGAAATTAGGAACATAGTGTGAGCCATGACAAATTAATTTGCCTTCTGATAAACTAAATTTAATATTTTCAGTTAATTTTACAGACTGTATGCAAAAAACAAGCGTTAACCTGTTCCACCTTGTAAACAAATACAATAAACATCAATGTTCAGTCTTTAAGTCTGCTCCTCTTAAATGTATTTAAAGCTACTCTATTAGACATTTTCCGCTGTCATGGTTGTGGAGTGGAGTCAGTTCTCGAACCGCTTTGTGTATATTGTGAATATATCTGAATAATCTCATATGTGATTGGGTGAGTTCATTTACCCATCAGATGAAAAGCGCTTTAGTTTAATGGTGTTCATTAGGGATGCACCAATCAGAATTTTTTCGAACGAAACCGATCCAGGAGGTCTATCAAACAGTTAAATGTAAGCTCTCTGCTCATGGTCACTGTTAATTGAATTAAAATAATAGCAATGAGATACTGTTGGTTAATTGATAAATAAAGAAGCATTAAATATTTATTTTTAAATATCTTAAACAATAAAGAGTCCTAATTAAAAGTAGATTAACACAAGCATGATCCATATTAGGAAAAAGGCTAACAGCCTTCTGAGGAAATAGAGAACTAAGCTTAATGTCAAATTGATATTAAATGCAACCCATAGTGACTAAACATTTATTTCATTTTATTTATATTTTATGAAGGTATTATAATATCTATTTTTTAATCTATATTTGTAGATGCATTTTGGACTTCATGTAGTTTTTATTCCAATTGTATTATACAACTCCGAACAGGCCACTCACACCGGTGTGCAATATTTACTCTCAGTCGCCCGAAGTACTTCAGAAGCAAATGCGAGTGAAATGGTTGCACTGTAGAACCCTGAGTTTATCTGCAAAGGTTTTTTCCCGTTCGGCGTGATTAGGTTTAATGTCCGACAACCTCTGTAGAGCCATTTAGCATCGTGCTAGTGTCATGATTTGCCCTCGCGCAAGCACTGGAGCTCACAGAGAAACTGGCAACTCTGTTTCCGGGTTTTGGCGCTACAAATTAACGTCATCCCTTCGCCGCTCTATGGTGATTGGCTGTAAGTTTAGGAAGCGCTTGATTTGAGTGGAGAAAACATGAGCGGAGGGCGAACTTTAAACGTCAATATCGCAGTCGATCATGTTCGATCGATATTCGATTAATTGTGCAGCCCTAATGTACTTATATTAATTTATTGAAGACTTGACATGATGATGTGTTTCGGATCATCTGCAATTCCTTAAGTATATACTTATAGCAGATAGTTTCAGTAGTTAAGCCACGAGATAACGAACGACTTGTGTTCTGCC
Source organism: Ictalurus punctatus (assembly GCF_001660625.3). Taxonomy (NCBI): domain Eukaryota; kingdom Metazoa; phylum Chordata; class Actinopteri; order Siluriformes; family Ictaluridae; genus Ictalurus; species Ictalurus punctatus. Next base: position 16,298,111 of record NC_030433.2, read on the forward strand.
AAGCATGGTGTATATATCCCAATATTATACATGGTAACTCTGCACGGTAGTAGGATTGTGACTCACCTTGATGGTGATGAAAGTCAGGACAAGCCAGGCTTGATGGTAATGTGATGGATTGAGGGATTTTCGAAGATGACAAGAAGCTCTGAAAAAGTGAAATTAGATGTGCTGATCCTTCAACCAGGCTGAGATGTCTGTAAAGCCAGCTGGGGCATTCTCTGTTGATGAAGAACATGTAAGGCCACTTAAAGCAATAAGTTGGGGCATTGCATAGTACCTATAAAACGTGTTCATTAAATTATTTAAATTATTATTAATAATATTCACAACAACAAACAGTCTTGTCATGTAAAGTGGTTAAAAGTAAGTTTTGGTTACTAAGCAACATAATAGCCAAATTTTAAGGCATTACATGGATGGAACAAAGGCTTAAGTGTAAAGTTTATGTTGTTTAAAAGCCTGTCACGTTAATACATATTTTACAGTGGCTTTGAGATCCAAAACTTTCACTCTTATAATATAATATCTACACTGGATAGACAAAGTAACATTAACACTATCACAGTACCTGATAAGGAATAGGGCCACTTTGTTTTTGGAAGAGATGAAGGTTTTTTTTTTGTTTGTTTGTTTTCCCCTCCATGTAATACTGCAAGTCCTGAACTGTGTGTAATTGGATACTGGCTCATTCTTCAAAGCCTTCAGATCTCTGAGAAATGATGGACTTGGATGTCTGCATTTCCAACATAATGCTAATTGGTGTTCTCCATAATATGATGCTGTTCTTTAGCTGCCTTTGAAAGTGTGATTCAAATATTTCAAAGTACTTTTTAATGTGTTTAGATTTCTTTTCTACACCCCGTGTGTGTATATGATGTAGTGCTGGGCAGGAAACCACTATAAATAAAACAACAGGGTTGTCATTTATGAACAATGTGTAGAACAGCTTTAAAATTTGTTTGTAAGAAAATAATATTGGGATTCATCAATCATCTGCAGCTGCTGTTTGCCAACATGTCACTACTAACTTAAATACAGACACACCCACAATTACTCATATATGGTATCTTGACTTTGTGTCTAGTGGTACCCAACAAAAATAATTCTGACATTTAAGTAGTGCGAAGGAGAAATTAGTTTGATGTCATTTTGAATAACTTTTTTTAATGAACATTTAAAAAAAAAAAAAAAAAGTCACAAGTCATTGATATAACTAAAATATGACTTTCTGATTGCACTTTATCTGCAGCAAGAATACACACAAGCTAGTGACATAAGTAACACCAGCGATTGTGTGGAAGTCCTGTTTCACATGTGCATGTTGCACACTGGTGTAGGGTAACTGGGTGAAGACTGGGCCAAGCCAAATTATGGCATTTTACACTGCGGGTTTAATCGTGCTCAGTGATGGTTGGGAAATATCTACTGCATCACTCTGAAATGTGCCCGTAGCCAAAAAAAAATCATATGGTTGAAAGGTATTTGAGTGGTGTGCCTTGTTTCCCTTTACTTGGGTTCCAGCTGATGGCACGAATTTATGGCACAAAATGCTTAACTCCTTATAAGCCATTCTGAGCATTCAGCTAAAACAAAATGGGTCCGGACTCCGAAAACATGCTCTCTTTGAATTGGAAGCTGCTCAACATCCTCCAACAAAGCGCAATCAGCCATGCTGCCTTCATTAATGCGCTGACTCTCTTAGCCTTTTACAGATTTCAGCGTACCCACAAACATACTCGTGTTGAACACTACGTATTTTACTAGGCTAATTTGTTTATTAGCAGTCCAGCCTATGATTACACTTCACACATTACCCTGGCTTTTTTTTTTTTTTCATCATTAGGTGCTTTGCGTTTGCACAGTCAAATCTTTGCATAAGTAGACACACAAATCTAAGCAAGCATTTGTTTTGATGCATCCCACGCTTTGCAATAAAAAGTCTGTACACTAAGTTCAGCCACAGATTTGATTAATGAGGCCCCAGGAGATTTAAATCAAATTCTAAGCCCATGTATACCCATTTGAGAAAGAGAGCGGAATAAGAGAAGTTTTGAGGTGCTTAGTAAAAGTCAATAAAATGAGCTGCTCCACGGTTAAAAATGAGACGGCATTTTTCTTTAGGGTAAAATTATTTGAGGGTCATGTGGTTTAAAAATTAAGTTCAACTGGATGGGTTGAAAATGAACTTGGTCTTTAATAAATGATTAGTCTTCGAGACAAAGGTTTGCTCATATCAGGGCACAAGTCGTGCCATGAAACATGTGCGTTATGCAGTGATGAGCAGCGAGTAGCCAGGCTATTTAAACCTGATAAGCAGTTAAACAATTTTTTCAAATGCTACATTGACTACGTTTACATGCACATCAATATTCTGATATTAATTGGAATTTGGCGATATTCTAATTAGCGTCAAGTCATGTAAACACCGTAATCCGATTACCCTATTCAGATTACGACAATGTTCTGATTCCCCTCATTCTGATTCACACCCCTGGAATATGCTTGTTTTAATCAGGAAATTGTTCCATGTAAACACCTTATTGAGAATGTCTACTGAAAGGCGATATATGCACGTGCTCTGTCTGCAAGGAATTGTGGGTGCTAACAGATGCTTAACTTTAGGCTAAGTAGTTAGGAATGGCATTTTAGGCGTACTTACAACAGCCATGTATACAGGAATATTCTGACTCCTGTACACACATAAAAAATCATATTCGGAATATAGCTGCAACCCTAATATAGACCTTAAACCGAATTTGATGTGCATGTAAACAGTCATTAATTAATTTTCTTACACGCATAATGAAATTATATATAATCTGAGTTTCTAAGACATTTTGGTGCTGGCCAACGTTTCTGGGAATGATCAAGTTTACTGGACAAACTAGACTGGTCATCTCATTTTGGTGTTTATTTTGCACTGTAATGTTTTGGACTATGCATAGTATATGTGATTGTGGCGTAGGGGGCGTGGCCGAGAGTCAGCTGTGGATGGAGAGGAGGTGGGTCAACTCGGCAGGTGAAGTGATTCTCACCTATGTTGGATTAACCCAAGTTTAATTGTGTGTGTCTGATGGTGCTTTCAGTGTCTACTGTAATGAGCGAGCAAGCGAGAGACGACAAGCACAAAGACATGTGTACGCACGCATGTGTGTGGTTGAATGAAAAGCGAAAGTAGAAATAGAAAATAGAAAGGCCTTTTGAGTTGTCCTTGGCCTGCCTTCCGCCTCCTCATTCCCAACCCAGACGTGTTAGTGATGTAATAGTAACAATCAAGTGAAATGAAAGATAAAAGTTTATTTATTACATTTTCTTTTCCACACTAATTAAAATAACAAATGTCAGTCGTGGAATTAGCATCTAATAAAACTGACATTCACAACAAAACAGGCCCAGGAAAGCGTTAAACTGCAGTTTGCCACATACATTTTTGTTTACAAAGAAATATTAAAATACCGAAAATCGTAATTTCCCACGCTAATTTGTTCCCCTTATTTTTTATGTCTAATTTCTGTGATTTTTTTCATGGCAAAGAAGCGCTCTGCTTCCGAAGTGGAATTGAATGTGTCCAGTGTTTCTCTTCAGCTTGAGACACATCAGCACATCAGCCTGGTGACCTTCTCCTCCTGAAGGTGGCTACACAAGGCTGTTTTAATGCGAGCAAATCAGAGTAAACATTACAGCAGAAACATGTGGGGGAAAAAGTATTTGCGCAGACAGAGAACTTATTTAGGTGTGAAACCATGATCATACTTTGTCTAATGTCTGCTTTGTGTTAATATTTTTACTGGACGTTGTGTCGGACAGTTTTTGATTTTATTGGACATTTTTAAAAAAAATTATTTTGAATGGTCTAAAACCAATAACGGAAACGCTCTCTCTAAGTATTTGCTACTTAAAATTCCAATTCTAGCAATAGTTCATTTACGCTAAAACTGTTACTACACTTACTACAAGCTGTCAGTCAGTCTGTCCGTTGACATGGCGACACAATTCTTTTTGAACAATATATGTTGACTGGGCAAAAATAAACAAAAGATTTGGCCTCATTGTGTCTGAAATGTCATTTACTCTATGTATTAATTTATTGTTTATAGAAATTCTGTTTAAAACCAAGATCACACTCGCAGCCATGCTGTTGTACTGAATTTCAGCACAGCACTGATTACCCACGGCACTAATCTGAGGCTGATATTCAGTACAACACTCCTGCTTGTGCAATATTGCTTAAATATATCTTGTGTGTCATCCTGTTTTTGCTTCACGTTGAAGTTGATGATAGAGACTCGATTCACTGATTCCAGGCACTTTGATTTGAGATCTGTGAGCTAAGTCTAAAGCTTTGAAGTCGATTCCATACACTGAAAATGATTCGTCTTGTGCCTACACTGCCAACAATATGACTGGAGTGTTTCAGTTAGTGAGACAGCCAAGGGGTATTAATTTTGCCTTATTTTGAGTTCATATAGTGGAGCTGAACAAATCAGTGCTTGAAATGCAATACCAGTAAAAGCTAGTTTGTCTCATAAATATTAGTGACCTGGGGAGGAAACTGGAAGACCTGGAGGAAACCCCCAAGCACGGGGAGAACACACAAACTCCGTGCACACAGGGTGGAGGCGGGATTTCAACCCCCAACCCCCGGTTAGCAAATGTGCTAACCAATGAGTCATTGTAATCTCTCTAAATAATCAACTAATAAAATACAATAAAAAAGATTAGCAAAATATTACTTGCGGCCCCAGTGACAAAAACAGCTTTCTTGCTTCTCATTTGCCTTCTTTTCTTCAAAGTCATGCGTCAGTCTGCCACTGAATTCTTCTTAAACTAATACTATAATTATAATACTATACTGTAACAAACAACTAGACAAAACCTGCCATTCCAGAATATTCCAGATAATGCCTTATAGATGTTCCTTACTGTCAAGAATAAAGAATAGCAAATACTGGTCTTGACCTCTTCCTATAAAGAACTTTGCTTATGTCTGTAATTTCAGTTTTTTGGGAGTGGGTGGTTTCCTTTTTCACCCTTCAGCACATTGCTGACTGTTCTGTTTATGCGACAAGAAAGAGGAATGATTGTGATAACAGACTGAAAGCCCACGCAGTCACAAAAAAGACAAGAGGCGGTGATTGGATATGGGGTGATGAGATGTTTGTCCAGATTTCTGTTCTTTGCATGTAGTCAATTAGGCAGTGGCACAGCAATTTAAATCATATTTACTTTCCCCTAACCACCATTCAGCATGTAATATCAGGTATGAGTAATCCCAGACTGAATGGAAAGAAGCAGAGAGCAGAGCTGCCTTTCAGAGCGATGACTAAACACTTGAGAGAAAGGCTCCATGGAGGTTCACAGTGCAGTAGCTCAATAGAAAGGCGATGACGTGTCTCCTTTAACGCCACCATGCTGCTCTCGGTGTATCCCAGAGGGCAATTTTTTACTTAAACAAATGTTCTGGCTTTCATCTAGCCTCTGGTTTTTATAGAGTATAGGGCTGGGTGCTAAGGCTGGGTGACGAGACTTTCACACATCCTAGATAAGCACTGGTGATTTGTCAATCACTTGTGTTGGGAAGGCGGGAATACAGGGAAAATATTTTTTGTTATTTGTTGTTTATATGGGTCATGTGGGTGAGTCCATGACGGATATGTGACTTGTGGAATATTCCAAATATTTTGTCGAATTGCGTGTTCAGGTAACTGGGTTGAGGGAATATTGTGAGAGACAAATTTAAGTATGAGATGTTAAATGGATTCACACATTAATGCAAAATTAGATTTTTGAAGTATTTTAATGATTATATTTGTATAGAGGATATAGAGATGGATGCAAGTGCAGCTAAAAGCTTTTATAAAGCGAAAAAGAGAGAAGGGCAGACAAATCCAAATCGTAAAGCACAAACGCGGTTAAAAATTATCAGGCAAACAGGATAAACGAGGTGAAACGAGAACCAGCAATCAGGAGGAGGAAAACAGGATCAAAAACCATGACACGGGAACAATAAACAAGGCTTGGTAATGCACTGCAGGCAAACCACAGAAACGATACTTCACTCCAAACAAAAACACACGAGGGGTTTAAATACTAAACATAATCAAGTGTAAACATAAACTGCTGAGACCAATAACATAACAGGGGTGGAGACAGGACAGAACCCAAAACAAAAACACACGTGTAACAGAAAACAAAGTCAATGTCAAAAACCCGGAAGTGCGTGCTGTCGCAGTTCGGGCTGCTGAGCGCACTGCTCACTCCGGGCTCTGCGCGAGTGGAAATCTCTAACAATATTCCAGGCTAAAGTGCAGTTTTAGTGCACTGGGGCTGGCAGAAATGATGTAGAAACTACTATAGGTGGCTTCTCTGAAATATTCACATAGTTTGTTGTGAAGGACACTTTAGCCATGTTTAAAATGCTAAATATTCAAGTCATTAAAAGATCTTATTTTTGCCTACATGTTTATAAATGTGATATCGATGCGACACTCCAATCGTGGGATCACCTCATGGTATTAATAAATATTACAAATAAGTGAACACAGCAGCTTACTGAGCCTAATTTGAGAGAAAAACAAATGATGCAAATCTCAAAATAGAGAAGCATTATTTTTAATAAATCTGTGAATTACTTTCTGGAATTTATGCTTCTTGGAAAGAAGATGCTCTGTAGAAAAAATCTCTCATAGAAAATGCTCTGCTTTCCAAGTGCTGCTGAATTCCCTGCACTCCCGGGTGGAGGGTCTCTTAAGTAGGGCTGGGGTATCAATATCACATTTATTTTCAGTGTTTGGAAAAAAAAAATTAAGCAGCTGTTTTAGCTTTCAAAGTTTTGCAGTAGATCTTTGAAATTGTGAAATGTTAGAATATTAGGTTCCTCCCCCCACCTACTTTTTCCAGTGTGAATTTTACTTGCTGGCAGTTTGTTAGCAAAATTGTACATCGTGGTACGTAGGACACCTGACCAATCACACCCACATGTGCTTGTTGAACATCCCATTATAGATTTGGAGCCCAGGTTGCTTTTACTGTAACCTCCACTTCTCTCTTTTTCCACTAGATTTGGGAGATTTGTCCATTCATCCGTAAGAGCATTAGTCAGGCAAGGAGGCCTGGGGTGCAGGCGACGTTCCAATTCATCCTAAAGGTGTTCTGTGCAGGCCACTCGAGATCTTCCACTCCAACCTTGACCATGTCTTTATGGAGCTCGCTTTGTGCACAGGGGCATTGTCATGCTGGAAGAGGTTTGGACCTCTTAGTTCCAGTGAAGGGGAAATCTTAATGCTGTAGCATACAAAGACATATATTCTAGACAACGGAGTGCTTGTTTGAGGAAGATTCACATGGGTGTGATGGTCTGGTGTCCACATACTATACTATTGACCGTATATTGCAATTTGTATATCGTAGAAACATTTTCAAGTATTATGATATATTTTTGTCATATTGCCCCCCTGTACTCTTAAGGGCCTGAACCAAAAAGTTTAACAGATATAAAAGGCCTATAGGGACTGCAATTGAACAGGGTGCAGACATGGGTAGAATACCAAGCGTGCAACATTTTGACACACGGGAGGCATTGTGCTTGGTAATCCCAAACAAGAAAATATTGTGATAATTATTTTCCACAGCGCATGTATCTGAAATAGTGTGCCATGTACCTGCAATCACTCTTCTCATGGCTTCTGATTTAATGCGCTCTAATAAGAGACACTGCCTCTTGTATTAGTTTGCGCTCTCTGATTAATCCGTCATGACACCAGGCCTTCCGTTCAGCTCTCTCTCTGTGTGTGAGTGTGTGTGTGTGTGAGTGTGTGTGTGTGTGTGTGAGTGTGTGAGAGAGGGAGAGAGACTACAATGTGTTTGGCAGCATCAGCTCAGAATTCTGCCGCAATAAGACGCACTACTGCATTAACGTGCTAAAGCCTGCTTGAGGCACGGCCGGCTTACTCAAGCGGGAGACACAATTAGGCCAGACCTATCCATCAGCCAGCAGCTCCACTCAAGCAACGAGGAAGCTTTGCTGAATCATTTGTAAAAGTTTGTGAATGGCGTTGGAATTGGCCATACTGGAGCACTCCGGGTTCTGGTGCTATCTTGATGATGCACTTTCATAACAAACCCCGGCAAGAGCAAACGGACATCACGCCTCCCCTCCCCCTGCGTGGATGACGAGCTGCATTTGGATAGAGTGTGGGTGCTTTTGTTTTTTTATTTTTTTTTTAAATGCCTCCTCCATTTCTCTGCCTGCCATTCTTTGATATGATTGCCCTGTCCGCCTTTGAGCGTGCTCATTGGCAGGAAGCAGATGAATGCTGTGTGGGCTTTAGGTTTTGTTCTTTTAAAATCATGAGGGATGGCCTTTTATTTAGGCTGTCAGTCACCTGCTGCTGTCTCGGTAATTAGACCATGTAGCACGCCAAGCGCTGGAGTAGGCATTTCTCTGTGATGCACGCATCGTGTGTTTATGGGCAGCTATGTATTTATGGACATCCTTTCAGACCATCAGAAAGTGCAAGTTTTTGTGAAGTATGAAAGCCGCATTCCATTTTTAATTTTTATTTATTTATTTATTTAAAAAGGTCTGAGGCTTTGCTTTAATTAAACCACAGTGCAGTCTACATCAGGTGTTGAAGCTGTTGGTGCTGGAACGCTGAGTAACGTGATTGATTGATTCAGTTTGTCATGATACTTCCTGTTTGAGGTTTCCTGATGCCAGAGAAAGGGTTGTTCTCAGCGAAGGAAACTGAACACCTTATAATTTCATGTAATTTGCACACATTTGTGGTGTGAATACTTGCACTGTGAGCATCTTGTGCCAATCTGCATGGCTGACAATGTTCTTGTACAGGAACACTTCCTAGTTTGCAGGTATTCCTGCATGATAACAAACCATGCATCAGAAACGCACTCTTCCCACCACTTAAGTGTTGGTTCCACAGGAAATTAATAACTAGTGCCCATCATTTTATAAACCTGCATGCACAGACACGACGTGAAATTAATTACAGAATCTATCCACAATTCAGAAGAAATTCTTCTGTGAAAGGAAACCTGAGATTATGAGCCCCTCCCCCAAAAGAGCCGAGTTTCCAAATGTGCAAAATTCCCTTTGATCCCAGAACCTCTGGCACCTGGAAACTGGCACTGTGGAACCCATTGGTCGCTGGTCCAGTGTGGAAGTTTCTATTTTATTTATTTATTTTTAATGTATCCTTCTCTAAAAGGATTCCACAGCAGTGATTTAGTGTGGGTTTTTTTTTTTTTTTTTTTTTTTTTTTGGAAAGGTGATCGTGATATTGCTATTATATTGTCATGTTGTGCATTTAGTATGACGTCCAAATCCCAGTACCACCAAGCTGCCACTGCTGGGCCCTTGAGCAAGGCCCTTAACCGTCAACTGCTCAGTTGTATAAAATGAGATAAATGTAAGTTGCTCTGGATAAGGGTGTCTGGCAAATAAAAGTAAAAGCATTCATCTTATCCTGGGCACGATGGGTCCGGAGCCTATCCTGGCAACACTGCATAAGGCGGAAATATACCCTAGATGAGCCCAGCCTATTGCAGGGCACCATTTATACCCATATGTAGTTTAGAGTTTCCAATCAACTGACTGGCATATTTTTGCGAAACTGGAGAACATGGAGGAAACTCACACAGGTAAATGGGAAACTCCAAACAGACAGTAACTTGAGCTTGGGATCAAACTAGGGACCCTGGAGCTGTGAGGCAGCAATGCAATTTATTTAATATTGTTTAATGTCATTCATACGACCGTTAGTTCCGGTCTACTAATTTGATTGATTGAGCGGTGTTCCATGAGCGCTTATATTTAGTATCGCAGCACTGGGACATTTCACTGTGTATCACTTCACTCATCCGTGTTGGCCATATAAAATTCCGCTAGTGTTCGCGACATCATCAGTGGACATAGTAAACGATACATTTCTTTTTATGGATATCAATTTTGATGTAAAATATGAAAGCTTGTCAGATGAAGATGAAAAGGGACACCAATTTCACCAGACGCACTTTTTAACAGGAGCATAGAAATCGACGTGTGCTAGCTAGCCGACGGGCTGTAAAGCGAGTTTAGCTTCTTGGGGATCAATTTTAAACAAAACATTTGACTACATTGTATCCGAAATGTAAATTACTCGTTATAGATTTCTTGTCTATAGAGCTGTTGAATCAATGAATCAAATCATCAGCCAATATGACCTAATTAAACAAATGTCTGATCAAACAAAGAAACAACGATGATCCAAGCAATGATATGATGATGCAAACGCGCGTACTGTTCTCACTGTTTGAAAAACAAGAATTCAGTAGTCTTATCTGTTCCTTCTGGGTTTTTGTTTTCAAATATTGCCATGGAGAAACTCTATATTCATCTGAATATGGCATGTTTATAGTTTTGTTATATAACATCACACTATGTGATTGAGTCTTGGGTATTACACTGATGGTTTAAATGTGCTGCTGTGCTCAGATTGCATGGAAAAGTCTGGAAGGGAATGACTAATTTTTTTTTTTTTTTTTTCTTCTCACTCACTCTCTCCGGTTTCTCTCTGCTCTACTTTCATATTTTCCCTGTCTATCTTATGCTATCGCTCTGCCTTTGTGACACGTCTTTTCGACTCTGCTCATCTCTGTGTATCTCTCCCCCTCCCTGTTCTCTCTCTCTCTCTCTCTCTCGCTCTCTCTCTCTCTCTCTCTCTCTCTCTCTCTCTCTCTCTCTCTCTCTCTCTCTCTCTCTCTCTCTCTCTGGCAGGCTGCTCCTGCAGTGAGTCAGTATCATGGAGGCAGGCAGCGGGGCTGCTGCAGTGGTGGGGAGTACAGCGCTAGGACTGTTCACGGCTACAGGAAGTCATGACATCTCTGACAGGTAAGACTTGCACGTCTTATTCCCATGCTGCTTCGCCAGCCTCACAAGGGTCATTCTCACCTTTATGAGGATGCTGCTAGGAGGCAGTTGGACAAGCTGTGCGTGTGCGAGTGTGCATGAACATGTGCTCTGCTGCGTGTGATCTCTGACTCCTCTGATCTTCCATTTATGAAGATATTTTAAAAGAGTATAAGAATATAAGATTGCGTTTGAGCTTTGTGGTTTAACGGTGGAGATGTGTGTGTGTGTGTGTGTCCGTGTGCACAAGCACATTTCTGGCACGGTACTGTATATCCGATCCCTCTCCCGAGGTTTGTGGAGAGATGTCAGAAGTGTTGGCGTGTGGATGCACATCTCATGCGGACGTGGCTTGCTCTCATTGATTTTTCCACGACCGTACAGCAGTGACGGGCTGGTCAGGAATGATTATTGGTCAAAGCCTTGTTCAGTGACTTTATTAATCAGCTACGAGTGATGTCACTACTCGGAGCTTTCTCTTTATGTAGTGTTGCATCACATTACATTACAATTACCACCATCATATTTTGCATGCAGTACAGCTTAGGTAATTACTCGTAACATGCACTGACTGTATTGCAATGCTGGTGCACTCCCACCCACTCCCAGTGGCAGACATCTGAAGCCCAAGCTCCGAGTGCAAGTCACATGACCGAGAGAGTGCTCACGAGTGCCTGCGCCGTGCTTTGCAGTGTGAACTCTCTCCCGGACCCCTTTCTGAGACTCTGCGTTAAATCCCTTTCACAGGATCGCCTCCTTGCCACCAGTTTCGGGCCGGAGGGGCAGGGATTGTCTCCGTTTAAGGGATTATTGTTCCGGCCACCTTTTTAGCACTCTGCCTCCTTCGAAACGGGGTTGCCATGGCAGCCACGGCTTAGCATACATTAGATATTAGCACAACATTACAGAGGTAAAATAAAAGGGTGCTTTCTTTTCATCCTGTGAACGAGCCAGCTTCAGAATTTCCTCAGGAATCCTCAATATGCCTCCTGCATGCTTGGGAAAGGGCAATGTAACAGTTTTCAGGCCTGTAGTGCACAGTGCTGTGACCCAAAGCAATGCCAGGAGGCCTCTTTAAAAGCTGGTGTCCTTCCAAAGCGCTCAGTGTGCATCTTAACACGCAAGTCTCCAGAGCTTGGCTCTGACTCTGGGCAACTCTCAGATGATGAAGGAAGTTACGTGGTTTATGACATAAAGCTACAGCAATCTGTGAAGAGCATATTAATGCACCTCGCTGCCAGAAGAGCATACTGTAATTTACAGATTATAAGACCTTTTTTTTTTTTTTTTTCTTCTTCTTTTCTCTCCTCCCCCCACCCTCTGGCAGGTGCTGCAGTATATCCAGGGAAACCTATGCTTGCATTTTTGCATTAGCGAAAATATAATATGCCGCTGTTTGATTCTTTACTGTAATCATGCTACTCCAACATTCACAACAGTGTTATGCTAATGTAATGTGTACACTCTCTTTCTCTCTCTCTATCTCTCTATCATAACAGTTTATTATAATTAATTCAAATAAATGTAATCTTATCACACTACTTTATCTCTGTGTATGATTTAAAGCAGGCAGAGTTCTAGATCTAACAACCCGTGTATATATATATAAAAAAAAAACTAACGAAAATGAACAGTCAAATTATCCTTTCAAATTTTGTGCTGCAAACATTGACAGCTTTAACTTGTGACCACGGTGTAAGCAGGATAATCCACAGCTAGGTGTGCGTTACACGATTTACAGCCATCTGTTAATCCCTTACATATAACAAACAATTCTCAATTGAAAAAAGGAATGACGGATGAATAATGCAAATATTTATAGAATATATTACTGAATAGTCAGCTACTGTATTCGCCGTTGCTATGGTAACTTAGATGGCTACTATTGTTCTATCATGATCTACTTTTTTGGTGCTGTATGTTCTAAACAGGATGCCAGTCAATCGCAGCGCACCGTTGACACACTCATTCACACTTAACTTATCCTAGACAGTCTATCTACTGGTGTTTTTGGGAGGAAATCGGAGAACCTGAAGGAGAACCAGGGGGGCATGGGGTGAACATGTGATGCTCTGCATGGAAAGTAACCCGAACCAGGGACTTTCTGAGGCTGACTACTGTAACACCATTTTGTGCACATGTATTTTTTTTTTTTTTAACTCACCTACAGAAAAGGTTTTACTTACCTAGAGTAAAGGTTTAAAAAGTACCAGCAATACTCTGAGCAATTTTTTTAGTTTTATTTTTTTTAAAAGAAAAGTGTATCATGATGCAAATTATAGTCTCACGTTCTCATATTTTTCCCACCCAAGTGAGAATTTTGGGCAGTATATATTAGGTGAACTATTATCTGGAAAATAGCCTAAGCACTTTTGGTTTGGTTTCTACTTCTCAAAAATATAAAGGACTGAAACACCCTTAAGGGCTGTTACTTGAAAAGATTGGCTCATCCAAAACCCCTTAATCATGCAGGCAGATTCCAGTCTCCATTTTTTTTTTGCTGTCAGTTTCATTTTTCTCTGTTGCCGCCGGTGGAAAATGGCTTGTTAGACCAGTTGTTTCAGTTTCGCACGACTTAAATCTCTGGTACTTAAATGATTGCAGGTTAAGCATAGCTGTTAAAACATACCATTTTCACAAATGCCTGATGGTTATGGCTTGGAGTGAGGTGATTTGAAAATCGTTATGCGGTCAGGATTTTTAGATGCACTTTGGCTGTGACATCAGGTTGTACGGAGTGTCCTCAGGTAACCTCGGAAAACAACTGAATTCTCTGTGCGTGTGATCAAAATGAAAGCCTTGTTGGTGGTGGTGTTTTTTTTGTTTTGTTTTGTTTTGTTTTTTTCCCTTTTTTTCTCTTTTAAATCTCTTATGCTTAAAACCTTTTGAGCATCAGTGAGTTAGAAGAAAGTTTCCCTGTGTGTGGCCTGGCAGGGCTCTCAGAACTTCATTTCCTCTCGATCACCCTACAGTTTGGAGCTGGACTCTGACCAGCAGGAGAGCACGTCTCCTGAAGGTCTCATATCTCCAGTGTGTGCTTTGAACAAGAGCCTTGCGGTTGTTTTGATGACTAGTCTATCGCCGTTGTCTATTACTGAAACAAACCTAAAGTTGGGGAGGTGGTTTGAATTGGAAAACGGGCGTCACAGGTGAAAAGCAGCGTACAGTAATAGCCCCACTTTTCTCAGGCACTGGAGGAGCGAACACATTGAAATTGCTGCTCAATCAGCCGTGCTCTGTACTATCAGATTGCGGTTGTTTCAGTGAAATTGCCTTGATGCAGTGTGTGTGTGTGTGTGTGTGTGTGTGTGTGTGTGTGTGTGTGTGTGTGTGTGTGTGTGTGTGTGCCAGACAGAGGCTACTGGACCAGCGCAGGTTGCCAGTCTTCTGCAGGGCCAAATTTGGTGCCAGCATGCAGGATTACGAAGTACGCTAGTCGGATAAAGCGCTTTAGTTCTTATTGCACGGCTTTCTTTACCAGTATCTGTTTTATACTCTCTCACTGTATAGTTAAAGTACATGGAACTGCCGAGCCTCAGTAAAGCAGGCACATGATTTATGAAGCGTCACCGTGACCTTTATGAAATACTGTGACATAGCGATGTCTTTTTGGAAGACTGTGGAGGATTTTAGTGGCATAATCCTATCCACATTTCTAATCTTACATTATGTTTTACTGTAACATAACATAATTAGTCATGTACTGTATTTATCATGTGAGCATGATTTTCCATTTTACCTTTAAGGCAGATTGAATTTGCACCCAGATACATCTTGTCAATGTGACAGTTAACCTGTCACTAGTTTCCCCCAAGTCTCTCCTATTTTGGTCACCTGCCAATTCCTACTTATCCACCAGCTCTCCCCGATCACTCAGTAACTATCAACTGGGGAGGGTGAAGGCTAATATTAACGTTCACACATGTTACGATTTTATTGCTTCAAGTCGCCAGTCACTGTATATGAAGCCACCAGTAGGTGTTGGTGCAACTAGCATCCCACTTTTCACAAAAAAATCTGTTTTCTTGCCGCTAAAATGAAACATTCTGGAGGGAGAGCGTTTGTATATAAAGTTCACCAGTTTATATGTATCATATCCTATGAGATGAAGGAGAAGCTGCGTGTGCTCTTTGCCATTGCTTCCGTCTGTCTCCGGCGAAAGCACAAGCGCCAGTTAGCTTAGTTTAGCTTATGGCCTTCTTGGCCGCAGCCTCCATGTTTCCTGCGTGAAGTGACCGGCTTGGCGTTGGTAGTTTCCGGCGCCGGAGCCACATGCATCGGCCTCAGATTCTCAGTCCTTCTCGTAGCGAGCACGGGAGGTTACTCAACACTTGTGCGCTACTGTCACTCCCATTGGTAGTCGCTGCACCAAGTAGCTCCATATTTGCATAAAGTTAAACCTTTTTCAACTTCGTTGGCGGACACACCCTCCTCTAATCGCCAGCAGAGGCTGTCTCTCATGTTTCTGGAAGTTGCCAGCTATCTTTGATAACAAATGGTCTCCGGTCGCTTTGTCGCTACATGCGTGAACGTAGCTTAACCATTGCTTCTTCTGAGACACATGAAGCCAGACAGTCGCATCTTTTCAAACTGCTGCTCATGCTGCGTCACGGGGAAGTGTAACACATGCTGAGGAAAGTGCTATCTACCCTCTTCCACATGCATGAGCTCACTGACTCGCTGCAATTGTCTAGCTTCACTGTGATTGACTGTCCTTGTCAGGATTCCAAGCTTTGTTCTCTGGACGATTGGGAACTTGCATTCTCTGGAAGATAGAAACTAGCGAGTTTTTACTGCTAGGTTTAGCTGCTCATTAAAGTAGATCACTCAAGGATGGTTAGGTTGCTAACAAACTGTTGCTTTTAATCACAAATGATAAGACATATGATCGCTAGCTTGCTTGTGAACTTTTAGACAAGATTTAATACAACTATATAGCAAGTCAGCGTACTGGCTTTAAGTAGCCAGACATTAGCTCACTTTTTAGGAAACTAGGCTGCAGTAAATATAAATGCTTGAATTGATTATTCTTAAGTTGGCTAATCAGATTTAATTTGGCGAGTGATATTTTCAACTATGAGCAACCTGATTAAGCATAATTGACTGAGCTGAGCTAGAGATGGCTATAATTAGATAATTAATTTAATTAACTCTCATGCATTAATTAAATCATATTTTACTGTCAATTTAGAGTTGAATTGTGATTATGTTTGGCATTTAAACGATCCACACAATTTTTTGATGATTAAAGGACCAGTATTATTTTGTCAAATATTTCTAGGTGAAGGAATGAAGGTGTGAATTAAGAAGTGTTTAATGCATAAATTTCTTTATTTGACACCAATTCATCATGGAGCATCCATTATTTGAACCTTCGATTTAGGGTAGAGGAAATTAGCCACGATAGGGATGTAAACCAAATATGAGTACATTATTTGGATTTAATAGATAATGTCCATCCATCCATTTTCTGTACTGCTTATCTTACACAGGGTCACGGGAAGCCTGGAGCACAAGGCGGGAGACACCCTGGACGGGGTGCCAACCGATCACGGAGCACAATCGCTCTCACACTCATTCACACACTACGGACAATTTTTGAGATGCCAATCAAAATGTCAAAACATGCCTTTGGACTGGGGGAGGAAACCGGAGTACCCGGAGGAAACCCCTGAGGGGACATGCAACATCGGGAATGTTGGAGAACTCAAACCCCCAACCACGGAGGTGTGAGGCAAACATGCTAACCATGAAGCCACCGTGTCCACCAACAGATATTGTGTTCTACGTAGATGGGGAAAAGATGTGAATAGGAGGCGCGCTATTTAAAGAGCTTGCCAGAAATTCAGAAAGCGTCTAGTTGAGGCTAAGCCATACAAGCGAGAGGTTTTTACTTTCATGTTGTTGCAAACAAGCGCTTGGAGATGGAAAAACAAAGGCCACATTGCGTGATTCATGTACAGCATTTACTTATGACGTATGCTCACATTGCTGGCATTTCTACCTCTGATACATTTTCCCCATGTTTCTGGGCCATGGTGATGGGGTTCATATTTAATTATTTTACATTTTAAAAAATTTTTTACTTCCAGTTTAGGCCACACCCTCTTTATGCTTTGATCCAAATACAGACTATTTGGAGCACTGAACAGATATAGTAACAAATAGCAGCATTGCATTACACCTCTACCACACGAACACTGGGAGAGCATGTGACACTCTACACAGTAACAGTGACTCTGGATCAGGAACAAACCCAGGACTCTGGTGGCAGCAACGTTAACCGTCGAAAACCTCTCACAAAAAAAAAATCACATTTTTTTGCAACATTGTTTCAGTGGATTGCAGGCCTACGCTTCTTCTCCTCTGCCTTGCCTTGTGTTGGTGGTTATCCTTTCAGCCTATGGCTGATGAATCATTGAGTGCGTTCACTGTTGGACTAATTTTGTGGTTCATTAAGCTGGAAGTGTTGAATAAGGGAAGTCTTTAGTGCCTCTGCATCACTGCCACGGCTCCGTCTTTTGTAAATGTGCCAGACGTGATCATGTAACAGCATTAAGTCACACCTCTAGGTATCTACAGTCACTCACACGATTCATAGAATTGATGCAGCTCCACCGCTCGGGGATCAGTCAGAGGATTAGTAGCATGCTCTCTGGGCTCCTCCTCCCTGTGATCAGACATGCAACCGGCACTGTTCGAGACCTGCATCGAAGATGACAGTTTGAGGTCAGCCACGTGTCTATACAGCCTGAGGTGTGGAGATATTGAGCGAGGTTTATATGTGCTAGTGAGAGCTGGCTGCAGACACAGGGTGGAGTGGAGGCCTACACGATATAGGTTAGATCTCATCAGAAAGGAATTTGTCTTGGATACGAACAAACGTGTCCCCCTTATCCAGGTTTCTGTTGCGTGTCTACCGTCCTCGTTCTAACACCCTGCTTCTCGTTTTATAATTTGTTTGTTTCTTCCACAAGGGCTTGTTGTGGAAACCGAACCTGTGTCAGAGATGAATGGGTTTTAGCTGCATGGAGCAAATAGAAACTGCTTGTTTTTTTTGTCTTTTTTTTTTCTTCTTGTTGAGTTTGCTGAGGATGAGGTTTGCTCCACATCCCCTTATTTTGAGCAATTTACAGAACGGAGCTCATGTAGGTCACCATATTTGAAGCGTTTACCGAAACCTCATTACCTCAGTAAGAAGGAAGACTCATCGTTTGCTGTGTATTGCTTGGTTTAACTGCAGAAATGGTGTCATTGTATAAAATACACATATTGACCAAGTGCAGCCTGCAATGTACTGTTCCAAATCATCCAGGCTGGTTTAATCTGCGAAGCACAGGTTTTTATGTAATTGGTTCCAGAGCGATTTTCTTCATTTTGGCTCGCACTGGAGAGGGAAATGATGATATTGTGGGCACTACTGTGCGTTTCAGCTTTAGGCTTCCTCGTTTTGCTTATTCGCAAAAAGAAGCATGCTAGTTTTTCTCCCAGTATCCCTGTTCAGATGGTATCAGATAGCATTAATATGAATGAGTGCACCATATAGAATTTATTGCGAAGGTTTTCCACTGTAGGAAGAAACTAGGATTGTTACGAATACTGATTTTAGTAGTTTAGTATCGCAATACTCTAGCACAACAATGGATGGAATCAACAATATTAGATTCTATGTGTGATTTTCTCATAATTATAGATCATATTTTGCAGTGTAGGGTAATTCCGTTCTTTACAGGCACTACTCTGTGATCAACCATGCTGGTCGTTTTTGTTCTTTCCACCCATCCTGCATGCAGTACCTACCGTTTTATGACGCACTCAGAGGTGGGCTGGTAACTTTAATCTCATCATGTTCATGATTTTACAAGCAGATGTTCCCTTTTATGTTGGGAAAACATAGTTCACTGCTGTGACACACTGTATTTAGTCATCTATATGCATGCAGGGATTGCTTTTCTCAATCAAAATGAGGGTGGTTAAAAAAAATTGTTGGTATGAAGCCCTACTTTTTATTTGCATAGCACACACTATTATATAACTGGTAGTGATGTATAAATAAAGTTGTGATGCAGCAATGTGATACACTAGGCAAAATGTAAAAAAATTTTTTTAAAGTATGTGGACACATGACCATCAAAGCCTTGTCTGCTTGTTGAACATCTCATTCCAAAACTATGGCCTCCCTGTGCTCTTAGAACAGTCTATTCTTCTGGGAAAGCTTTTCATTAGGTTTTGGAGCGTGGCTGTGGGGATTTGCCACTTAAGCCACAAGAGCATTAGTGACGTCAGACACTGATGTTGGGTGAGAAGGCCTGGTGCACAGTCAGCGTTTTAGTTCATCGCAGAGGTGTTCAGTGGGGTTGAGGTCCATGTTCTGTGCAGGTCACTCAAGTTCTCGCACATCAACCTTGGCACATGTCTTCATGGACGTAGCTTTGTGCACAGGGACATTGTCATGCTGGAACACTTTTGGGCCTCTAGACAGTTGTGTGTGGGAAGGATCCATTCTGTGACAGCCACCTTAATACAAGAGGGTTTTTTAAAAGTATTATTTATTTATTTATAAACTGTTTGAACTTTACTGTTTGAGACTAATCCCTTGTGAATAGGGCTTTTGACAATCCAGGTGGAAATAGCATCACTGAGCAGCACCTGTAACTGTCTATAAAAAAAAAACTAACCCCACCGCAGTAGGCATTATTATACTCTCAGATTTCATATAATTGTTTGAGCAAGGTTACAGTTGATCATGTGTCTGTGTTCTGCTGTTCTTTTTGCCTCACGCTCAGCATGTGTAATAGCAAGTGCTGAAGCCATTATGAAAACCGTGTTGACGCTTGTGACATTGAGAATAATGAGAGAATTATTTGATTTAGGGTATTGCATGTATTCTCAAGGAATAAGATCTTTTTTATTCCACACAGAAATGCACTGGTCAGCATTACAGTGGAATAAAAGTCTCTGTGTGGTGCACAGATCAGGTAGTGACGGACGTCTTCTGAGAAATAGTCTGTTTTCTCCAGAATTTTAGTTATCCGTTCCAAGAGTTACACTTTAGCTAGTTTCGGTTTTCATCCCTTGCCATTTTTAGTTTAAATTTGATTTGATTCGTCAAAAGTGAATGCAGTGCTTTATAACGATTTACACACGCTCATGAGTAACGAGACTGATTATTCTCTTGTTTTTCTTTTCCTCTCGCTCTGCTTTCCCAGGGGACTGAGGCCTGCCCGCAACCTGGAAGCCGACGACATAGTGCCTGAGCTTGCCAGGAGTATTCACCCGCGGGAGAGGCCTGACTGGGAGGAAACCATTAGCGCTATGGTGAGATGCAAATTCCTCACACACACACACACACACACACACACACACACACACACACACACACATGCATCCACCCACGCAGTGCACAAATTCACTCATCTTTAAGAGGATGCTGGTAAATTCTCAAGTGTAGTAATTACAGCTCGAATCCCCGCTTGCTGATAGTGTTTTACAATACTACCATCACACCCACATTCCTGTAGGAGGCTTTCATACTATTCTTATTGCTTTTACACTCATTACATTATATTGCATTGATTTCAGTTGGTTAAATGACATTGTAAATGAGTTATTACATTAGAGACATGGTGAGGAGTGATCTCTGTTTAGCTATAACAGACACTTAAAGAGCCTCTCTTGTCCAGAATTTGGGTCTGTACGTGTTATTTTGTTCCCCACGTTCATGTTTTGGATTCGTGTCCAATTTAACAACTCGACACACGCTTCCAGTGCGTTCTGTGCAGCTGGAACGGCACGGTCTCCATGGCAACCTCGCCGATAGCTGATGTTGTTTTGAGCACAGACGGATTGGGGGGACTATTCACAATGACCAGAGTATCACAAATACAACGGCACTCTTTTTGTGTCGGTGTGTTTATCCTATAATTTTAGTCACTGATTATAAACGTCATGGGTATCACCAGTACATTTCTAACACTGCACTAATTAACTGCATTCAGTGCGTTTATATGGACAACAATAATCCACTCTTAACCCGATTAAGAAACTACCATGTAAACAGCAATTTTTAATTACCTTAATCTAATTAAGGTCATACTCGAAGTAAGCAGTAATCGAATTAAGACAGGTGGAGCACTCCTATTTTAGTTGCATTATGGACGTGTATTACAGACATGTAAACACCTTAATCACATTATGAACGTCATGTGAGAGTTTTCACCGCCTTTTGCGACAGGACATGATCACACACAGCGGTTTTACGGCGAACAAGAGAGTTTGGCTGCGTCCGAAAGCGCATACTTCCCTACTATAGGCCTGTAGTGGGGAAAAATACATGTATCTCGGCTACTATATAGACGGTAAGTATGCGGTTTGGGATGCAGCCCAGGGCTTCAAGCAGTTGTCTATTAGCATGTACAGCATGACAAATAATTAACTGCACTTAAAGCATTCGTAAAAAAATTTAATAAAAACACCCCAAACTGTATACGGTACCATACGTATACAAAAATGAACTGTATGTTGATGTGTGAAATTCTGGAGGGATGTCGGACGGCGAGGCACGGTGACGTAATGACACAGGCTGTTAATCTAATTATGTTCTATAACATGTAAAACAGGAACGTAACAGGAGTATTCTAAAAGCGACTCATGTAAACACCTTAATCACATTATTATCTTACTCAGAGTAAGGTCAATAATTAGATTACTGCTGTCCATGTAAATGTAGGCATTAATACATGTGGTAACTGATTGGACATACCTTTTCTTGTTAAATAATTCATTTTGGTAGGTGTTGGAAATTACACTTCTCACTTAGGGACACATTGATAACGATACTGATAACGGGTATCCATGTGATACTGTGCCCATTTATTCATACGCTTACACACAAATTATGGAAAGAGTACACACGGAGTAAAGCTGAAAAGTACTAAAGTAGCATTACTGTCATAAAAATTCACTTGAGTAAAGGTAGTGATCAAGAAGTGTCAATAAGATTTCTGGTGAAAAACTAAACTCGCTTATCAACAGTATGTAAAGAAAGGTAACATTAGGTAGCTGTTCGCATGGTTTCAGTAGCTTGTTAGATTTGTTAGCTAGCTGGATAGTTCATGTCATACATGTCTAGCTACATAGCTATTGAAGCAGCGTTTAGATATATTTAACACAACAAGCAATCGCTACTGAACATCAAAGTGACATCTTAAGTTTACAGAGCTTACATACTGTAAAACATTAAATGATGAGTGAGCTAGTTTAGTTTACCTGTACATGTTTCCTCAGGTTGGGTGTTGAGCTGTGAAACGCCCATATCTCCTATCTGTCTAGGTTTTGGCTAGCATTATTTGCAGACCATCTTCACATTTGTCTAGTTATTTATTTATTTTTTGGATCATTGAAAACTGACGAGACTAGGGCTGCACAATTAATCGAATATCGATCTCGATTACGATTTTGACTACCCACGATTACACGAACATGATCGACTGCGATATTGACGTTTTAAAGTTCATCCTCCGGTCATAGAAAACTCCGCTGCATATCAAATCAAGCGCTTCCTAAACTTACAGCCAGTCACCATTGAGTGGCGCAGGGATGATGTCTTTTTGTACGCAAAAACCTGAATTGTTTTCATTTGGTTGATGGAATTTTTATTTTTACTCATCCTATGTTTTGGGTACAATTTTATTTATATTTTGCTTCTATGAGATGATTCACTTTAAGGATCAGTCTAATTTGATGCAAAGATTTGTATATTAGCAGGAATGTAGTACAACATGGAGATGAAGGCAGCGGTCTGTTTATTTAAATGTGAAAGTGCAATAAAAATTTGTTGTCCTTAAAATCAATGAATAATTGTGATAAATAATCGGGATCTCAATATTGATCAAAATAATCGTGATTATCATTTTGGCCATAATCGTGCAGTCCTAAACTATACCTGATAAATTGGTACATGGTTTCTTATCTGTCTCCTCTGTCTCAGACATTGCTGCTGCTGACTAAGCATCTGCCATCTGAAGTGTACTTTCTTGTCAGGGAATGGGTTCATTTTGATTGGCTCTCGAAATGTAATTATTTAAAATGTGCACATACGGTCTTTTAATTGGCTTACACACTTCTGGGGTTATATGCATCAATATTCTTTAGTCTGTAACAGTGATCAGCAATAAATGTAGTGAAGTTGAATGAACTCAAGTAAAAGTAAAATGCATTGATTTAATTATACTCAAAAAAGTAAGCTTTCAGTGAACCATGTACTCAAGTACTTTTGTGAGTACATGGTCTGTTACTTTGTACACCCCTGATACTTTATTAAAAGCTCTTATACTACATGATACTATGTGATGTAAGCCAAGTGCATGATATCACGTTAATGAACACAATGACGAGAAATGCCAGCTCTGTTGTATCATGATTATTCCTCGCTATATGGCTGATTTTATGAATGTGGTTACATCTACCTCTTCTTTCACTAGTCACTGAGTCATAAACAAATACAATGGGGGAAATGAGTATCGGACGGAAAGAAGTATTGTACACGCTAACTGAAATTTATTTAATACTTAGTGGAGAAGCCTTCGTTTGTAATGACCGCTTCAAGACACTTCCTGTATGAAGAAATTAATCAGCCGCAGTATTCAGGTGTGATTTTGGCCCGTTCTTCTAAACATATCGTGTTTAAATCTTGTTCAATTGATTCAAATCAGGTGATTGACTGGGCCATTCTAACACCTTGATATTTTTTCTCTGAAACCAACTGAGAGTTTCCTTTGCTGTATGCTTTGGATTGTTGTCCTGCTGGAAGGTCCACCCACGTCTCATCTTCATCATCCTGGTGGATGGCAACAGATCCTTCTCAGGAATCTCCCGGGAAAGGGCTCCATTCGTCGTTCCTTCAATTATATGAAGTCTGCCAGTACCATGGGATGAAAACAGCCCCAGTAAGGTTGCGAAGGTCTTGGGAGAGCTCTTTGTGTGACACCTTGTTAACAAAAAAAGCCTTTTTATAGACCATCAATTTACTAATCCAGCTGATATTAATTTGCACAGATAGGAGGTATAATCACCTCAGAATTTCAGCTGGTTCCTTGCCTTACCTTGCCTTGGAGAACTGCTTTTTCTTAGCATGTTCAATGCTTTTTTTCCCTGTCATATTCCACTTTATTACACAACTATATTTATGAACTTTAATGTTGTGTATTCTTTATATTTCCGAATTTATTGAGTTAATATTGATGTCTGGTTAAAATTTCATGTGAAGAGCCTCGTTGGAAATATATTTACTGAAAAAAATGTTATGTCCAATACTTATCCCCCCCCCCCCCCCCCCCCACTATAAGTTGGCAATATAACTCTCAGCCAAAAGTCTAGCAGCTTGTCGTTAGGCTTCTAAAATTAGCCAAAGACCTGAGTGCAAGATTACTGAGAAACTCTTACTCAATAAACTTTTTTATTTTTTATTATTTCTCTTTTTATTAGTCATCTTGTAGACCAATTGTGAAAATCACAGTTGTCATTTTGTTGCCAGATAATTAACCTACTAGTTTACCGACTACTAGTTTACAAGGACTTCCAGTCCTCCTCGATTGACAGTTATTAGCTGCTGGAATGGGGACAAAATGAATTACCAGAGATTTTATGTTTGAATGGTAAAAAATAATTGAAAGTTTGAACACATGGGTTTATTTAAGTGACATGAGACATGACTATCTGCGCAACTGTTCATGAGGGTTGCTCATGTGTGCATCAGGTAAACACTACAGCCCTGTTTGAAATTGCTCCCTTGCATTTTACTGTGTAGTATATTTAATTGTGTAGAAAGGTCTAGTTACCTAAATACTTGCTTACAAAAGTCTAGCTCAGCAACTAACATGATTGTATGGTTATAACAGATAACATTTGAATGCATTACTATTAGTTTTTATGGCTATAAATGCAACAGTTTGAAGTGGTTGTATTTTCCAGTGGTGCTTTGCATGGACCAGCGCCAGAGACTCTGAAATAGCGATATGCAGCTGACCGTGTTTTAGTCCCAATAAAGCACACTCCCACAGAATGTTTTTACCAATCCCATCCGCACCTGCAGTTATTATTTTTGATTGCACCACAATGCTTAGTTGGTTCTGTTTTCCAAAATATAAACAGCACTAAGTAATATGTTCCATAACACTCCTGGTTGATTAATACTAAGTAGGTTATGGTATTCAGATTTGCTATCCGTATTGATGAGTACCAAAAGCATGAACTTGTACGCGGCATATAAAATGGGTATCGATGCAGCCCTGGTTTTTATACAGTATGTGGCAGTCTTGTGGGGTGTTTCTGAAATGCAGTGGTTTAGTATCTACTAAAAGTTGTCCAAGGAAGGACAACCGCCTAACCGGTGAGAGGGTCGGGGGCACCCAAGGGGAGTGATGGCTTGCCTGTCTGGTCCGATCCCATAGAAGAGCTCTTGTAGCACAGATTGTTGAAAACATTAATGCTGGCTATGATAGAAAGGTATCTGGACACACAGTGCATGGCAACTTGCTGTGTTTGGGGCTGCATAGCCGTAGACTGGTCAGAGGGCTCATGTAGACTCATGTTCACTGCCGAAAGCGCCTACAATGGCCACCTGAACATCAGAACTGGACCATGGAGCAACCACAGTGAGTGCCATTATCTCCAAATGGAAACACTCTGCACAGTAGTGACCCTTCCCAGAAGTGGCAGACCTTAATTAGTGGTAGAAGTTATTATTAAGAAGTGGTAGACCTATAATTTCTCCAAGAGCACAGCAAGTACTAATCCATGAAGTCACAAAAGAACCAAGGACAACATCCTCTCAGGACCTGCAGGCCTCTCTTGTATCAATAAAGGTCACTGTTCATGAC